>NC_056072.1:40211807-40517560 GCF_016772045.2 Ovis aries | reverse complement strand
AGGCTTTCCCAAACCTCCTGGCAAAACTGGCATTTTTTTTTATATTAACAAAGTGGGGGGCAATGGGAAGGAGACGACTTCAGTATAATGGGCTAGACATCATGTTACATGTAAAGAAAGTTAAGAAGGACAATCCGAATCTGAAGATAGGAATACTGGAGTGAAATAACCATGACAGTTGTCAAAGAGTTAATCATCTAAGCTGCACCGTTTAAATCTACATAAGGCTTCCCTAGTGGCTCAGCAGTAAAGAATACATCTACCAAGCAGGAGCCTTGGGTTTGATCCCCAGGTTGAGAAGATCCCCTGGAGAAGGAGATGGCAACCCACTCCAATATTCTTGCCTGGAAATCCCATGGACAGGGGAGCCTGTCAGGCTACAGTCTATGGGGTCACAAAAGAGTCAGATATGACTAAGGAGCTAAACAACAACACAATTCTTCACTGAAGCCTCTTTAGTTCAAGACAAAACAATCATTCCTTCTGTGGTATTGGTGAAGACCCTTGAGAGTCCCTTGGACCGCAAGGAGATCCAACCAGTCCATCCTAAAGGAAATCAGTCCTGAATATTCACTGGAAGGACTGATGCTGAATCTGAAACTCCAATACTTTGGCCACCTGATCTGAAGAACTGACTCATTTGAAAAGACCCTGATGCTGGGAAAGATTGAAGGCAGGAGGAGAAGGGGACAACAGAAGATGAGATGGTTAGGTGGCATTACCAACTCAATGCACATGAGTTTGAGCAAGCTCCAGGAAGTGATGAAGGATAGGGAAGCCTGGTATGCTGCAGTCCATGAGGTCACAAAGAGTCAGACATGACTGACCAACTGAACAACAACAAGAACGAGGATGGTGCTAAGGGAAAATAGCAGTGAGCAAAACCAGACACAATTCTGTCAGGGTACATACATCTAACAGGGATTACACGGTCATAATGAAAGACCACACAGATATTTGGAAAATTGTGATACATGCTCCAGATTATAGGTAAATAAGAAGTGATGATTTTGTCCAACATACAGAACTGGAAACAAATAGAGTATGCAGAGAAATAAGCTTCAGTTCATTATTTGGGAGAACTCTGAAATAACCCATACATTCCAGAAATGACCCCATGAATGAGCCCACTTCCTCCTCCTGGCATTGGACAGGCCCAGGCTGAAGCCAGGGAACATAAGGGTATAGCCCCAGATGACTTCACAGGTCTCTTCCAGCTCAGAGAAACTACGACTCCATAACTCTAAACAAAATACTGTCTTGGATGGTAATTAGAATTTGCTAGATTGAATTTCCAGGAGACTAAGGAAATTGGTGCAGAGAAGAATCATTTATGTACACAGAGAGCAGTGAAGCAAAACTGAGTCTCCTAAATGTCACGATACACCTCAGTTTTACATACTGCTCTGGAAGCTTCATGAGGATAGGGGCCCATGGGCTTGCTCATCACTGACTCATCAGTGTATGACACATAGCACATACACTAAACATTTGTTAAATGAACAAATAAATATGGTACTAATATGTACCAGCACAAACATGCTCACTTATAAAAAACTTTCTTCTACTCTTGTGGACCTTAAAATTGAACTTTCTTGAATAATTAATGAACATGAACATCAGTCAATCACTTGCTTCCTGATTAATAGCTAGGATCCCTTGTCCAAGCAGCCACTTAGTTCAATTAAAAATTAATAATTTTCCATGGAATAAATACACACTACACATAGTACATCAGGGGCTCCACTTTTAATAAGCAATTAAGTAATGCAGAGAGACTAAGAATCTATTAACTAAGAGAGAACTCCATGAACTTGCCCCTCAAGTCATCATTCCTTCACTACCCATTCCTCTTCTAAATTTTTAAATTAGCTAGGAAAACAGCAGTTCTGAAAACAGGATAAATAATTATTAATGATTAATATGTTGTCATATTTTGGTTAACATTTGCAGGCAACACAATGTGTTTTTGTTAAACAGTGTGTTCTGTTTGTTTTTATTCCTTCTCTGATGTGAAGAATACATTAGGGAAGATCAATACAAAACTGAGGCACTATATGTAAAATGTTAAGGGTCTATTCATTGAAAAATTATGAACCATGCTATAGAACTTAGGTCAGAGCTAAATTAAATTATTGATCCACATTTATTTTCCCCCTTTCTATGTGACTATCTCCTGATTTTTTTATAACATTCATTACTGCCTATAGAGCAAATGAATCATCTTATCCTAGGCCCAGCATGTCTGCTGACTGACAATTTTATAAAATTAATTCTCATATTGGTAGCACTCAGATTTATAAATTGAGCTCCCTTAGCAAAAACACCTAAATATCCAACATAAAATTTATAAGCTTTTGTAGCATGAACCCAAAGGAAGAGAGGCTAATTTTCACTTTTTACAATACAAAGAATACAAAGAAAAAAAGAAATGTTATTTTTCTTAACACCATTTCACTACTTTATGGTTCTTGGTACATTTCATTGATGAGGCCAAAACATATTCACTTGATTTTTTGAAAATGGCTTAACTGTATTCCTAAGTAAAATGATGCAATCAGCACGTGAATTGAAGTCTTTTAAATTTTCAGACCTAAATCTTCCTCAAGATGTATAACCTCCAATTCTGTAAGCAGTTTTACCAAATGCTTTGGGGATTTCTTTGAATACAGAGAACTCTCATCCCCAATCAGCCTTCAAAATGACAGAATATGTCTTGAATTGGGATCTTCTCTCACCTTCTGAAAAGGGAAAATGGGTAAATATACTGTAAGAAATGTAAATTCCACAGACTCATATTGATTTATAAAAAAGGAAGCCAACATAAGAGTTCTTGGTAGATGCTATCTTTGATTTGGGGCTGTACTTAGCCAGTAACTTTTGTCTCCTGGGAAAATATTTTCTCTTTAACAAAGTAGTGTCGGATGCAGAGGCCTCTCCATTTTCTCTAATAGGAAACGATCGTTCCGAGCTGTGAGCCAAATAAGGCAGAAATTATCCCTAATATGTAGTCTGAACATTTGTATCAAAATACAGTAAAATACCATTTCGGAGTCGGACGAGAAAAACATGTGAGCTCATAAAATGTCTGCCTCCCTCGGGTGGAGAAACGGTCTGTTGCTTTTCTTCCCACTGACTGTCACTGTGAGAAGCTCCTGGCATTAGGAGCATGTTTCATCGTCTCACACAAATGCCAATCCCTATCGCTGGGACAAGGGGACCTGAGCCTCACAGCAGGCCTGGGGAACTCTGTTTCTCCACAGGTCTGCTCCAAAGCTGAGCGCCCTTTGCACTGGAAATCAATGTCATCCAACAAAAACTGCAGGAGAAAGCTAAATACCAGCAGCAAAATGTCTCTTGTGTACCAGTCTCTCCCCATTGTGTTTTCTGCCAGGTGAGGAAAACAGGGCGAGCAAGGGCTGAAGACAGAAACATTAAAGAACTTGAGAGTTGATAAGGGGCTAAGTTTCAAATAAGAATAGACTCAAGCATCCAGGTGTGAGCAAGTGTAGAACGCCATCTGGGGAAGGGCAACAGGCTCCCTCCCTAGAGATTCAACTGAAGGGCATCAGTACCTTAGGAGGTTCCTTCACCAGGTTTTGGCACCCTGGACCTTGGGGTCTAAGCACACAAGGCAGTACCCATCTCTCAGGAGGTGGACTTCATTACACAAACTCACATGTCCAATGCATGAATCCAAAATATCAAAGGAGTAGTCTACAATTTGTAATGTAATTGCTGCCCAGATGTCAGAATGACCAGGACATTCCCTTTCTGAAGATGTCCTCCATGCAAAGCCAAATCCTAATCAGACAGCAATCTGATGTGTAAGCAGTCTGAACAAGAGGAGTTCATTTGATGAATTGACTGTTGAATGGTGTCAGGGGGAATGGAGTCAAGCAATGGGAGAAGATATACAATGTGTGCTGGCCACAGCTCCCTGTATCCACTGCCATAACAGGAACTGCCTTGCCAACAGAACAGCAACGCTCCCAGTTCCTCACAGGAGACCCATCTCCTCCAAAGAGCACTGTGTGTGCATGCTTCTGCATTTCCATCACTATGTACCCACAATTTGAATGGCAAAATCTTCCGTTTCCCCTAAAAAGCTTCAACATTTTCTCATTGGTGAACTAAAACTTATTCCTCATAACAAATGAAAATATGAAAAAAGTACAAATTATTTCTTCTTCCCATGAGATTACAGATGGATAATCTTTTAGTCTCTTTCTTAGGTTGACCATATAAAATTTCCTTTGCAGATAAAATAAAACAGTCATTTATCAGTAACTTCACATGGTTCAACTTAATATATGGGATCATATATACAGTATATCAAAGTAGGATCACATCTTACATTCTGTTTTGCTGCTTTTCTTTTAATTAACCAGGGCCCATAAATAGCCTCCCATGTCATAAAGTAGTATCATGACAGATATTCTTGTACATGCTTCTTTGCCAAAGCCTCTGATTATTTCCTTAGGAAACATTCCCAAATATAGAATCATTGGGTCAAATACTATGCACACACCCATTCAGCACACACCCCTTCATTTATGTATTACTTACGGCAGCTTTCACCCAACAATAGTAGAGTTGGAATGTGTACACAAAAAGCCTACATATCTAGTCTCTGTGCTCAGTTGGGCCCAACTCTTTGCAACTCTTTGGATGTAGCCTGCCAGATTCTTCTGTCCATGGGATTTCCCAGGCAAGAATACTGGAGACGGTTGCCATTTCCTCCTCCTGGGGATATTTGGGACCCAGAGATTGAACCCGGGTTTTGGGCAATGCTGGCAGATCTGTTACCCACTGAGCCACTGGGGAAGCCCTTTTAGTCTCTGGTCCTTTACAAAAAAGTTTGCCAGTGGCTAACCTGGATCTACAATTGGGTAGAGACAGAACACCCGCAATGGAACAAACACCCACTCTACAACAAGACATAGAGTCTCCATTTGTAAAATTCACCATGATTACAAGCACATCTCCTCCATTTCAAATATTTTCTACTCTTGAGCATTTTTTAATCAGTCCATTTTTAAATACAAGTCCACTTATCATTGAAGTAGTGTTAAAAAATACTATTTGAGAAAATTAACTCCATTATTTTTAACCATAGAAATTACTATAACCTAACATATAAATGGGAACCAAATCAAACAAAATGTTATAAAAATTCTTTTACTGCATAATAATCTAATCTAAATTTAAACATTTACCATAAAAATTAACTATTAAATAAGAAGATTAAAAGACATTTCATTTCTTGGACCTTTGATTTGAAACAGCTAAAAATTTGAAGCTGGATTCCCTTAACTCATGAGCAAGCCTCAGATACTTGGCTTACAAAAAAAAAAACACATTTAACTTTTCATTGAAAAAGAATCACACAGAGCACGTCTGAATTTTTACAAATTCCTCGTTAATTAGACTTTAATCTGCATGGCTATAGCATATGCTAGAAAACCATCCAAATACAAACTCTATGAGACGGTTTTACTGCCATTACTTTAAGAGCCATTTAAAAGATTTTCTATGGGATAAAGATTGGGTGATTTATCATGGTTTTATGCTCCTTTAATCTGCTCCATCTTCTCATTGTAAAATAAATATTGGTTTTAAAATAAATGGTTCTGCCCAGGTTTTGATGAGAAAAATTGCCCTGTAAATCACAAGCTCACATGTGCCAAACTCTAAGTCCAATGTTAACTAGCCCATTCTGATGAAAAATAAGTCAATTTTATAGAACAAAATCTAAAGGAAGACAATTACGTAAGTATATTATCAGTGCTGTAACGTAACTAATTTGAGATATGAGCTTCCCTACTCCCTGTTTGTTTTTTTTTAATTTACACACCAAAAAGATGCTACTTGATACTAAACTGGTCTTTCAATTGGACTTTTCAAAAATATATTCTTTATGACAGCATTTATTATATTCTCTCCAACTCCAATACACAAGTTATGTAACTGAAAATAAATATAAGCAAATCTGAGGGTTATATGATAACATCTTTATCAACCATTTAGTTCACACTCAGAAAGTGAAAGTGAAGTTGCCCAGTCATGTCCGACTCTTTGAGACCCCATGGACTGCAGCCTCCCAGGCTCCTCCATCCATGGGATTTTCCAGGCAAGAGTACTGGAGAGGGGTGCCATTTCCTTCTCCAAGGGATCCTCCCAACTCAGGGATTGAACCTGGGTCTCCTGCATTGCGGGCAGACACTTTACCCTCTAAGCCACCAGGGAAGCCCTTAGTTCACACTCAGAAGGTCATATCAATTTAACAGTTGACTCCTTGGACTATTTCACAGAGTTCTGAGAAATTGACAATATAAATATATAACTTAATATAGTGGCATTAGTGGTAAAGAACCCACCTTTCAATGCAGGACACCTAAGAAATATGGGTTCGATCCCTGGGTCATGAAGATACCCTGGAGAAGGAAATGGCTACCCACTCCAGTATTCTTGCCTGGAGAATCCAATGGACAGAGGAGCTTGGCAGTCTACAATCCAAAGGGTTGCATACAGTTGGACACAAATGAAGTGACTTAGCACACAGCACCTTTCTAACATAAGCATAATGCATAAACACTTTGGAAAATATGAATGGTTTCAAGCAGTGCTTAACTAATTATCATTAATAAAATATGAGTTGACAGTATTATTCCTTTCTAATATGTTGTGAGTTGATGACACATGCACTTGGATATTCTGTCAATGTCAAGTTTCTAAACTTGCACTGTCCCATAGAAATAAAATGTCAATCACAGGTGTGGCTGACATTTAAACTTTCTAGTAAACTCATTAAAAATATAAAAATAAACAGATGAGATTAATTTTAATAATATTTTAATATAACCGAATACATCCACAATCTTATCATTTCATATAATGTAAACAATATAAAAATATTATTAGTGACAAATAATACACGTCACCACTTCTAAGTGGAATCTAAAAAATAAAACTACCAAATGAATAGAACAAAACAGAAACAGACTCACAGATATAGAGAACAAACTTGTGGTTACCGAGGAGGGAGGGGCAAAATAGGCGTATTAACAGGTAAAACTACTAGGTATGCATGCGTGCGTGCTAAGGTGCTTCAGTCGTGTCCAACTCCTTGCAAGCCCACGGACTATAGCCCACCAGGCTCCTCTGTCCATGGGGTTCTCCTGGCAAGAATACTGGAGTGGGTTGCCATTTCCTTCTCCAGGGGATCTTTCTGACCCAGGGACTGAAGTTTGGTCTCTTGTGTCTCCTGCATTAGCAGACGGGTTCTTTACCACTAGCGCTACCTGGGAAGCTTCACTTTGTATGAATATAGCATAAAAAAGATATCATGATATATGGCACAGCACAGGGATGATAGCCAATATTTTAACTTTAAATGAAGCAAAACCTACAAAAATTTGAATCACTATACTGTATACTTGAAACTAATATTGTAAATCACCTATACTTCAATAAAAATATTATCAAAATATTTAACATTCTTCTTTAATACTGTCTTTAAAATCCAGTGCTGTAATGCAGGAGTTCTTGTCCAATTCCTGGGTTGGGATGATCTCCTGGAGAAGGCATAGGCTACCCACTCCAATATTCTTGGGCTTCCTTTGTGGCTCAGCTGGTAAATAGTCTGCCTGCAATGTGGGAGACCTGGGTTTGATTCCTGAGTTGGGAAGATCTCCTGGAGAAGGGAAAGGCTATCCACTCCAGTATTCTGGCCTAAAGAATTCCATGGACTGGATAGTCCATGGGGTTGCAAAGAGTTGTACATGACTGAGTGACTTTCTATTCTTCTATGTGTTGTACACTTACAGTATGTCTCAATTGAAACTGGCCACATTTGAATTACCCAATATCCACACGTACCTAGTGGCTACTGTGCTGGACAAAGCAGTCCTAAATTCTTACTCTCAATGTCTGACCTGCCTCTTCACAGTTTGAAGCACAGTAGTGCTGAAATGCAAACTTTAATTATAAAACATCAGGCAAAAAATTATGGAAGACGAACTTAGAGATGCTGTTGCAAAGGCAGTAATGGTTTAGACAGCACCAGTGCTTCCGAACAGCATCTCTAAGTTCGTCTTCCGTAATTTTTTGCCTGATGTTTTATAATTAAGGTTTCCATTTCAGATAAGACCAACACTTAAATTAAAAAATTAGCACACTCATGACTGTGGCTTACTTTGTCCTTCCTTTCAGGAAGGGCATCACCATTAACAAGGGATGAATGCAGAAGCCTCCTCCACTCTCCCTTCTCTACAAGTGACCACTACTCTGAATGAAGCTGGTTTAGTTCCTGTCTGTCCATATTTTTATACTTCACAGATTATATCCTTAAGCATCAACACAGAGCTCTTAACAAGGGAAAATATGTTTGTGCTTTACTGAGACATGCGAATTTTATGTATTTGGCTTGTATAAATCCTTCCCACATTCCAAAGGCAATTGCTGAAACCGATTCTCACACCTTTCTACCATCCACTGTATTAATATGATTATGTCTTAGGACCCTGTATCACCTTCTAGCTTGGATAACTCCTACCATCATTTCAGTCCCAGCATGAATGTCACTTCTTCAGGAAACCTTTGCTAACCTGCCCTTTGCCCAAGAAAGATTAGGTTCCCTGTTAAATGCTCTGACCTTTCCTAAACTGTACTTCCTCAACTGTAAATATCTATTTTTGTGATGATTTTTTAATGTCCATCTCCTTCATGAAAATGTGAGGTAACACCTGCATAATTCCCAGTTCACAGTGGATGTCCATATGTATGTTTCAGATAAGTGAATGATTTTCTCTTCCATTCATTCATTCAAATTCAACTCAGCTAGAAATCACGTTTCTCAGTCTCCTGTTGTGACATGAACTTGGAATGTCTGAATCAGAAACATATGGGCACTCCTATTTATTAAAATGTATGTTTCAAATAGATTACTACGAAGTTATTCGGTACAGTCTTTTGACATTTGATTATCTAATGTACATATATTAGGTCCCTTTATTCACTTCTGCTGCTGTGTTCTGTCTCTGACTCTCTCCTTCTCTCTTTCCTCCTCTCTTTGCTTCTGCAATTGATTAAGTTTGCTAGATGTGTTAAGTTAGTCTTTCAAGGAATCATCCCTTGCTTTGCCTATGGTCTCTGCTGTTCCTTTGTATTCTATTTCTTTTTGTAATATTTTGTATTATCTTCTCTCTTTGCTTTATTTTGGTTTCCTCAACTATCCTCTTTACAACTTTTTGGTTGAATGCGAAACTCATTAATAATCAGTCCTCCTTCATTACAAATACATGCATTTGAATTTATAAAATTTCCTTTATGTACCTCTTTAATAGTATCTCACAAGGTTTAAAATAAAGTATCTACTCATTTCTAGCATCACTTCTATTAGATTCAAGATTTAGAAGTATGATCTTGAGTTTACAAATGTATAGCTTTTAATGTCTATTTGTTTTTGGCCTCCTAATTTTTTACTCTGAGATAAGAAGAAATGTAATTTTTATCAGTCATTGGTAAGGGTTTTGATGTGTGTACATGCTCTGGTACTGAAGCTCAGAGTTCTATACATGTCTACTTGATTAAGCTAATCAGTTATGTTACTTAAATCTTCTTTATTGTTTCTAACATTTTTTAGTTTGATTTTTCAGTGTCTGAGAGAAAACGTTTAAAACTCCCAATTATGATTTATGTTCTCAGTACTTCATGGTAATATTGTTAATTTTTACTTTATATATTTTTGAAGTGATGCTACTAGGTAATGAAGGTTCAGGATAAATATATATTCTTTGTGAACTGCTCTTTTATCATTAAACAATAACTTCCTTTATCTGTGCTGCTAAGTGACTTCAGTCGTGTCCGACTCTGTGCAACCCCATAGACGGCAGCCTACCAGGCTCCCCTGTCCCTGGGATTCTCTAGGCAAGAACACTGGAATGGGTTGCCATTTCCTTCTCCAGTGCATGAAAGTGAAAGGGAAGTCACTAAGTCGGGTCCGACTCTTCGCGACCCCATGGACTGCAGCCTACCTGGCTCCTCCGCCCATGGGATTTTCCAGGCAAGAGTACTGGAGTGGGGTGCCATTGCCTTCTCCTTTATCTGTAATAACATTTTTAAAATACATTTTGTCTGATATTACTACAGTGTCAGCAACCTTCTTTTGAAAGGTATGTGCACAGTTTGTTGTTTAGTCACTTAGTCATGCCCGACTCTTTCTGTGACCCCATGGACTGAAGCCCACCAGGCTTTCTCTGTCTATGGGTTTTCCCAGGCAAGAATACTGGAGTGCATTGCCATTTCTTTCTCCAGGGGATCTTCCCCACCCAGGGATCAAACCTGCATCTCTTGCACTGGAAGGCAGATTCTTTACCACTGAGCCACTGAGGAAGTCCCATATGCATGGTATATTACGTCGACTTCCACATATATATTTTCTTTCAGTCTTCCCATACCATTATTCTTAATAGGGGTATCCCTTATAAACAGTTGTGTGACTGTTTCTTCTTCCCCATGCAACTTAAAAATCTTTGTCTACTGCCACAAAGAATGAATCATCTTTATGTTTGTTGTGATTCCTGCTTGCTGTATTTGGCCTTATTTCAACCATGAGATTGATTTACAATTTCCTAAAAGTCAGAGATTACCCAAATGTACCCAGTTTACACACCACAGAAGGCATGGCTGTATCTAGCTTAGGCTCATAATTTAGCTCTCCTCATTAGGTCAGCTTAGACATGTTAGCAACCTGTTGATATGTTCTCTTAAAACTGCAACTGATTAATCCTTACACAAGTAATACCCCAACATTTCCAGATTAAAGTGGTCAATCCACTACAATTACAGGTCAAATCCATTGCATTTACCTGTAATATGAATACAAAAGAATCCATGTGTCATCCACCTCTGATGTTGCTGTATTTCACTCTCCCTCATTAATTTTTTCACTTTCATATGATGCAGCTTTCAACTTGTCTCCTCCTTTCCTATATCTCTTCTTCCCAACCCCTCTTCTCATCCTCTCTTACTCAGATGATTGCATTAATATCCTTGGTCTCCCTGCTTTCATCTTACTATCTTCCACTCGAGTTAAATGAGGTTTGTTGTTGTTCAGTCACTTAGTTGTGTCTAGCTCTTTGCGACCCCATGGACTGCAGCACGCCAGGCTTCCTTGTCCTTCACTATCTCCTGCAGTTTGCTCAGATTCATGATGAGCAAACTGAGTCAGTGATACTATCAAACCATCTCATCCTCTGCCACCCTCTTCTCATTTTGCCTTCAATTGTTCCCAGAATCAGGGTCTTTTCCAACAAGCTGGCCCTTCACATCAGGTGGCCAAAGTTTTGGAGCTCCAGCTTTAGCATCAGTCCTTCCAGTGAATATTCGGGGTTGATTTCCTTTAGGATTGACTGGCTTGATCTCCTTGCAGTCCAAGGGACTCTCAAGAGTCTTCTTAGCACCATAATTTGAAAGCAGCCATTCTTCAGCATTCAGCCTTCTTTATGGTCCAACTCTCACATCTGCACATAACTACTGGAAAAATCATAGCTTTGAATACATAAACCTTTGTCAGCAAAGTGATGTCTTTGCTTTTTAATACTCTGTCTAGGTTTGTCAGCTTTTCTTCCAAGGAGCAAGCAAGTGTTTTTTAATATCATGGCTGCAGTCACCATCCACTGTGATTTCGGAGCCCAGGAAAATAAAATCTGCCACTGCTTCCACTTTTTCCCCTTCTATTTGCCATGAAGTGATGAGACTGGATGCCATCATCTTAATTTTTCACTTTTTTATGTTGAGTTTCAAGCCAGCTTTTTCACTCTTCTCTTTCACCCTCAAGAGGCTCTTTAATTCCTCTTCACTTTCTGCCATTAGAGTGGTATCATATGCATATCTCAGGTTGTTGATACTTCTCCCGACAATCTTGATTCTAGCTTCTGATTGCATTTCACATGTTGTATATTGCATGTAAGTTAAACAAGCACTGTGACAATATACAGCTTTGTTGTACTCTTTTCTCAATTTTGAACCAGTTTTTCCATGCCAGTTCTAACTGTTGCTTCTTGACCCACATACAGGTTTCTTAGGAGACAGGTAAGGTGGTCTGGTTAAATGAGAACCTTGTATTACAAATTAAGAAGTTTGAATGCAACCCTGCAGGTTGGTCTCTCTTGAACTAAAATCCAAAGACACAGTCTAAAAGCTCCAAACTTTTTTTTAATTTATGGTTTTATCCAATTAACATTCTAAAGAATCTAAATGACAATCTGATAATTGAGCTGGGCTTCCCAATAGCAGCGCCTGAGTTTGTCTTTTTTTACCCCATCAACTATTCTGTCCTCAGTGTCATTGGCACCAAACAATCACTTAAAGTGACAGCTTTAAACTTTCATTGTGTCAGTAAGCAGGTTTGGCTACTAGACTAACGTCTTAATGCCAAAATTGTCCCACATTTGCCACTGTGCTCTTTAGTGGAAATGATTTATAACTGAAAGATACTGTCATTGAATAAGGTTTTAATTTATTAAGTTATTTAATTAATGGAGACTTTAATATGATATCATAAAAACTCATAGTGTCGCAGAGTAATGGTCTATTTTAATTGTTACAGGCTAATGAGAAAGGAACAAAGGCAGAATTAATATGTAGATGATGTGTTTATATCAAATGGAAGCCCAATGTTATGATGGGACACTGTACAAAAGGTTTCCCAATCTTTCAACTAGAGAGAAGTGGTGGGAAAACTGACTCATCACATGCCTCAGAATAGTAAAGGCACGGCAAAAAAAAAGAGCCTTTGCCACAGTACTCACTATACTTTACTCAATATTCACTTATCAAAAGTGTGTTAAATGCTCAATCAATAAATATTGAGTGCTAAATACTGTTCTAGGCACTGAAGATACAGAAGCAAGAAAGATAGGCAAAAATCCCTTCCTACATAAAGCTATATCAGGACAATAAACAAATTAACACACATTTATATTATGTGAGATAGGGATAAATTCTGTGAAGAAAAACTTAAGAAGGGCCCCACTACTTCATGGCAAATAGAAGGGGAAAAGGTGGAAGTAGTGACAGATTTTCTCTTCTTGGGCTCTAAAATCACTGAGACGGTGACTATAGTCATGAAATCAGAAGACGATTGCTTCTTGGCAGGAAAGCAATGACAAAACTAAACAGTGCATTGAGAAGCTGAGACATTACTCTGTCGACAAAGGTCCACATAGTCAAGGCTATGGTCTTCCCAGTAATCATGTATAGTTGTAAGAACTGGACCATAAAGAAGATAGAGCAGCCCCAAAGAATTGAGGCCTTCAAACTGTGGTGCTAGAGAAGATGCCTGAGAGTCTCTTGAACAGCGAGCAGATCAAACCATTCAATCTTAAAGGAAATCAACCCTGAATAGTCATTGGAAGGACTGATGCTGAAGCTGAAGCTCCAGTATTTTGGTTACCTGATGCGAATGGCCGATTCACTGGAAAAGCCCCTGATGCTGGGAAAGATTGAGGACAGAAGGAGAAGAGGACATCAGAGGATGAGATGGCTGGATGGTATCACTGACGCAATGGACATGAACTTGGGCAAACCTGGGGAGACGGTGAGGGACAGGGAGGTCTGGTGTGCTTCAGTTCATGGGGTCATAAAAAGCTGGACATGACTGGGTGACTGAACAAAAACAAATAACCATACAATGACCTCTAAGTGTTCAACCAAAAGGAAAAGTAGCACATCTCCCTTTAAAGCAAAAGCTTGAAATGATTAAGCTCAGTGAGGAAGGCAAGTCAAAAGCTGAGAGAGACCAAACACTTGGCCTCTTGAGCTGAGTTGTGATGTAAAGGATAAGTTCTCAAAGGAAATTAAATGTGCTAGTTCAGTGAATACATAAATGCTAAGAAAGCAAAGTAGCCTTACTGCTGATATGGAGGAAGTTTTAGTGGTCTGGATAGAAGATTGAATCAGCCACAACATTCCCTTAAGCCAAAGGCTAATGTAGATAGAGGTCCTAACTCTCAATTCTGTGAAGGTAAGGAAGCTGCCAAGAAGAAAAGTTTGAGGCATTTATTGTTTGTAGATTGTTTTTTATGACGGCCATTCTGACTAGTGTGAGGTGATAGCTCAATGCAGTTTTGATTTCCATTCATTGTCGTTTTTATTTGCATATCTAGTAATGAGTGATGTTGAGTGTCTTTTCACGTGTTTATTGGCCATCTGCACGTCTTCTTTGGAGAAATGTCTGTTTAGATCCTCTGCCCATTTTTTGATTGGGCTGTTTAAACACCAGATTTTCACTGTAGATGAAATATCCTTATATTGAGAGAAGATGCCACCAAGGACTTTCATAGTTAAAGAAGAAAAGTCAGTGCCTGATTTCAAAGCTTCAGAAAACAAGCTGACTCTCTTATTAGGGGCCAATGCAGCTGTTGACTTTAAATTGAAGCCAATACTTAGTTACCATTCCAAAAACCTTGGGCCCTAAGAATTATGCTAAATCTACTCTGCCTGTGCTCTACAAGTGGAACAACAAAGCCTGGATGATACTACATCTGTTTACAACATGGTTTAATAAATATCTGAAGCCTACTGTTGAGATCTATTGCTCAAAAAAAAAAAAAAAAAAAAAAAAACAGAAAGATTCCTTTCAGACATTGACAATACACCTGGTCAGCCAAGAGCTCTGACAGAGATGTAGACTGAGATTAACGTTGTTTTCATGCCATCTAACACAATATCCACTCTGAAGCCCATGGATCAAGGAGTTGTTTTGAATTTCAACTCTTATTTTTTAAGAAAAAATATTTCTGTTAAAACTGTAGCTGCAATAGATAGTGATTCTTTGACGGATCTAAGCAAAGTAAATTGAAAACCTTCTGGAAAGGATTTACCATTCTAGATGTCACTAAGAAGATTTGTGATTCATGGGAGGAGGTCATAATATCAACATTAACAGAAGTTTGAAAGAAATTTATTCCAATCCTCTTGGATGACTTCGATGGGTTCAAGACTTCAGTAGAGCCAGTAACTAGAGACGTGGTAAAAATAGCAAGACGTGGAGCCTGAAGTTATGACTGAATTGTTGCAACCTCATGACATGACTTTAACAGATGAGGAGTTGCTTCTTATGTATGAGCAAAGAAAGTGGTTTCTTGAATGGAAAAGATCTCCTGGTGAAGATGTGTGAAGACTATTGAAATGACAATAAAGGATTTCGAATATTATATAAACCTAGTTGATAAAGCAGTGGCAGGATTTGAGAGGACCGACTCCAACTTGGAAATAAGTTTTACTGGGGAATAAAATGCTTTCAAACAGCACTGCCTACCACAGAGAAATTGTTCATGAAAGAAACAGGCAATCAATGCGGCAAACTTCATTGTTGGCTTATTTTAAGAAATTATCACAGCCACCACAGCCTCCAGCAACAACCAACCTGATCCATCAGCAGCCATCAATATAGAGGCAACATCCTCCATCAACAAAAAGATTACAACCCAGGGAAGGTGCAAATGATGGTTAGCATTTTTTAGAGAGAGAGTATTCTTAATTAGGGCTTCCTTGCTATCTCAAGTGGTAAAGAATCCACCTGCCAATGTAGGAGACACAAGAGACGTGGGTTCAATCCTTAGGTCAAGAAGATCCCCTGGAGAAGGAAACAGCAACCCACTCCAGTATTCTTGCCTGGGAAATCCCATGGACAGTGGAGCCTGGCAGGCTAGAGTCCATGGGATCAAAAAGACTCAGTCATGACCTACCAACTGAACAACAGTTCTTAACTAAGGTATATACATGGTTTTTTTAGAAGGTTAGCATACAAGAACATCACGGCATTTGAGGTGAAATAACTCTTCATTGCCTACACTGTCTCGTGCACTGAATGACATTTAGATCCTTAGCTCCTGCCCTCTAGTAGGACTTCTCATCTTTACAGATGATCCATGGAAGAGTAGTACTTTCTAAATTGAGAACCACTGGCCTAGTGTATGATCACGAGGTAGAGAAAGAGACACTTGCAAGTAGAATTCCCAGGAACGGACAGCCCAGATATGGGTATTCTGTGTGGATATTCTCACCTAGAATGATGGCAGGAGAGTGATGGGCACAAAGGCGATGAGCTGGAGAGTAGAATCTTCCATCAGTGCGGTGGAGCAGGCAGTAGAATACGCTGAAGCACTTGGTACGAGGCCAGTGTGACTGAGCAGTGAATTCTCTGCTTTGTTTAATCTAATTTGAACATGAACTGCAAGTGGCTAGTGGTTACTTTATTCCATGGTGAAGAATAAAACATGAAGTGAGCATTTGGAAACAAATTTGAAGGCACAGGAAATTCTTCTTAATATCTGAGTCTTGAGGAAAAGAGACAAAGGTAGGTGTGAGTCTAGGTAAGCTGGTGGATCTGGAGAAGGAAGGTGAGAGAAGTAATGCTTAACAACTTTGGCATTTTCAATAAGTACGACTCCAAAATTTCATTTTAATTCATTTCTGCCTCCTCTCAGACCAACTTCTGTATCATATTGCTATGGAAGACACTTGAGAAAATCTCCTTCAAAGTTTACAATGTCACCACAATGTAAGAATTATTCCTTCTCATGAGAAGCCCCTGGTATTAATAGACTGTGGTGGTGGTGGTTTAGTCACTAAGTCATGTCCGACTGTTGAGAACCCCATAAACTGTAGCCTGCCAGGCTTCTCTGTCCATGGGATTTCCCAGGCAACAATACTGGAGTGGGTTGCCACTTCCTTCTCCAGGGGATCTTCCCCACCCAGGGGTCAGATTCAGGTCTCCTGCCTTGCAGGTGGATTCTTTACCAACTGAGCCACCAGGGAAGCCAAAAAGACTGTGGCCATTGCCTATTTTTCTTGTACCTAAATGTCCCTTCCCTAAAGACTGCCTTTCTATCTCAAACATCAGTTCAGTTCAGTCACTCAGTCATGTCTGACTCTTTGTGACCCCATGAATTGCAGCACGCCAGGCCTCCCTGTCCATCACCAAATCCCAGAGTTCACTCAGACTCATGTCCATCAAGTCCGTGATGCCATCCAGCCATCTCATCCTCTGTCGTCCCCTTCTCCTCCTGCCCCCAATCCCTCCCAGCATCAGAGTCTTTTCCAATGAGTCAACTCTTTGCATGAGGTGGCCAACATAGCAGGGGGAAAAAGTTACTTCTGAAAATTTCTCATTAAAAGATGCTGTTGTTTAGAAACCACGTTTCTTCTGTGTGTGTGTTTCTATAAAAGAATATACGAACATATATGAACATGTTCTTTGTTCTTTAAAATGAGGTAAAAGTATTCTGATGGGCTGCAGCCATAAGCCTATGATTTGTGTGTTCACAAAATAATTTTAAAAGGTCACGTACCTCTATGTTCACCCTACCACACACACGCATACATGCACACACACATTTCCAGAATGGCCTCATGGCCATACCCTTAATCGCAAACTTTACAGTAATAATTCTGTCAATATGTCCCTATGAACCAAATGAGCAATGCCAATGTGGCACCCAGGACCACCCACCCTGTGGAAGAATCCCAGATTTAGGCAAGGGAAGGGCAGAGTGCAGGTAATATTTGAAAAGTGCTTGACACTGCCTGTGACTGGGAATAAAGGATTAGTAAAACACTTCTGACTAGTTTCTGTCTGTTAGCGTTCTCAATTTTCACTTAATTGCAATCAAAATATCAAGTGTCCCCAGAGAGTGGACACTGTCCCTATTTTAATAGACCATAAAACACATAATTAAGAAACAAACTCTGCGGGGCTAATCAGCACAGCACTGTAACTGGTTAGATTCCTTAGTGAACCATGGTTAATTTCTCTTGGTCCTAAGGCAGAGTCTTTCCCTTAAATGTCCTCACCAGGTGCCAGTACATGCCCATTCTGTCCTCCATATCATATAGGCTTCTTTATTAACCATGCTTCTAAACTCTAGAGATTGGCCAGAACCGGGGAAAAGGATCAAAACAATGAAGAGCCAACAGATGTCCACAATGTTGGCAAGATGTATCAGATGCTCAGCCTTGGATCTACTTTGAGTCCAGGATATAGATTTAAACTCCCACTATCATGAAATCCATAGTTTCCAGCATCTGATCCATTAAACTAAGAAATTATTCTGGCTTTCCCCTTTGGTTTCCCCTCATGGGACTTTGATCAATATGGAAGTGAAAAAGTATCCTGGTGCTAGTAACTATTCTATTTTCTGGCCACTGCAAGAGACAGTCATCTTGTAACTTAATTTCATTGGAACCATAAGATTCAAAGAGAATAAGTGAATGGAATGCTTAAAGACCATCTCAGCTACTGAGAAGAAACCTTGCAAGTCACAATGAAGAGCAGCAAAAAGAAACTGAATTATTAATTCCCACTGCCTCTCTCTGTCCACAAGCCCCCTCTGGTGGAAGAACTGAAGTGAAAGTGAAAGTTGCATAGGACTCTGCAACACTAGGACTGTAGCCCGGCAGGCTCCTCTGTCCATTAAATTCTCCAGGCAAGAATACTGGCGTGGATTGCCATTCCCTCCTCCAGGGGATCTTCCCAACCCAGGGACTGCACCCAGGTCTCCCATACTGCAGGCAAATTCTTTACTATCTGAGCCACCAGGGAAGCCCTAATTAGGAGTCATGTCTGACTCTTTACAACCCCATGGACTGTAACCTGCCAAGATCCTCTGTGCATGGAATTCTCCAAGCCATAATATTGGAGTGGGTTCTCTTCTCCAGAGGATCTTCCCAACCCCAGGATCAAATCCAGGTCTTCCATATTGCAGGTGGATTCCTTACCAGAGAAACTCCACCATGGGGAGGAACTACTAGGTAATAAAATAGTTATAATAACAATAACCAAAATGTAAAAAAGAAAAAAGAAAGACAAGGAACGACAATCCACAACAAGACAATCGATCCCTGTAAAACTGAGAGGCAAATGTAGTGATTAGCAAATATGAGCTACAACTAGAAAATCCCTCACAGACGAAGCCGTGTGATGAATGATTTACCAAAAGGTCAGCACTGCTCTTTTATCTTCACCACCCATCAGTTTCCATTGCTCTCAATTTGTCTGGCACATAACAGAAAGCTGGCCATAAAATATTCATCATAAAAATTAACCTTATTTTGCAATATCAAAAAAAGAAACATATAGTTGGATGTAGTCTAAGCATATGGGCTAGCTTCTCAATTAGAATTCCTCATATACATTATAAAAAGCATTGACATTTAAAACCCTGTTATAAGAGGTAATGTACTCAGCAAGTACCAGAACTCTCTGCCCTGTGCTCAGCTTTGCTGATCCACTGCTAGTTCTCAAACAAGGGAAGGCACCATTAATCCTCTCCCAAAGACCACAGCAATAATGGCAGGAGCAAGGCTAGTGTCAGCACTTCCCCCGCTGCTCCCCTGGAAGCCAAACTTCTCTGTAGCTTCTGATTCTAGCTGGTGTGGATGCCAGGCTTTTAACCCAAACACTGCTATACACTCCAACACATGAGCTGTGGGCTGAACTACCTTCACGTTCCCATTTGACAATCTTTGAACAAAAAGGAACACAATATCAGACGGAAATACATTTTCAAGAGAAAGGGATTCTAAAAATTAACATATTAATATCTACAAACTGCCAGATCCCCTTAACCAGAGTGGCGAAAGTCATTACGTCATTTTAACTGAACTGATTAAATTGATCTCATTGGAAAATAGGTCATTTCGCTCCTTCCTATCCTGTCTCTAAATTCACCCACTGCTTCTCTGATTTCACAGAATCAGTAGGATATTTTGCATCTTGTAGATATAATCTAGGTTATTGATTTATTGAAGAATTCTTCTCCCAAGACTCTGCTTAAAGAGGCTATTATCTCTATTTAGATAATATCTGGTTATCTATTTATATCATTGATAGTTGCAGAATTTGAAATAAAAGGGGGGATCAATATCAGGATTTGAAAAAATGAGAATCAAAATGAAAGAAAAATGGTCAAAACAATTCTGAAAAAGATAGAGCTGCAAGGGTGTTTATCACTGCATTATTTACTTTATAAACAAAAAACATGAAAATTCTACGGTACAAACAAAAGATTGTTCAACTTAACTATGGTAATAGCCATAAAGTGGAATATTATGTAGATATTGAAAATGATGTAGCAGAATATTTAATAACATGAAAAATATTCATGGTATTATTTAAGGAAAAAATACACTGAAAAAACAGTAAGAAACAGTATTATCACATTTATTGACAATGGTTTTCTTTGAATAAGAGTCTGGCAATTGATTGGCTAACTCATTCTCTGTTCACAACCCTCTCACTTCAGCACCCCCTTAAAGTTAGGGGTGGTTCTATAAAATAAGATATAGGGATTTTCCTGATGGTCCAATGTTTAAGACTTTAGCCTTCCAATGCATGGGAGGAAGGTTCAGTCTCTGGTTTGGGGAGAAAAGATCCCATGTACCTCGAGTCCAAAAAGCCAAAACATAAAACAGAAGCAATACTGTAACAAGTTCAAGAAAGACTTTAAAAATGCTCCACATTAAAAATAATGTTTAAAAAATAACGCAAAATTACACATAAATGGAATTCTGCTTGCTGGCACTTTTTCTGACTAAAAAGGGGCAGATGGGGGCTCCTTTTTCTATTGTCTGTACCAGACTGAATCAGCTGATCTATCCATGACCACAGACTGTCATCTCAGCCAACCAACAGTGGCGGAAAGAAGACAAAACCTTGTGATCAGCTATTAGATACCACCAAATAAAAAGAGTTACAACTTAATCTCTTTATTCATCTTTTAACCATTGTTTCATTCTCCATGTAGATATAATCAAAGAATAATCCCTAGGAATCTATGAAGTTTTCCTGAAACGAAGTAAAGGCTTTGAGTCATGTGCAGAATGATAAGTACCATGCCAAGAGCAAGGCAGCCACATTACCTCTCAATTGCAAAATACAGACTAGTCATCTTGAAACCTGAAAAATCACTCTCAGTATATGTTGATTATAGGAATAAATATAGGTATGTATCTCAGCCATTTAGGGCTCAAATAAATAAGGGACAATATAATATAAATAAGCGACAGAAACATCAATACTGCCTAGATTTACATGTATCTCTTACTAGAGCAGGTGTCATTTTATACTGTGGCAATCTGTGTGTCCATCTCTAAACTATAAGCTCCTTTAAAGCAAGAACATTTCCTTTCATTTTTGCTAAGGATGCTCAAATCTTCTTTGTCCCAAGGACTCAGAACTCAGATGGTAAAGGGTCCACCCACAATGCAGGAGACCTGGGTTTGGTCCCTGGGTTGGGAAGATCCCCTGGAAGAGGGCAACCCACTCTAGTATTCTAGCTTGGAGAAGTCCCATGGACAGAGGAGCCTGGAAGACTACAGTCTATGAGGTCACAAAGAGCTGGACACAACTGAGTGACTAGGCACACACAGAAGAAGGATGCCCAAATCTTCTTTGTCCCAAGGACTCATATCCAAACTTAGTCTCCAATTATAAATCCCAAAAAACATTACAGCAATTTTGACGCCTTCTTTATTCTAAATCATTCTGCTTATAAAAAAAAGTCAACAACTTTTTAACATTTCCAAAATATCCTGAAGGAAAGGGAAAATCACACATTAAATTCTTGTCAAGTAACATTTACCTCCTCAAGCCCTGACTAATCAAAAATGACTGGACTTGGCAGCTCCTTTTATCACTTTGTCTATAATCTAAAATTCAGCTACTATTGTGCCAACTGGAAAATGCCAACATCCATTCCCACCTCACACGACATCACTTTTTGCCAGTCATTTTGGAGTCTGGTAATCTGGTGTGACCACTCCCCATCAGATCAAGTAGAAATTATAAACCAAATTTAAAGGGTCCTAATAGCCCCATTTCAGGACAGCAATGGTGAAGCTAGAAGAGATTAGAAGGGTGCCAGATTTATTGCTATTGATTCCCTGCTGGCAATTTCATGAAAAGATATCCACTGCAGTCATATAAAGAGCATCTGGCTGGTTTCCAACTCTTTTGTTCTTCATATGCTTAAAAAAGAAAAAAAATCAACCAAGAAGGATAAGAAACTAGAAATTAGTATAGGGGACCCAAGTTTCTCTACAGAATAAGAAGCCTTCATCACTACACCTTAATTATGCATATCTGCTCCTACAGAGTCCAAAATGTTTATTTATTGAACGTTACCACTACCATCCTGGTAACCCAGATCAGAAGCCAATCTATAATGACTCAAGCCACATTTCACAATAGACTACAAAGGACACATGATGTCATTTGCTAAAATGACTTAATCCAGATGGAAAGCATTCTGACCTATACATAATTGATTGACCTTTGCTATGCTTTTCTGGTTATTTATATACTATCATATGCATGAATGTATATCAGTGGTATTTACACTTGGCAGCTACTTTGGAGAACACATTATTCGATTGGGATTTGGAGCTTTTTACGACCATTTCCTGACCAAATATTCATAAATGAAGGACAAGAAAAGATGGTCTCTTAAAAGATAACATTCAATAAGCTCTGGAAAAATCTAAGGAAGCTTTAAAATACAGTGGACAAGATCTAGCTCTGTAAAGTTGAGTTCAAAACCCTAAAACTGAGGATATTAAAGGGCATGTTTTCTATTTTCCCTTTAGGGCGCAATAATGACAGTAAAATATGCTTTACCAAAGGAGTGGAGTATTCTGGATGCTCGTGAGTCAAGCATCCTGTGGTGAAGGCAATTAGAGCTCACAATAAACAACCACACAAAAGAGAACAACTATATGAGGCTCTTTGACTTTTTAATTATGAATTTTGTTTTCTGAAAGGAGTAAGTTACAAATCAAATAATAATCAGATGATCAAGACAGTTTCAAGGTAATCATAGAAACAGAGGCAGACGGACACACTAGATTATGGAAGGAAAATGTGTTGCAAGTATGTCCTTACTCCCACTTTGCATGCTCAGGGCAGATATCAATAACTGATCACTGAATTCTTAAGCAAGAGCACTGACATAGATTAAACACTTTTCCAATACTACTCCAGGGAAAGTGAAAGTCTTCGTTACTCAGTCATGTCTGAACCCTTTGCAACTCTATGAACTGTAGCCTGTCAGGCTCCTCTATCCATGCAATTCTCCAGGCAAGAATACTGGAGTGGCTTGCCATTCTTTTCTCCAGGAGATCTTCCCAACCCAGGGATCGTACCCAGGTTTCCCGAATTGCAGGAAGATTCTTTACCATTAAGCAAATGGCAACCCACTCCAGTATTCTTGACTGGAGAATTCCAAGGTCAGAGGAGCCTGGCAGACTATCGTCCATGGGGTTGTAACGAGTCAAGCATGACAGAGCGACTAACTCCAAGAAAACAACACCAAAAAGATGAACTTGGAACGTGAAGTGAAATATATTTGCCATTGCCTAAATAAATAATCACACAGTTCATTTCAGGTCCTAATACATATTAAATATCAAAAACAGGGATGCTATTATGAAGCACTCATAATGTAGTACTCCTTAGTTTATCCAAACTAAATTTTCACTGATCTGAAGAGGGAATTACTGGCACATACTGCTATCGTGTTTTAATAATGTATTAAATAGAGAAGGTTGTCTCTTACATAGAGATCAAATTGATTCTATCTCTTGTTTTCATAGACTCCAAAACCCAATATAACACTAAACAGATTTTAAAATCGAACTTTAAAAGAAACTCTTTGAATCCTAGGAAACTGTAAAGTCAAATTCAGCAGTTTTCTCTAAGTTGTAGTAGGCTGGTGTGATCCCTAGGGTAAATAAAAAGCAAAGGGACTGTCTAATCAGAATATGATGGAAATGCTTATATGTTCACAGAAGAATATTATACAGCAGGAAAAGGAATGACTTACAGTCACATGTATCTACAGGGATAAATATAAGAAACAGAATCAAATGGAAACTGCACAAGTTGAACACTACAAACACCAGTGCTTTTCAATTGATGTGCCTCAGTGACTAGGTTACAAAGCTCCTAACATATCAATCCCCTTAGTTCTGGGGTGAAGAGTAGCTGGAGTGGCCAGAGTCTTTTAGTGGGACATAGACAGCATTTATCCCAAGGCACTGTTCCATATTTTCGAGTTCACTGTATGCCAAGATGTGAAGAAGTTGGGAAGTACTGACATATGGTATAAAGCCATTTTTATAAGGCTCAAAAACTAAAATATCTTGTTTAGAGAGATATACACATGTGACAAAGTTATTTTATGCGAAATAAGAAAAGCAAAGGAAGGATGAGTGCAAAAATGCCCCCAGGACATCCATTCCTTCTGGACAATGGTTACTACTGGAATAGAAATACAGGAGATGAGGCATAGGGAAGGAACACGTGAGTAATTTATAGTTCTTGAAGTGGGTGGTGGGTTCATGGGAGTTTAGTTTTTATACTCCAAATATATTGTTTTATAACTATAAAATATTACATAATGCTTTTTCAAAAACATCAGTGTTAAGAAGCCAGGCAACTTTTTTGCTTTTCAGAATCAGTTTTTCAAGAAGATGCTAAACTGAGTGGAGATAATTTTCATGTGGTTCTCAACTGGTTCACAGAAAAAAAGAAAAAAAGAAGCAGTAAAGTACACAAAGAAATGAGAAAAGCAAACTAGAGCCAGACAAAGACAACATCATCACCTTCTTCATTACTATCCATAGATAGCCAAAACTGCTGCCATAAAAAGATTGCTCGTTACAGAGCAATTACAGATTCCTTCTTTAATTAACTAAGAGTGACACAGTTGCTCTTATCCCAATTTCTTCACCATATCAGAACTGTTAGACACAGAAGTCTTAGCTTAAATGTGGCTTTCTCTAGGAAGCTTGCCTGAATCTCTGATCTTGGGTGAGACAGGTACCCAATTAATTGTTCCCATAGCATCTCGCCCTCACTTGTCTCCCCCAACTCCACCTGCCATGGCACCCAGCTGGTAATGTTTGTGCATAGTTATTTGTCTCCGCATGTCAGTAAGCTTTCTTTAAAAAAAAAAAAAAAAAAAAGGAAATGTAATTGACCTTCAACACTTTATTAGTTCCAAGTGGACACATAGTGATGCAATAGTTCTATACGTTACAAAATGACCATCACAATCTCAAGTTACCATCTGTCACCACATAAAGTTATTATTCTATCACTGACTATTGATATATTCCCGATGCAATACATTTCAACATCATGGTTCATTTATTTTGTAACTGGAACTCTGTCTCTCTTAATCCCCCTTACCTATTTCATTCATCTCCCCACTTCCTTCCCTTCTGGCAACCACCTATTATTCTCTGTATCTATGGGTCTATTTCTGTTTTGCTATATTTCTTCATTTGCTTTGTTTATAGAATCCAGATGTAAGTGAAATCATATGTTATTTGTCTTTCTCTGTCTGCCTTATTTCACTTAGCATAGTTTTCTCTAGGTCCATCCATGTTGTTTCCAATGGCAAGATTTATCCTTTTTATGGCTGAGTAGTAATGTGTGTGTGTGTGTGTGTGTGTGTGTGTGTGTGTGTGTGTGTATCATATCTTCTTCATCCATTCATCTCTCAGTGTACACTTAGGTTGCTTCCATATCTTAGCTATTGTAAACAATGCTTCAGTGAGTATAGGAGTGTATATATCCTTTCAAATTAGTGTTTGCTTTTATTTTCTGCAGAAAAATAACCAGAAATGGAACATTGCTGGATTTTGTGTGGTTGTATTTTTAATTTTTAGAGGAATCTCCACAGTGTTTTCCATCTTAGGTATAGTGTACACATGTACATTTCCCTAGGTGAGCTTCTTCAAAGCAGGGATAATGTCTAGTCTTCCTTTATGCCCCAGTGCCTATTCATTGAGTAAATGCAAGTAGTCAGGCATATAGAGAGTTTTATATTTTTAGCAATTAATTCAGGGAAGAAAAGTTGAATTTAGACTTGAATCCTCCTTATTCTTTTGGATGAACTTAAAATTTTTCAATAAAACACTTTCACTCAAACTAGAAGTATATATAAATATATATATATTATATTATATTATAATGGATTATATTATATTATATATATTATATTATATATTATATTATATATATACACACATATATATATAATTATTGAATAATGTTGAATTATTACTAACTCAGAAACATATAATTGTGGGGCTCTTTGGAATACATAGTAATATTTAGACTAAAAACCCTCAAAGGCACACTCTGTCAGCTTGTAGACATGCATAGATTTTCCCCAATATACCTATATTGATGTAGATGTAAATACACTGGGTATAGAAGAATAAGGCATGGTAAAATTCTCTAAGGACATAAAATCCATTAAACTTATGAGAATTTTGGAGAAGTACAGTATATACATATCCTGCAAGACTTATGTTCCATTCTAAAGAAATGAGTCTTGGCAAACTTCCCTAGTAGTGAGAACTGTTTAGCAGGAATTAATTTTTAAATGAAATAAGCTAAAAATGAAATAGATGTAGGATTACTTAATAGGTAAGTCTTATTCTTCAGAAATTATTGGAGGTGACACTGGTATGTTTCATCATTGGCAACTGGACTGAGTTTCATCAAATTTCTCCCTTTTCTCATGAAAAACAGATGCAACGTTCTGATTTTAACTGCTATCCCAGGTCTGGTGGCATTTCATTAAATACAGTTTGGTAGCCTAAAAAATGTTGGGGGGGCAGAGCATAATTTCAAAGAAATGAGTGTATCTGCAACAGACAGAAGGTTAAGTGAGGTTCATATCTCCAAACACTTGCCCGTAAGTTGAGACAAATTAACTTTAAAAGACAATGTTTTATCTTGTCTTCTCACTCTAGCTAGATGGAAGTGAAGTCTCAGTCGCTCAGTTGTGTCCAACTCTTTGCAGTCCCATGGATTAAAGCCCATCAGGGTCCTCTGTCCATGTAATTCTTCAGGCAAGAATACAGGAGTGGATAGTCATTCCCTTCTCCAGGGGCCCTTTCTGACCCAGAGATCATATTCTGGTCTCTTGCATTGTAGGTAGATTCTTTACCATCTCAGCCACCAGGGAAGCCCCACAAAAATGAAATACTTGGCAAATGTCTTCTTTGAAAAGAATTATTTAGCAATGGAATTACAATCAATGTCACAAAGAGAGTTATACCAAACTTAAGGCCAAAAGTATAAAAGAGGAAATACATAGTTACATTTGCCAAGGGGAATTCCATCTTGAGCATCATCAGAGAAAAGAGATATTGGGTTCTACCAAGTTCAACAACTTTCCTTACTCCAGGAATTGTCAGTCTATAATATTCATAATGGTCCTCATGAACTATTAGGAAGAGGATGGAGTATGCAGAATTTGCCATGCTTATTGTTTATACAAAGGCTTTGCCATGTCCGCCTCATGCGAAGAGTTGACTCATTGGAAAAGACTCTGATGCTGGGAGGGATTGGGGGCAGGAGGAGAAGGGGACAACAGAGGATGAGATGGCTGGATGGCATCACTGACTCAATGGACATGAATCTGAGTGAACGCCAGGAGTTGGTAATGGACAGGGAGGCCTGGCGTGCTGCGATTCATGGGGTCACAAAGAGTCGGACACAACTGAGCGACTGAACTGAACTGAAGATAAATTTGGAGAAGGGGACGACAGAGGATAAGACAGTTGGATGGCATCACCAACTCAATGGACATGAGTTTGAGTAAGCTCCGGGAATTGGTAATGGACAGGGAAGCCTGGCGTGTGGCAGTCCACGGGGTTGCAAAGAGTCAGACATGACTGAGCGACTGATTTGAACTGAACTGAAGGTAAATCTGATAGATAGAGTGCCTGATGAACTAAGGGATGAGGTTCATGACATTGTACAGGAGTCAGGGATCAAGTTCATCCCCATGGAAAAGAAATGCAAAAAAGCAAAATGGCTGTCTGGGGAGGCCTTACAAATAGCTGTGAAAAGAAAAGAAGTGAAAACCAAAGGAGAAAAGGAAAGATATAAGCATCTGAATGCAGAGTTCCAAAGAATAGCAAGAAGAGATAAGAAAGCCTTCTTCAGCGATCAATGCAAACAGAGGAAAACAACAGAATGGGAAAGACTAGAGATCTCTTCAAGAAAACTAGACATACCAAGGGAACAACTCATGCAAAGATGGGCTCAATAATGGACAGAAATGATATGGACCTAACAGAAGCAGGAGATAAGAAGAAGAGGTGGCAAGAATACACAGAAGAACTGTACAAAAAAGATCTTCACGACCCGGACAATCACGATGCTGTGATCACTCATCTAGAGCCAGACATCTTAGAATGTGAAGTCAAGTGGGCCTTAGAAAGCATCACTATGAACAAAGCTAGTGGAGGTGATGGAATTCCAGGTGAGCTCTTTCAAATCCTGAAAGATGATGCTGTTCAAGTGCTGCACTCAATATGCCAGCACATTTGGAAAACTCAGCAGTGGCCACAGGACTGGAAAAGGGCAGTTTTCATTCCAATCCCAAAGAAAGGCAATGCCAAAGAATGCTCAAACTACCGCACAATTGCACTCATCTCACATGCTAGTAAAGTAATGCTCAAAATTCTCCAAGCCAGGCTTTAGCATTATGTGAACCGTGAACTTCCTGATCCAAGCTGGTTTTAGAAAAGGCAGAGGAACCAGAGATCAAGTTGCCAACATCCGCTGGATCATGGAGAAAGCAAGAGCATTCCAGAAAAACATCTACTTCTGCTTTATTGACTATGCCAAAGCCTTTGACTGTATGGATCACAATAAACGGTGGAAAATTCTTCAAGAGATGGGAATACCAGACCACCTGACCTGCCTCTTGAGAAATCTGTATGCAGGCCAGGAAGCAACAGTTAGAACCGGACATGGAACAACAGACTGGTTCCAAATAGGAAAAGAAGTACGTCAAGGCTGTATATTGTCACCCTGCTTATTTAACTTATATGCAGAGTACATCATGAGAAATGCTGGGTTGGAAGAAACACAAGCTGGAATCAAGATTGCCGGGAGAAATATCAATAACCTCAGATATGCAGATGGCACCACCCTTATGGCAGAAAGTGAAGAGGAACTAAAAAGCCTCTTGATGAAAGTGAAAGAGGAGAGTGAAAAAGTTGGCATAAAGCTCAACATTCAGAAAACGAAGATCATGGCATCCGGTCCCATCACTTCATGGGAAATAGATGGAGAAACAGTGGAAACAGTGTCAGACTTTATTTTGGGGGGCTCCAAAATCACTGCAGATGGTGACTGCAGCCATGAAATTAAAAGACGCTTACTTTTGGAAGAAAAGTTATGACCAACCTAGATAGCATATTCAAAAGCAGAGATATTACTTTGCCAACTAAGGTCCATCTAGTCAAGGCTATGGTTTTTCCAGTAGTCATGTATGGATGTGAGAGTTGGACTGAAGAAAGCTGAGTGCCGAAGAATTGATGCTTTGGAACTGTGGTGTTGGAGAAGATTCTTGAGAGTCCCTTGGACTACAAGGAGATCCAACCAGTCCATTCTGAAGGAGATCAGCCCTGGGATTTCTTTGGAAGGAATGATGCTAAAGCTTAAACTGCAGTACCTTGGCCACCTCATGCTAAGAGTTGACTCATTGGAAAAGACTCTGATGCTGGGAGGGATTGGGGGCATGAGGAGAAGGGGACGACAGAGGATGAGATGGCTGGATGGCATCCCTGACTCGATGGACGTGAGTATGAGTGAACTCCGGGAGTTGGTGATGGACAGGGAGGCCTGGCGTGCTGCGATTCATGGGGTCACAAAGAGTCGGACACGACTGAGAGACTGAACTGAACTGAAGGTAAATCTAGGTTGAAATTCTAACTCTACTGTTTAGTAGCTGTGTTCCCATCCATGTGCAAGTTTTTTAATCCCTCTTTCAGTAACCTCATTTGAAAATTTAGTCCTTTAATTTACATTTTTCAGAACATCTGCCCATGACTTCCCTTTGAAGTTATTTCCTATAATTAGTAACAGATAATAACAACTTCAGCTGCAGTAATTCAGCTCCTATTTAATTTACAAAATTTATACACCTTTTTTTATGCATTCAACAAACAGCTATTAAGCATTTGACATAAGCCAGGCTGAGTTGGTAAATGGATATCAATAGGCATAGGAGAAGGCAATCGCACCCCACTCTAGTACTCTTGCATGGAAACTCCCATGGATGGAGGAGCCTGGTAGGCTGCAGTCCATGGGGTCGCTAAGAGTCAAACACGACTGAGCGACTTCACTTTGTCTTTTCACTTTCATGCATTGGAGAAGGAAATGGCAACCCATTCCAGTGTTCTTGCCTGGAGAATCCCAAGGACGGGGGAGCCTGGTGCGCTGGCATCTATGGGGTCACACAGAGTTGGACACAACTGAAGCAACTTAGCAGCAGCAGCAGCAGCAGCAGGCATAGTTTCTGAATTCACAGAGACAATGTTCTTGTTGCAGAGACACTGATGAAATCTTAAACACAAGATAGCAACAGGTTCCAAAAAGAGAGACTATAACAAGAAGCCTAAACTGTAGAGGAGAAATACTGGAGTTGAAATCTCAGGTATGAAATTAACTCAGTGGAGATAAAGGAAACAAAATTCCAGAAGCCAAGAGAACAAGGATGCACAAAGACCCTGTGGCAATAGGGAGGAGAGTGATTTTGAAGAGAAAGGACGGTGTAGTGGGAGTTCAGACAGCTAAGGAAGATCATATAAAAAATCAAGACAGAAAGACAGAGGGCAGTGTTAGATTTTGTCACCAATGATAGACTATGACTGGAACAGCATATGTGGTAAAGGGTCAAGTTTGTGCTGTCCTAATCTGAGTTTATATCTGATTGTTCCCTCCTTAAATGTTTGAAAGAATTTGCTGGAGAATTTAGTTGGTATTTTCTTTCTCTTTGTATAATTATGAAACTAATTTCTTTAACATATATAGGATAATTCAGATTTTCTAAAATGCATTATATCAATTATAGTTTTTAGAGAACTTCAGCATATGATAAAGCAGAGACACCATTTTGCCAATAAAGGTTCATATAGTCAAAACTATTGCTTTTCCAGTAGTCAGGTACAGATGTGAGAGTTGGACCATAAGAAAGCTGAATACCAAAAAACTGATACTTTCAAACTGTGGTGCTAGAGAAAACTCCTGAGAGTCCTTGGATGGCAAGGAAATCAAACCAGTCAATCCTAAAGGAAATCAACCCTGAATATTCATTGGAAGGGCTGATGCTGAAGCTGAAGCTCCAATACTTGGGTCACCTGATGCGAAGAGCCAATTCAATAGAAAAAACCCTAATGCTGGGAAAGATTGAGGACAGGAGGAGAAAGGAACAACAGAGGATGAGATAGTTAGATGACATCATCAACTCAAAGGACAAGTTCAAACAAACTCCAGCTGAAGGTGAAGGTCAGGGAAGCCTGGTGTGCTGCAGTTCGTGGAGTCACAAAGGACACAGGGTCGGACACAACTTAACGACTAAACAAACAACAAAAACCATTTCACTTAAATTTTTAAATGTACTAGCATAAAATTTTGATAATATCTATCAGTTCAGTTGCTCAGTCGTGTCCTACTCTTTGTGACCCCATGGACTGCAGGATACCAGGCCTCCCTGTCCATCACCAAATCCTGGAGTTTACTCAAACTCATGTCCATTGCATCGGTGATGCCATCCAACCATGTCATCCTCTGTAGTCCCCTTCTCCTCCTGCCTTCAATCTTTCCCAACATCAGGGTCTTTTCAAATGAGTCAGTTCTTTGCATCAGGTGGCCAAAGTATTGGAGTTTCAGCTTCGGCATCAGTCCTTCAGATGAATATTCAGGACTGAAGCATGCTGACTAATGGCCAAATGTTTCTTGTACACTAAAAAATGAATATTCTTCAGTTGGTGTGTGTAGGTCTATATATTATATTTCTATATATTACAATTAGGTCGTTTGTCAAATATGGTATCTGAATCTTCTATATATTTGCTAACTTTATTTTCTGCATGTTCTATTAATTATTGAAAGAGGTGTGGCAAAATCCCATCTAAGTCTGAGGATCTGCATATGTCTAATTTTAGTATTACCAGTTGCTTACTTGTAATATTTTGAGGTATTTCTAGTTCTATTTGCATATGTATAGCTACACTGTAACTTTTGGTTAGCAAAGTTTGCATGGTATTTCTTTTTACCTTTCAATTTGTTATGATTTTATATTTAGAGTGTGCCTTGTGTAGTCAGAAAATAGCCACCTTTTTTTTTATAATCCAGTCTAATAATCTTTGCTTTTTGAGATGTTTAGTCCTTTTATTTATGTTAAATCTCTACCTTAATATGTTCTTTATTTGTTCTATGGCTCTTTATTCCTTAATTCTCCTTTCATCTTCAACTAAACAAAAAATTTTAAATTATTCTACTTTGTTACTCTTTCAGCTTGTTAGTTATACATTCTTTAAGTGGTTATACTAGAATGTTAAATATGTTCCCTTGGCTTAATGGAATCTACAGTAATCAATATTTTACCATTTCCTGAAATAAAGACTTTACGTTATTTTAACTTAATTTACCCCACACCCCACTAGCATCTGAGGTTTTATTTTTCAAGCTTTTTTTTAATAGAGAATTCCAACAGATAAAATAGAATTAATAATGTAATAAAACCCCCATATCCTACATTTGTTTAATGATCATTATCTCATGACCAGTCTTGTTCCATCTCTATTTTCACCCACTCTCCCCTCAACCATATTATTTTTTAAAAAATCCCAAACATCATATCATACTTCCTGTAACTTTTTTTGTTGTAGTCGCACCATGTGGGTTGTGGGATCTTAGTTCCCCAATCAGGGATGAAACTCAGACTCACCAACAGTGAAAGTACCAAGTCCTAACCATTGGCATGTCACAGAATTTCCATCTTGTAACTATTTTTTGGTCACATACTATTTGGGTTGTATTTCTAAAACATATATACAGTTTAAAAGCATAATCACAATATTATTAAACATAAAAATTTAACAATAATGTCAGAATGCCATCAAATATTCTATAAATATTCAGATTTCTAAGTGTCATAACTATTTTTGCAAGAATTTAAAAATCAAGATCCAAATAAGTTCTGTACACTGTGATTGGTCACTATGTCTTTTAATGTTTATTTTTACCTATGTATCTGCGAAATTTCTTTTTCCCTTTTTTATTCATTAGGGAAACGGGATTCTTTGAACTAAGGTTTTCCATTGCCTTATTTATATGATATAGCATTATGTTAAACAAAATGTCCCTTATCTGTAAATTGTATTTGTTGGTAGTTAGATCTAAAGGCTTAATAAGGTTCAGGTTCATTTTTGGTTGCTTTGTTTTATACGTCATGGCAATGGTGTGTATTCCTCCATCAGCAGGCATACCACGACTGCTTGTATTCTATAATATTCTTAGTCATTAATGTTCTATGCCTGGATCCATTAATTCATTAGAATTTTAAAATATGAATATTCCTTTTTTTTCCATTTATTAGCTGGAATACTATTATCAAGAGAAAATTCTCCCATCTATATTAACTTAGTAATATAAGAAATGCAGACTAAATGTTCAATTTTTTACTTTAGTATACTATATTTAAAAATAATAAATGATCTATCCTCCTATGGTAACCAGTTATTGTGTGCTGTGTGCTCAGTCATGTTCTATTCTGTGGCCCCATGGCCTGTAGTCCACCAGGCTCCACTATCATGAAATTCTCCAAGAAAAATGGAGCAGGTTGCCATTTCCTACTCCAAGGGGTCTTCCTGACCCAGGGATCAAATCTGCATCTCTTATGTCTCCTTCACTGGCAGGCAAATTCTTTACCACTGTGCAACTTGGGAAGCCCAACCAATTATTATTATTATTGTTGTTAACATTATGAACCTACAGATTTTAAATATTTAATTCTAATCACTGCAGTTCCTCTTTCAATGGATGTTTAAATGGTCCCATCTTTGGTTACAGGGAGTTAAATGCCACAATACATTATTTTGATGGCTTCAAACAGTCTATATGCATTTGTATTTACTTATATGTTCATCCTTTTTGGTGCTTTTTTATACCTTTCTGAATTTCAATAGTTTCATCTGGGACCATTTCTCTTCTGTCCATAGAGCTCCCTTTAACAGTTGCAATGTAGATAAGCTGGTAATTAATTCTTTTCATTTTAATTTTTCTAAAAATAACTTTTTCAAAGGATAAGGGCACTGAATATAGAATTCTATTCTGTACAGATGTGAGAGTTAGACCAGAAAGAAGGCTAAGCAACAAAGAATTCATCCTTTTGAATTGTGATGCTGGAGAAGACTCTTGAGAGTACCTTGGACAGCAAGGAGATCAAACCAATCAATCCTAAAGGAAATCAACTGTGACTACTCATTGAATTCATTGAAATCAGATATTCATTGGATTCTGAATCTGAAGCTCCAATATTCTGGCCACCTAATGCAAAGAGCTGACTCATTGGAAAAGATCCTGATGCTGCGAAAGATGGAGGGCAGGAGGAGAAGGGGGTGACAGAGGATGGTATCACTGACTCTATGAACATGAGTTTGAGCAAACTCCAAGACAGTGAAGGACGGAGGAGCTTGGCATGCTGCAGTCCATGGGGTCCCAAAGAGTCCGACATGACTTAGCAACTGAACAACAACAAATGCAGACTTCAAGATTAACAATAACTTTTTTTTGGCTCTTTGAACATGTCACACCATTGTTCTTTAGCTTCCAATGAGTTTTAGGTCTAACCGGTATTCTTTTGAAAATGTATCTTCCTTTCCCTTTGGATACTTTTAAGATTATCTATTTGTCTTTGGTTTTTCAGTAGTTTTACTATAATATACCTATATATTTTTATTTGATTTTCTTTGCTTATCAGTTCAGTTCAGTTCAGTCGCTCAGTCGTATCCGACCCTTTGGGACCCCATGAATCGCAGCACGCCAGGCCTCCCTATCCATCACCAACCCCTGGAGTTCACTCAAACTCATGTCCATCGAGTCAGTGATGCCATCCAGCCATCCCATCTTCGGTCATCTCCTTCTCCTTCTGCCCCCAATCCCTCCCAGCATCAGGGTCTTTTCCAATGAGTCAACTCTTTGCATCAGGTGGCCAAAGTATTGGAGTTTCAGCCTCAGCATTAGTCCTTCCAAAAAGCACCCAGGACTGGTCTCCTTTAGGATGGACTGGTTGGATCTCCTTGCAGTCTAAGGGACTCTCAAGTCTTCTCCAGCACCACAGTTCAAAAGCATCAATTCTTTGGTGCTCAGCTTTCTTCACAGTCCAACTCTCACATCCATACATGACCACTGGAAAAACCATAGCCTTGACTAGACGGACCTTTGTTGGTAAAGTAATATCTCTGCTTTTCAATATTCTATCTAGGTTGGTCAAAACTTTCCTTCCAAGGAGAAAGCATCTTTTAATTTCATGGCTGAAATCACCATCTGCAGTGATTTTAGAGCCCCAAAAATAAAGTCTGACACTGTTTCCACTGTTTCCCCATCTATTTCCCATGAAGTGATGGGACCAGATGCCATGATCTTCGTTTTCTGAATGTTGAGCTTTAAGCCAACTTTTTCACTCTCCTCTTTCACTTTCATCAAGAGGCCTTTTAGTTCCTCTTCCGCCATAAGGGTGGTGTCATCTGCATATCTGAGGTTATTGATATTTCTCCCGCCAATCTTGATTCCAGCTTGTGCTTCTTCCAGCCCAGCATTTCTCATGATGTACTCTGCATAGAAGTTAAATAAGCAAGGTGACAATATACAGCCTTAATGTATCTTTGCTTATAGAGTTTCTTAAATCTCTGGCTTGAGGTTGTTCATTAATTTTGGAAAATTTTTGATCAGTATCTCTTCAAAAATTGTTTCTGTTACTATTTTTCTCTCTAATTTACTTCTGGCCACCAATGGCCACGCCCAGACCTTTTACATCTTCCAATATGTCTCATGGAATTTTCTTCATTTTTACATTATTTTTTCAATTCTATGCTTTAATCTAAATATTTTCTACAGACCTATCTTCCAACTCACTATGCTCTCTTCTTATGTATCCAATATGTTGTTAAATCCATCTACTGATTCTTAACTTCACATACTGTAATTTTAAGTTTGAAGTTGTTCATGCGATTCCTTTCCTAGACTCCAGATCTCTTGTGAAATTCTCTGTCTTTTCTTGAACATATTAATCAGTTGTCTAGAAGTCTGTGTCTGGTAACTTCTGAATCACTTCTGATTCTGAATCTGAATCACTTCTCTATCTCTTTTGACTATTGTTTCTTTCTTGATTTTAGGTTATTTGTTCCTATTTACTTGCATGTCTACCTTTTTTTTTGTAAATGACAGATACATTGTTTATGGAAAACTGCAAAAGAACATTGAACAATGTTCTCTTCTTCCAAATAGGATTTAACCTTCTTCCTGAAGGCAGAGTACAGGCAGATCATCTGGATTCAGTTGAGGCTGGTATACTTCCCGTTTGCTTTTATCCTATGATGTAGCTACTCAGGAGACTCAATAAAAAGCCTTGAGTGTTTATCATGATCCTACCACCTCAAAAGCTCTGTGAGACAGCTCACATCTGTGCTTTACCTTTTAATCTCTTATCACATGTTTTCAACAATTTTCTCTCTCTCTCTCTTTTTTTTTTTTTTTTAGTTTCATCCTAGAAGTACACATCAGGCCTCAAGGGAAAATTCCATGCAATATTTTGACCCCACTTCTCTGTCCTTCCTTTCCTCTGAGATCTTGGTTCCTTAACTCCTGAACTCCACTGACCAGGAAAAAGTTTAATTATTTCCCTTTTAGAAAACAAAGTTTTAAGTTGTATTCCTTGGTGATGTGTTTATGGTTTTATTTTCCATGATTTTTAATATTTTTAAAAGCCTATAATGTTCTCATTATTCCAATATAAACACAAAGAAATGTAGAAATAAAAAGCAATAAAGTATTGACCTTCACTAGGCAATCAACCCTGAGATAATGTCAGAAAATCTGGAGGTTTCTCAAGTAGGAATATGGAATAGAAGAGAAGGGAGATGTGTTATTTATCACAGACAATACTCAGCACAATTTTATTGCTCCTTGGGGAATCCAAAGCTTTTAAAGGTGCTATTATTATTTGGAAGACCTCCAGAGAGCACTAAGTATTAAAAATAGCACCTGTACTCTGCTAAGTCAAATCACCTGTTTATTACCCAGAGTGATGAAAATCATCTAATAAAATATTACAGAGGCTTGGTCAAAATCATGCACACATTTCATATGCTCAGAGAAGTTAAAGGAAATGTCTCTGCCTGGCTGAATACATATTTTTTAAATGAATAAACTAATTCAATGATGAGATAGAAATACTATCACTTTTTTTGAAAGAATTCAGACACTGAGCCTTTTAAAGTCAAAATAAGACCGCTGTAGTAGCATCTTCTGTTTTTCTTACCCAGCATCTATATAAAATCTTGCCTTGATAATAATACCCCCCCCCCTTTTCCCTTGGGAGAGCCTGCTTCTCCTCCAATCCCTACAGTACAGATAAAGGAATGTGACCCAAGCCTGGCCAATCACTGCTCTATTCTACTGACCACAGTTACCGGTTCAGCAACAAGCATGGGATCCAAGTTTTCTGATGAGACCTGGGACTCAGACTTACAAAAGCTACTGAAAAGAGAAACTCAGATGAGATTACTGAGCTGGTAGAGTGGATGGTCCAGCATGGAGATCACCACATAGAGAAGGCCTGCTTATGAGTGTAGCCAAAACGACCCAGGACTTCTGTTACATGAGTCAGTAAAACGTCCTTTATTGCTTATGCTAGGTAAGTAAGACTGGGTTTCAGACCAGCAAACAGGAGTCCTTACTAGCATAGCTACATCCAGAAAGTACATAGCAGCAACCAGGTCTATTGACAAGAGTGATTAACTCTCAGGCTTAAAACAAACCTCTAGCTGCTAAATGCAATGATGCAGTGGCATTAAGAGCACTTCTCAGGGATATGGTAAAATGCGTTCCAGTCCGCTGATAATGTTTTTATTTCCCGTCTCCATTTATGATATACCCAAGACATGAGACCTGAACATCTATCAATAACATCAAATAATGTAGCTCAATTCTTCAGACTCCAAGGATAGATTACTGTTGGCATTTTAGCCTGTTCCTCACAGATGCTTAGTTATTTGGGTTCTAAAGTTATAAAAGTTGTAACTAAGTTATAAAAAGGTTCTAAGAAGGGGAAACATTTGTGTGTTTTATGTTTTTAAAATGATATCTTCAGTTCTTACTTAATACTATGGTTGTTGGTAGTAGCTGTAAACAATAGTCCTAGGAGAAACCCTACAAGTAAAATAAGAATTTCTCCAGTAATCTTATTGTCCTATAAGTGACACAGATTCAATCATATGCACATACTGGAGATTACACATTTGTACTCAGGGCATTTAACTACAAATAAAACCTGAAAGACCAGAATTTTAAGTATTAATTATTAATCATTATGTACCTACTTTCTGAATGATTCTCTTCTTCTCTGGAGAGGCATCTAATGTTAAATTGTGATATTAAGGGGAGATCAAGGTGAGTCATGGTAACTGAAAACGCATGAGGAAGGCACGGGTTAACTTTATTAATTTAAAAAAAGATTAAATACTCCCTTCCTTAAAATTATTCACTGCCAATACATGCTAAACTTTTAGGTGTGGCTTTATTTTCCTAACTTTAACCAATCAATGTCTCTAGGATGAAGAGTCTAAAAAGAGAAAGATTTTAGAGAAGTGCAGCCATTTGAAAACCCAAAAATAAATGAAAAGTCTGACATGACAAGTTTGCTGGTTATTTAAAGAATTTTCACTGGGCCAATCATAACTGATATCACATTATAACCGTGCCAAAATTCACCAAGGCAGTTGTTTTTAAACTTTTTTGGAATCTGAACCACAGTTTTTAAGTTTTTAAGGAGATAGATAGATAGATGATATATATCAGTTCAGTCAGTCAGTTCAGTCACTCAGTCATGTCCAACTCTTTGTGACGCCATGAATCACAGCACACCAGGCCTCCCTGTCCATCACCAACCCCTGGAGTTCACTCAAACTCACGTGCATTGAGTCAGTGATGCCATCCAGCCATGCCATCTTCGGTCATCCCCTTCTCCTCCTGCCCCCAATCCCTCCCAGCATCAGGGTCTTTTCCAATGAGTCAGCTCTTTGCATCAGGTGGCCAAAGTATTGGAGTTTCAGCTTCAGTATCAGTCCTTCCAATGAACACCCAGGACTGGTCTCCTTTAGGATGGAATGGTTGGATCTCCTTGCAGTCCAAGGGACTCTCAAGAGTCTTCTCCAACACCACAATTCAAAAGCATCAATTTTTTTGGTGCTCAGCTTTCTTCACAGTCCAACTCTCACATCCATACATGACCATAGGAAAAACCATAGCCTTGACTAGACGGACCTTTGTTGGCCAAGTAATATCTCTGCTTTTGAATATACTATCTAGGTTGGTCATAACTTTCCTTCCAAGGAGTAAGCGTCTTTTAATTTCATGGCTGAAATCACCATCTGCAGTGATTTTGGAGTCCATAAAATAAAGTCTGACACTGTTTCCATTGTTTCCCCATCCATTTCCCATGAAGTGATGGGACCAGATGTCATGATCTTCATTTTCTGAATGTTGAGCTTTAAGCCAACTTTTCACTCTCCTCTTTCACTTTCATCAAGAGGCTTTTTAGTTCCTCTTCATTTTCTGCCATAAGGGTGGTGTCATCTGCAAATCTGAGGTTATTGATATTTCTCCTGGCAATCTTGATTCCAGCTTGTGCTTCTTCCAGCCCAGCATTTCTCATGAGGTACTCTGCATAGAAGTTAAATAAGCAGGGTGACAATATACGGCCTTGACATACTCCTTTTCCTATTTGGAACCAGTCTGTTGTTCCATGTCTAGTTCTAATTGTTGCTTCCTGATCTGATGATATATATACACATACATAAAAACAAAGAATACCCTGACCACTCATTCTATTTCATTGTTTCATTTCACTAAAAATAAATGCTAATCACAAATCACTAAATTGTTTCTACAACATACTAGTAACTTAAAACTAGATACAAAGCATAAGATTTGGCATAAATGGAAGATATTACGCATCATAGCCTAAGAGAATCAGACATATTCAAATTATTACCAACACTAATTTCAGGTTAAGACTGTTCTGAAATGAAGTCAAAACAACTCTGCACAGTGGAGTCTCTTATACCGTTCATTAACTTCACCAAATATTTTCATAAAGCACTTGAAGTGAGATGTTTCATCAGAAAGATCTCCCTCTGAACATATTTTAAAACAAACTAATGCAAGCTCACTATCTCAAATCATATCTGAAGACAGTAAACTTTTCCTTAAAAGAAAAAAAAACAACTGTGTGTCTCTGCAAAAGTCAGTGAAACAGAACATCATGGGGTAATATTCTCATGTACCAAAGAGGGAGTTCCAGTATCTGCTCTGTTTTACCTTGGGGTATCAACTGCTGTTTGATTATGTTTCTGTAAAAAAAAAAAAAAATGTTTTCTTCACGAATCTAAAGGAAGACGATTTTCTGAATGAAAAATGTGACATGTAAAGCAAAACATTCCCCATTCCACACCAGTGTTTATTTGGCTACCCAGGTTTTCTTAAAGCTCTAACTTCATGATAAGTCTCCTCCTTGATATTTCCTTTTACCTTGGAAACAAACATTTCTTTTCCAGATCCATTATTAACTGAAAATCCCAGTGCCTTGAATGTCTCTATGTGTCTTTTTCTTTTTTACTTTTTGCTACTTTTTTCCCATTAAAAAAAAAAAAAAAAGTAACCTGGATTTCTATTAAAAGGAGTTCACCTACTAACTCCTGCCTAAGAATTTACATGTTGGCATGTTTTACGGTGGATCAGTGAATCCGCCTGCCAATGCAGGAGACACTGGAGACTCGGGTTTGATCCCTGGGTTGGGAAGATTCCCCTGGAGGAGGAAATGGCACCCACTTCAGTATTCTTGTCTAGAAATATCCCATGGACAGAGGAGCCTGGTGGACTACAGTCCATGACGCAAAAGAACTGGACATGACTCACTGACTGAGCACGCACACACAGGTTTGAAAGTACACCCTGCAGACATTGAGCACGTTGCTCACTATCACCATGATGGACTGATGATGGATGACGGTTTCCTGTCCACTTCTATGTCACATTTGCTAAATTTCTGTTGAGACCACAGGGCAGGGCCCAGCTTATGAACGTTTTTATCTTCTTTCTGCTTCACAGATCATTCATAATCACACACACACAGAAAAAAAAATTAGTAAGAAAAACAAATTGCGAAAGCCCTTTCCCACTGATGCTGAAAGCAGAAGCAAATGCCATAATCCTCGGCACTGAGTGAATCTGTGTAGTAAAAAGCAGCCAGTGCTACAGTGTGGATGGTTCAGCCTTATGACCAAAAGGAGCCTCTTTAAGCCCTGGGGTTCAGTGTTTTTCCTCAAATTTGTCCTTAAAGGTTGAAATTTATCATACTTATGTTCAGCCACCCTTAAGACGCTTAAGTGTGTGGCTGTGTGTAAAATAGAAATAAAACCTATAGCTGTTTTCTGGGTTGAGTAAGAAACCAAAAGTGCACAACCTTCAAACAACTGAAGGTGCTACAATAATTCCACAAGGGCGTGCTGAGCAGGAGGGACGCTGATAGCATCCGTTAAAGGAGACATTGTTAGCCACGATGCTTAGCATAATTTGAGAAGGCATCACAAAGATTTCATAGGAAAACCTGGTAAAAAACAATCATATTTCTTAATCTTATTCCTTTCAGTCTCTCCTTACTTCATTGCCATATGGGCAAGCAAAAAAGTCTAGAAAGAGAAGGGAGGGGGATGTTAAGGAAGAAGAAACGTTAAGAAACGTCAAGAAATGTTAAGGAAGGGTGACCCCTGTGGTTGGTAATTTGTCCTGGCAGTTGATACCAGGGCAAAAACCAGCCAAGCTCCATTCCTGAGTCATGTCCTTGAAGGACCCAAGATACAGTGAGAATAGAGAAGCAGCTTTGGGATGGCTGGGTCAGTGCTTCTCAAACTAGCATGCTGACAAATCACTCGAGCTGAGTCGCTCAGTGTGGCTGACTGTTCTGTGACCCCATGGACTGTAGTTCCCACCAGGCTCCTCTGTTCACGGGATTTCCCAGGCAAGAATACTAGAGTGCGTTGCCATTTCCTCCTCAGGGGATCTTCCCAACCCAGGAACCGAACTCTGGTTTCTTAAAATGTAGATTCTGATTCAGAAATAGGGTCTTAGATTCTGTACCCCATGGGGATCTTGTTAAAATGCTGATTCTGATAATGGAGTGGGGCCTCAGATTCTGCAATCTTGATCTTAGAACAGGGGTCCCCAACCTCTGGGATCCAGTACGTGGTAATCTGTTGTGGAGTTAATGTAATAATAATAGAAATAAAGTGCACAATAAATATAAAGCACTTGAATTATCCTAATGATTCCCCCTCAACCCCCCAATCCCCCACCCCCACGCTTACTGACAGTCCATAAAAAAAATTTCCACAAAACCGGTGACTGGTGCCAAAAAGGTTGGGGACTGCTCTCTTACAAGAAACTTAAACTGGCATCCCATGTCATGCCCCACTGCTGCTTTTCAGGTCTGGTACACTGGCATACTCTCAGCGTTTTTCTCAGAGAAATTGCACATGACTCTTTTTCCTTTTTTAAAGACACCTCCAGTAGAGAGGACAAAAGTATGGCATGATAGGAAAAGTATTGGCTCTGGAGTCAAACTTGGATTGAAACTCTATCTCTGCAATTGATTTGCATTCTGTGTGTTGTAAGTGAGCTTTTTAACCTCTCTGAGGCTAATTGCTCCATCTATAAATGGGGCAAGCTAATCTTTCTCTCAGGGCTGTTACAAGGAACAAACGACACCGTGTGCATACTCTGGTAAATTCATTCATGGGATAAGTGAACAAGGAGTCTAAACACCACAGTTCAATCCACAAGGGGTGGAGGGGTGTAACACCCTTACTTTTCCTAATACTATGACTTTGCCTCTTTCTTAGACATACAACTATAGATTATATAAAGTTCTAAGCACTTCCAATACATTTCTGACTCTAAAAAAGCTACTCTCCGGTCATGATTTTAATAAAGACAGAATCCAGGGCAGACTTGGTTTTAAATAATATTCCTTGCTCTAATGGTGAAGATACACTTGGTAATTTTCTTTCTCTCAATTAATTCAGTTCCTAGACTCATTCTTCTGGACTTGGGCTCCTATTTCCAATGACAGATCCTCCTTGTTCTCAAGCTGCCCCATCTAGTCTCTCTCCTCTGACATGAAGTCAGGTTCCCTGTTGATTCCACAGTAAATAAGGCAAAGGCGCTCCCTCCTCCTACCTGTGTTGTCAGTGGTGAGTCTGAGTTCTTCTAGAGGAATTTATAGGATTCATCTCAGTTATCCAGGGGAATTAAGGGGAAACAACTAACATAAACCTTCCCTATCCCTCCCATACCAACAGATTGATCCAGCACTCTAAAACTCAGGGTTTAATAAAGAGAGGAAAGGAAATGGGATATTCTAATGAGTATAATAAAAACAAGGAAGGAAATAGAAGAAAACTGTGAAATTATTATATCAGTTGCCACACCTCCAAGACGGACGGGGCTGGCAACTGATGGGTGTTAGACCTCCTAGGTATAACTCCTTACCCTTCTGGGCCCTGTCATGACTTCTTTTTAGGTAACACTAAAGGGTCTTGGGCATCATTAGAACAGAAAGCACATGTCAACTACAGACGTCCCAAACCATGAGAAAAATCAATGCTCTTTCAGGAATATCTGCCCTTGACATCACTTCCTCTGCCCCAGTGGCCTCTCTCCCCTAAGCTGTTGTAGCAGAAGTGGGGCCTGCTTCCAGTGAGCTCACTGCTATCTCAGGCAGAATCAGAGGAATGAGTTATTTTTGGCTCATCTGTCTTATTAGACTGATCTGTATGATAATGACATATTTTTAGCATGAATATTGGCAGTTTCATATGACTCCACCTTATATCCTGTTTAGAGAAATAAAATTACACTTATAAAAAGCTAAACCATTTCTATGGTGGGACTATACTGGTTTGCACAAAAAGAAAGTCACTCAGTCGTGTTCGATTCTTTGTGATCCCATGGACTGTAGCCCACCAGACTCCTCTGTCCATGGAATTCTCCAGGCAAGAATAGTGAAGTAGGTTGCCATTTCCTTCTCCAAGGCTTCTTCCCAACCCAGGTCTCCTGCACTGAACCCAGTCTCCTGCATTTGCAGGCAGATTCTTTACCATCTGAGCCACAAAGTTACCTCAGATTCATTTACTAAAAGGCTGCATATTTTAAACAAAAACGTTCTTAGAGTGACCCTTTTTATTACTGTCTACTTTGCTGAGATAAGATAAATTCAGCAAACTTCTTTAGGAAACATCTCACCTGGGGCAGCAACTATTGGTCAAACACCACACAAGCACTGTGCAATTATTCTGCGGAAGGCCTGAGAAGGCCACAACAATAAACAAAACCCCACCTCTGTCTCTATGGAGTAACTGATCTAGCTGAGGAAAGCGGAAAGAACAACGTGGAAAAGGTAAAGAATGAAGCAACAATACAAGAAATGTCACAAGACAGACCATAATCATTTGCTAAATGAGTAGAATAGAAAATAAGTGCAGTGAGTCGAGAGGCAGGAGCAATCACCTAGAATCTGATTTGAGCCACTTTCCTTCTAATTTAGCTCATCAATCACTGCACCCTCCCACCTACTTACTGTGGGAAGTTATTGCAGAAAATGAAAATCACCTCTCTGCCTACTCATAACTCTCGGATGACGGTCCCAGAGATATATCCCCAGTAGGTCTCAGACCACACCCTCTCATTTGTTAGAGCTGTCTCAGGAACAGATGGAAGAAGGGGACATTTAGGCTGGACACTTCTCTCTCCTATAGATGGGTTCGGTATGATGGTGTGGGAGCAGGGGGCTGATGGTATATACCTCAATATAAACAGAAGCATCCTGGCAGCCCAGCATTGAGAGTAACTTTATAATGTCTCTTAATTCTTAATTTCAACCTTTCTGAGCAGTTGCCAATAGTCAAAAATGGTCATAGCTGTAAGTATCTTTTAAATACTCATTTAGGTACAAACGAGACTGTGTTAATATCACAGACTCACTGGCAATTCAGCAATTCCAAGTGAGCTCTCACAGACCCTCCTGTGGGTCCTTGCTCTGCCTCTTCTATTGAGGTCTCCACTTGAGGATAATGCCTAGCCATGAATCCTGTCTCCACGATCCTGCAGGAAAAGGCTGCTCCTTTACCCCAGGAGCAAAAAACAAGTGCTCTGCAAGTGGAAAACTCTCAAGGTAGCAGCAGCCCTGGCTGCCTCAGTGCTCTCCGCCCTAAAGCCATGTTGAGACATTCTGTGCAGAAATGCCAATAATGCCCTTTGACAGAAGGACAATGCTGTCACCCTCTATCACCTGGGCTTTAAAACCATTTGCTCACACCCAAGGAAATATCTCTAATTAGGCCCTATCCCTTACCTCTTGCCTCTAATTCATGGGAAAGCCCTTTTCCCTACAAAGTATCCCTTAAGTCCACCCCTTTTCTCCATATCAACAGATATTCTGCTTCCCTGGTGGCTCAACTGGTAAAGAATCTGACTGCAATGCAGGAAAGCTAGTTCAGTCCCTGGGTCGAGAAGATGCCATGGAGAAGGAAGTGGCAACCCACTCCAGTATTCTTGCCTGGAAAATCCTAAGAACAGAGGAGCCTGGCAGGCTACAGTCCATGGAGTGGCAAAGAATTGGACACAACTGAATGACTAACGCTTCAACACACACCACTTACATGGGCCTCTACCACAGCCTCCTAAGAGTCTGTTCCCATACTTGTTCTTCTAATCCTTTCTGAACAGAGGAGCAAGACAGACTTTCTGTTCTATTTTTAACAAATCAATTAAATTTGATTTAATTGATTTTAATTTGATTTTAATTGATTTGCCCATATTTCCTGAGCTTAAAATCCTTGAGTGCCTTCCTATCACACTCAGGATCAAATCTAAGCTCTCTGTCCTGGCCCTCAAGGCCTTCTGGGATCTAGTCCTCTCTCTTCCTGAAGCTCAGGCCAACTCTCTGGTGCCGGGCTACAGAACAGACACCATCACTGATCTTTTCATGGCCCAGCCTATCTCACTACCCTTAACATAGAAATTTCTTGAAGACCTCTCTGTCCTTCCAGCAGACACTTGGCAAACCCAACTCTGAATATTTCTTTTCGTTCAACCTCAAATCAGCTTCTCTCTCCACATCTCTATATATACAGCTGTGTATCTGTGTATATGGCTATTTGTATACACTACTGTAGATATTTTGATGGCATAGTATCCCAATTCTGGGTTTCGCTGATGGCTCAGATGGTAAAGAATCTGCCTGTAATGTGGGAAACCTGGGTTCAATCCCTGGGTTGGGAAGATCCCCTGGAGAAGGGAAAGACAACCCACTCCGGTATTCTTGCCTGGAGAATTCCATGAACAGAGGAACCTATCAGGTCCATGGGGTTGCAAAAAGTCAGACACGACTGAGCGACTTTCACTGTCACTATCCCAAATTCCACAGAGAGGACAACCTGAGCCAAATACTACATGCCCCTAATTTATTAGAGCATGTGCTCTCATGGAAGCAAGAGGGAGAGAAGGGAAAAATGAGGCAGGGAAAGAGGAAAAGCTGATCCAAGGATACATTTCTGAGTCGCCTGCCACTGTTCTCAAGCACAACTGATTGTGGGATGTTCCTAGCCTATCTTCTGCCTCATGAACAACAGCTTCTCAGGACAGCAGATCAGACAGAAGGGAGACAAATGTTTTCAACCCAACAACCATAAAAGGAGGGTGACCTGGTCTAGTGCATCAAAGGCCTTGAGGCAATGGAGCATCTGGGGTTGAGGGTGGGTGAACACTGATGTGAGGGACTAGGAGATGTCATTGCAATAGCTTAGCCTCTGGTCACTAGAGGCAGCAGTAATGACCTGGCTCTATAACCATGAGAGTACCACATAGCAAGCATACAGATCCAGAGTAGGGCCCAACCTAAAGCTAGCATAGATGATAAGTAGATGATGACCATCTAAATGTACTGCTCAAGAGTGACAAGCACGTGACCCACAGGCTCACCACTTCAAGAGTCTGCACTCAGAGCAAGCATTTCCAAATTTTCTACAGTACTTTTTCTAGCTGAGCCCAGGTACAGCCTCGGGAGACCCAGGCTCGATCCCTGGATTGGGAAGATCCCCTGGAGGAGGGCATGGCAATCCACTCCCGCATTCTTGCCTGGAGAATCCCCATGGACAGAGGAGCCACAACTGAGTGACTAAGCACAGCACAGCATAACCTCAGAAGAGAACACTATAATGAAAAAGTTCTTTCCTATAAGTTAGCTAATTTGATCTCTACAAACTTGCAACATTCAGTAGGGAAGTTAAAATTCACCTCTGTTCTTCAGCTGGGCAACAGAGATTTAAAGAAAATACCTGGTATGCATACAGCCATGCACTGTCAGAGCAGGGATGAGAATCAAGACTTTCTGCCTTCTGATTATGTATAAAAACCTAACATAAGGGCTTCCCTGTTGGCTCGGTGGTGAAGAATCCGCCTGCCAATGCGGGAGGCATGGGTTTGATCCCTGAACTGGGAAGATCCCAAATGCCATATAGGAACTAAGCCCGTGCACCACAACTACTGAGCCTGTGCTCTAGAGCCCAGGAGCCACAACTACTGACGCCCGCATGCCTAGAGCCCGTGCTCCTCAAGAGATGCCACCGCAGTGAGAAGCCGGTGTGCCACAACTAGAGAGTAGCCCCGCTTCCTCCAAAGAGAGAAAAGCCCGGCACGCAGCAAGGAAGACCTAGCACAACCAAAGCTAAATAAATTAATTGATTTTTTTAAAAGAAACCAAAAATTTAAAAAAAAGAAACCTAACATACATATACTGTAACCCAATGCCTTCTGAGATTATAACCCAATACCTGAGAATGATATAACTATTTTATTAATTTCACTGTTTCACTCAGTTCAGTTCAGTTCAGTCACTCAGTCATGTCAGACTCTCTGCGACCTCATGAACCACAGCACGCCAGGCCTCCCTGTCCATCACCAACTCCCGGAGTCCACCCAAACCCATATCCATTAAGTCGGTGATGCCATCCAACCACCTCATCCTCTGTTGTCCCCTTTTCCTCCTGCCCTCAATCTTTCCCAGCATCAGTATGAGGATAAATAATGTGGTTCTAAGAACTGTTCTCCTCTATTGTTTTATTTTTTTTAACATATATTGGAAGACAGAAAAGAGACAGTAAAAATAAGAGACATGACATAATACAAATAAGTATAACACAATATTTATTTTTAAATTCAGACTTGGATTATAAAGACAAAAATACTACCAACTTGATGAAAAATGATCAATTTCAGTAAGTAGAACATGTCACAAAAGGGAAGTTTTTCCACAGCATCCTTCATGTAACCCAGCTCTAAATCTCAGAGGTCTCAGGGTATGTGGATCTATCTCCTTGATACTCTGGGAAAAGAAAATACCTCTCTCGAAGTCAAACTCCATGTACACCCTCACAGAGTAGTTCTCACCATTCTGCATTTGACCCCTGTTTCACAGGTTAAGCATCACATCCTGATCTATACCTAATTTATGGAGCAAAGCCACTTCATAGAAAGCATCTCTCATCTTCACTGTGGTGTGATTACAAGTCGATCTGCCAGTGCTATTGTTCTTAAGCTTTGATATTTATTACAGTGAAGATGTGTCATTATTTCTACTGACCTTCATTCTTCTCCCATTCACCAAATATACCTACTCAAATGTTCAGAGCTTTGTATATACATCTTAATAATTTGCTGTCCCACAGTTGGCAAGGAAAATGTACCTGGTATGGCATCAAGAACGTCTAAAGCTCTAGCTAAAACTTCATGAATCTGACTTTAAGCCGCATTGGGGGTCTATTCTACATAGAGAAGTGTGCTAAGAACTAACAGTTACCCAAATGCATTTCTGGTCCCCTTTTCTCCCTTTGAAACCTGTTTTCATCCAGGCCCTTTAAAGCTTCAGTTTCCCACTTTTCTTCAGCAAAGCTCCTCCCTCAACCCCATATTATCCTTCCCACTAAAACCAGCCACACTGCCCTTCTCTTCAGTGGTGGTTTCTGCTTTGAAGAGCCCAGCTGGACCCTTGGCCTAAACAACGTGGCCCAGACCACCCAGCATTGCTCTGAAGACCAGCACTGGCCTGGTATACAGGACCTGCTGCCCTAGTGTGGTCCCTGCCTGATCCCCAGTAAAGCTTAATCACAATAAATAAATAGATAAATAAATAAATTTTTAAATATCAAAAAAAGAATAAGATACTGCCCTTCCTTAAAAGTAATAAGCTCCAAACTGCATGATACAACCGAATGGTGGTCAAAAAGTCAATGTAGAGAATAATGATCAGAATTATTTTTTAAAAAATTAACATAGAATTGATAAAAACAGTAGGAAATACCTCACATAGTCAAAGCAGGCATGCTTTCACGAAGCTCTGTGTGTATGTTTATGCACACGCGTGAGTGTAACTGTATCCCTTACTGAGGGTGACCTAACAGTTTGAAAGACAAAGTTTCCCACAGTAGGAAAGACATCTTTGAACACACAAAGATCCAAAATCTGTGCATGGAGAATCCCTAGGGTGACACATAATTAGCTTTCAATATGCACATACGATGGGAGAGACAGTTACTACTGAGTAGACCTGATGTTCAGGCATTGGTGAGAACCCAAACTTAGCTTTCCAAAGCCCATTTTCATCACTTTACTCCCTGCTCAGAAATCACTGTATGCCCTCCCTATAATCACAGAATAGAATCTGAGCTCATTAGTATGGCAGTTAAGGACCTCCAACCTCTTCTCCTACCTCCTGTCACCCATACCCCAACCTCTTGTACCATACTGAGACTAAAAAATACACTCTATATTTCATTATGGCTGGGCCCTGGCACAAATTCTTCCTTCAAGTTAGAGTGCTCTTCTTTCTCTAAGCGACCAGTAAAGTCATAAACTCATTGCAGATAGTTTTATTTTGTCCCTCCAGCAAATTATATCATCCTCCTCTTGAAAATACTATTCTCTTTGCTTTGAGGATCTCCCCAAAGTTTCCTATCTTGCTGGTGGTACTGTCAACCATAATGCCCCACTGCCTGTGGTCAGGAGGGAAACCGTGTGACAACTCTATAGTGACTGGTTAAAAAATAGTCTTGTGACCCAAAGCAGACAGTTGTAATTTGTTGCTGGTGCAAAAGGCAGGTATAGTATCTGCCCTGTGTTTTAACAGCAGTCTTCGAAGACAGAAGCCTCGAAGGTTTCCCGGGTGGCGCAGTGGTAAAGAATCCGCCTGCCAACGCAAGAGATGTGGATTCGATCCCTGGGTTGGAAAGATCCCCTGGAGAAGCAAACACAGTTCACTCCAGTATTCTTGCTTAGGAAATCCCACAGACAGAGGAGCCTGGCAGGCTACAGTCCAAGGGGTCACAGGAGTGCGACGCGATGTAGTGACTGAACAACCACCACCTCGAAGACAGCTAGTCATTAAATGTGCATCAGAATCTCACCCAGAGGGCTTGTTAAACCGCAGACTATTCGGCCTCCCTCCCAGACTTTCTGATTGGATAAATCTGAAGTGTGGCCTGAGAAACTGTGTCTCTAATATGTTCCTTGGTCTTTTTATCTTCCTATTATTGTGTAACAATTACTACAAACTTAGTGGCTTAAAACAACGCAAATATATTCTCTTACAGTTCTGGAGGCTGGAAGTCCAAAACAGGTGTCATGGGGCTAATATCAAAGTGTTGGCTCCTTCTGGAGGCTCCAGGGAGAATCCATGCCTGGTCTTCTAGCTTCATGAGGCTGCCTGAATTCCTCCAGAAGAAATCTTTCCAGGGAAAGATGTGGCCCCTTCTCACATCTCTTCTTTCAGTTATCATAATTCCTACTACTAACTCTGATCTCTCTCTTATAAGAGGCCTTTTGATTTTACTGGGCCCACTTGAATAATCTAGGCTGCTCTTCCCATTTCAAAATCCTTCCTCATACTAGAAAGTCCCTTCCAGGGATCAGGATGTGCAAATGTTTGGGCATACTTTGCCCACTTCACCAGGTGATGCTGACCCTGATAGACATGGCCCACATTTTAAAAACAACGGAATGGCCATCAATATAAAAGCCAGCCTTAAATTTTAATTATTCTTTAGTCTGTCTGCCCCTGCTCTATCCCACTAGATTCAGAGTGTTCTGGGGGCTGGTTTGGATTGTAGCCCTTTTTAAAATATTAATTGTATTTACATCTTCCTTTCTGAACACTGGCATATACATCTTTCTGGTAAATTTGAGGAACAGGCAAGCAGACTGAAATATTAATAGGAAAAAAAAAAAAAAAAACACTTGTAAACCCAATACCCTGAAGTAGAAAGAGGCTGGCTAATAAATCACCTGGTTTCCTTACTGTTCACCATAGGTCTTTCTAATTATGCTCCTAGATCTCAAACTCCTCCACTACTGACTATGAGATATATTGCCAGTGATGTCCCAGATATTTCAATTTTTTTCTCTAACCAAATCTGTGTATCCAGACCCATCCTGAGCTCCACCTCAGAGGTCAAAGAAGGGTGGACTCTGGGTCTTGAAGATGGCTTTACCAGCCACTCAAACATTAAAGCTAGAAATCTCATCAGCATCACAGGAACAGGAACTGACATTTATTCCATCATTGCCGTGACCTAGAAATGTTGTACATCCCCTATAGACACTTAGTCATTATTTCTTAGAGGTCTTGTTCACTTTTATATCTCTGACAGTGCTTTGCATGGAGCATATATTCAATAAGCCTACACTGTCTGGCTCATTCAGCAGACTGCAAGCTCCTTGAGAGCAGGGACTGGACCTTCTCATTTTGTTGCCAACATAAAACTAAGTGACATACCTCACATGACATTTACAGTACAACGAAAGAGAGGTCAGAGCATACGCGAGTAGAAGGGAATAAGTTAGCCAAGCTGGGACAGGGCATGACGTCAAACTGCCTTGACAAGTAGGCAGAACTTAAACATGATATATCAGGCAGCTCATAGCTACTACCCAATCCTAGACAAGGACGTGAAGTTAAAATCATTTTATAGAACCATAGCAACAAGTCCACAGTTTAGCTTAGAAGCAATTAGACAAGGACCAAAGGTTTTCCAGGAGGTCTGATTCTTCAAAGAGACAAAAGGATTGAAATTGGGTCCTTCAAGTTTTCTTTCAGCCTCCTGATTGTAGTATTGAGGTATTGGTCCTTTGTTCTTGGTGATTTACTATATCTGATTGTAACTCAGAATTCAAACATTAGGCTTTACCTTCTTTTCCATCAGGATTTTAAAATCAATATCTTTACCATTTATGAAATTGTGTGATGTGCTTTGAAGACGTAAGGCATCTTACAGAGAGAGGGAATGTCACCTTGTACTGTCGTACCAATGTATTAAATAATGATTTCTTTAAAAATCAAAAGCTTGTTGCTTAAAATGCTATTAAATTGTAACCCATAAAAGCAGCACACAATCATCTCAATGGTACAAAAAGCAAACTTTAAATATAATGGATGAGAACTGTTACAATATAAAAGGAGAATATAATCTAATTTTTTAACCATTTGAGTTATATGTAGTATGAAATTTAAAAATCTCAGAAAGAATAAGATTTACTCACCATGCTTGTCAGGTAGAGCACCTCACATGTGCCAAGGACTGTAGCAAAATGTTAATCAGAGGAACCCCTACCCATATGGAGCTAATAATCTAGTGGGGAGGACAGACATTAAATAAATAATTATGAATAAGTACAAAAGGACAAAATAAAATGAAGGTTTTCCAGGAGCAATCTGAACACAGAACCAAGCATGAAACAGATATGGGGACCAGGAGGCTCTGCTCTCCAGGAGAAATGATATTCTGTCTGAGATCTAAGGATGAGCATGTGAGCTGAGCAGCAGCAGAGAGGGGGAGGAATCTTTTAGCAAGTGATCAGCATATAAGAAGGAGGAATAGAAGGGGATGGGCTGGGAGCATCAAAGCCTGTTCATGAATGTTCAACCTGGACAAGGTGGATGGGGAAACCTGACACATTTGTTTGAGCTCGATCCCTCAGAATTTTGCATTGTAAGTCTTCCCATTTGAGATGACTTTCTAGAAAAGAGAGGTTTTCTTTATGAAACTGAGTATACTGAGAACTACAAGAATCTTAAATCAATGCGTTGTTTAGAACATAATCATGATTCTAAAAGATATCTGATAAAACTTTTCTTTTCAAACAACTTTCTTAAAGGAATTCAAGATAATCTGGTGATAAGGCAGAGACGTGACAAGTTTTTCCACAGAAGTCCCTGGTTTAAATACCCTGGCAGTATGGGAAGGGAGGATCTGTGTTTTAAGGTATCTCTACTGGGTCTGTTGCTCAGTGCATGAACAGCATGCCACATGTAGCTGACAACACAGGTCTACCATATATGAGATCTTATTCCAAACACTTTAATCAAGCTTACTGTTAATACATATGAGGCACGCTACTGAGGCTTCTACATATGTTTCTCATTTAACCTTCAGGACAACTTTAGAAGGCAGGTGCAATTACTATTCTCAGTTTATAGGTGTGTCACCTGGAGCTTAGAGAAGGTAAATAACTCTTCAAAGATCACACTGCAAGTCCGCAGTGGAGGCTCTTAACCCATGCCCACTGTTACCAAGAAATGACATATCCGTAAACAAAGACGTTAACAGTTATTAGCGATTACAGCCCTCCAACGTGAGCTGGTGAGCCTGAAGGGCGCTCAGGAAGGAGAAGAATATCTGTGATCTACCAGCCATCACACTGATGCCACTACCTATGGTGAGCCCCAAGGGAGCTCAGGATATGAACAACACAGGACTGGGTGCTCAGTCACTCAGTCGTGTCTGACTCTTTGTGATCCCATGGACTGTATAGCCTTCCAGGCTCCTCTGTCCATGGAAAAAGCACAGGATACTGGCCCCAAACAGGTGAGGTGTATCTAAAAGGGATGGTTTCAGTGAGCCCATACATAGTAAGGCACTAAATTCCTTAACTTGGGATATCTGGTTTTCTTTAAATAACAAGCATCTTTTGATGTTCAGACTACCTGTCATTTGTTGCAAAACTTCAATATAACCTGGCTCCTCCCCTCACCTCTTTGGAGCAGCTCTCTCAGGGTCACTTGAGATGCTGTCTGCTGGGCTTGAAGTTCTAAAAATTCCCAACAAATGAAACATAACTCTCAACTTTTAGGTTTTAACTATTTTTGAAGTCAACATTACTGAGAGAAGCTCTGCTTTTATCCAATTCTGGCCATTTTTGCTGAGGGGGAGAAGCATGTTTTTCCACCCTTTTAGATTTCCCTTGAATTACTCTCTAATAACACCATGTGTTTAATAAGCAATGCATTATCCCTAGGCATTTGAATTAATATCATCACTCAGAGACAGTAAACAGAAGTTTGCATTTGTGCACTGCCTGGGGGTGGAAGCTTCAATAAAAGCCTGAGGTGGGAGGAAGAGATGAATGGGCAGACTTGAATCAGAGGCAAGGGATGCAATTTGATGTGGGGTAATAAGAAATTCCGCCTAGGCTAGCAGACAAAACCAATCTTTCCCCACTCCCAGCCCAACAACATGGATGCATTTCTCCTAACATGGCTTTTCTTTCCTCCAAAGGGCATGAAAGGCCCAGCCCTGCCCATCACACAGGCACACAAATTCTGTGTATGCCCTAAGGTGCCTGGCGTACAATATTTTAGGAGCAATAGGCTGCAAGTGCCTTTGATAAAGTTTGCTTGGGGCCTAGGAATTTTAATGTACATCCACAAATTGAAGACAAAACATCCTACCAATTCAGCAACAACTTGGGAGAGTGGTGACTGAATTTTCAGGAACTTGCCTGCAGCCTTCCAAATGCAAAGCACCATTAGAAGATAAGGAGCAGCTTGTTACTAAAGGTCTCCACACTGACCTCATGCATTAAGCTGAACAAAGGATCATTAATGATTTCAAGGCCTGTCATATTAGAATGAGGTGGTAGTGATGACAGAGTATCTAGTTTTGCTTGTGACATTTCTTATTTTTTAAACTCTAGTATAAATGTATGCATTAATTTGTATGATTTGTTTCACATGCTATGTTCCAGGGTGGACAGATAAGATGATTTTCCCCATTCTAGTATTTCACAAAGAGAGAAAAAAAAAACAATGACAACAGGGAAAGAACCACTTTCCAAGACTGTCTGGTTAGCTTTGACATTTGGAAAATTGCCTTATTGCCAGAAGTCAATTTCTGTGATTGTGACCATGTTTACACACATAAAATTAATAATGTGCACAGCTCCTCTTCTCTCACCATTTTATCTCAAGCAGATTGGACCCCTCAGTCTATAAAGTTACATTTTTCAAATAAGATTTTCTTCATAAAATACATAAGAAAATATTCTACAGAGCCCCCAGGAATCTTAGAAATGCACACTTACTCATTTCTTTGTTCATTGACTCAGTATTTGCTGAGTACCTACTAGGCGTTGGTCACTTTTCCAGGACCTGAAGACACAGATTGGATAAAAAAAATAGGAAAAGGAGTGCGTCAAGGCTGTATATTGTCACCCTGCTTATTTAACTTGTATGCAGAGTACATCATGAGAAACGCTGGACTGGAAGAAACACAAGCTGGAATCAAGATTGCCGGGAGAAATATCAATAACCTCAGATATGCAGATGACACCACCCTTATGGCAGAAAGTGAAGAGGAACTAAAAAGCCTCTTGATGAAAGTGAAAGAGGAGAGCGAAAAAGTTGGCTTAAAGCTCACCATTCAGAAAACAAAGATCATGGCATCCGGTCCCATCACTTCATGGGAAATAGATGGGAAAACAGTGGAAACAGTGTCAGCCATTATTTTTTTGGGCTCCAAAATCACTGCAGATGGTGATTGCAGCCATGAAATTAAAAGACGCTTACTCCTTGGAAGAAAAGTTATGACCAACCTAGATAGTATATTCAAAAGCAGAGACATTACTTTGCCGACTAAGGTCCGTCTAGTCAAGGCTATGGTTTTTCCTGCGGTCATGTATGGATATGAGAGTTAGACTGTGAAGTAGGCTGAGAGCCGAAGAATTGATGCTTTTGAACTGTGGTGTTGGAGAAGACTCTTGAGGGTCCCTTGGACTGCAAGGAGATCCAACCAGTCCATTCTGAAAGAGATCAACCCTGGGATTTCTTTGGAAGGAATGATGCTGTAGCTGAAACTCCAGTACTTTGGCCACCTCATGTGAAGAGTTGACTCATTGGAAAAGACTCTGATGCTGGGAGGGACTGGGAGCAGGAGGAGAAGGGGATGACAGAGGATGAGATGGCTGGATGGCATCACGGACTTGATGGACGTGAGTCTGAGTGAACTCCAAGAGATGGTGATGAACAGGGAGGCCTGGCGTGCTACAATTCATGGGGTCACAAACAGTCGGACACGACTGAGCGACTGAACTGAACTGAACTGAAGTATGTAACCCATTAAATGAATGAAATAAGTTTGAGTGTAGTAAGGCTTCCCTGGTGACTCAGTGGTAAAGAATCCATCTTCTAGTGCAAAGACAAGCATTGGATCCCTAGGTCAGGAAGATTCCCTGGAGGAAGAAATGGCAACCCATGCCAGTATTCTTGCCTGGAACATCCCATGCACAGAGGAGTCTGGTTAGCTACAGCCCATAGCGTTGCAAAGAGTCAGACATGACTTAGCGACTGAAAAAAAGAAAGTATTAGGAAGGAAATCAAGTAAGGCAACGTTAGAGAGAGCAGGTACTTTCTAACAGGTAGTCAGGAAAAGACTCTGTGGGAAGGTGACATTTGCACTGAGAGATGAGTGACAGGAAGGAGCCAGAAGACTTCTGGGCAGAGAGAATGGCAAAACACAAGACCAAGCCTGGCTATTCAAGCACAGATGAGGTTCAGTGTGACCAGAGGGCACTGATGGAGGGCTGGTGGATGGGAGATAAGGTCTAGGAGGGAGGCTGGAGCAGATCAGGTGGGGGTCCTGGGGGCTGTGGTGCAGGCTTTTGGTTCTATATTAATAACCAGCAGAGTCACTGACATCTTAAAGCCGGGGAATGATGAATTGCAACATTTTCAAACCAACAGCTGCTTTTGGTCATGGAGGAAGAAAATGGACAAAACTGTGTTCCACCCAAAGCTGTCAGTTCATTATAGAGCCTAAGACACTGTTTTTGTCAGTATGTATAGTGATTAAGAATGCAGTGTGGGGCAGAAAATCTAGATTTGAATCCTTGCTCTCCCATTAACATGCTGTGTAGTCGTAGGGAATACATTTAACTTACTAAAGTCTTCATTTCTCCATGTAAAACCATGTAATACCTCCCAGGGTCTTGGTGAGAATTATAAAAGACTTTACACATAATACAGAATTGCACTAGTACCTGGGCCATGCTACGTATTCAGGGAATAATAGCTGGTATTAGTCGTAGTATTACTATTAGGAAGAAGAGAGTGAAGGACTGAACAACTACCCAGATCCTTTAGAGGAGAATACAAACACACTGGAGACCGGATGGAGGTTTCCATAAGCATAGAGCATCTCTGTGCTCCAGGGTTCCTGCATGAGTACTGAGCATGGTAGAATCTGGACCAAAACAGATTTAAAAAAAAAAAAAAAAAAAAACTAGAAACAATCCAAATGCTCACAAACAAGAATATCGATCCACAAAACGTTGTCTATTCATACAATGAAACACTCCACAGAAACAAAAAAGAGTGAACTGGCACTCCCAATAACATGGATGAATGTTACAAACATGTTTATTGAAAAAAGCTAGAAAGAAGTGGATACATGCTGTGTGGTTCCATTTATAAGAAACTTAAGAATAGGTGAAACTAATTGATGTTGATATCAAAATAGTAGTTACCTCCTGAGGAAGTGCATTTGGAAAGCATTTGGAAGGGGAACAAAGGAGCCTGCTGGGGAGCTTTAAAAGGTTCTATACCTTGATCTAGATGGTATTTACATGGAGATATGTATGTACATAAAATTAACATCAAGCTGTAAACTAAAGATCAGCATACTTTATCAGCTTTTACTGTGTGTATGTTATGTCCTAATAATTTTTTTTTAATATATCATTTCAAAGGATCAGAGACAGCTAAATAAATAAGCAAATGCTGACTGCATGTGAGTGAACTCTAACCTCAGGACTCTGAGTGAACTCTAACCTCAGGACTATTTGGGAGCCTGATAATTTCCAAAGCTGCTTCTCCCTTTCTGTGTTAAACAGCTCTATGCATACTGTCAGCCGCAGGGAAAGCAACCAGCCACAGGGAACAGATGAAGAAAAGTTCAGCTGAGTAGCAGAACAACCTGGAAGCATGTCCAGCTGTGAGCATGACCAGTTTCTCAAAACCACTCCAGCCATTGCCAGTGACTGCTTTGTGCCTTATCTTTCATTTGAGCTGAATTAGTCTACACTACATGAAAGCTCGAGTGGACTGAGTCCCCTTCTCTTCTATATGAGAAATACACCTCAGGTACCTGGGTGCTCTATAAAGAATAAAAATAATAACAGGAAGCTATGGAACAACTGAAGTGCAGAGCATTTGTTTAAACAGCATTTTCTGGCATTTTAATAAGGGAAACTCAGAGGGCTTCCAGCATAGAAAAAGAATCCAAATGGAATCGCTTCATTTTCTTGATGGAGCACCCCAACCCGCAATGCAAGAGTCATTAAATCTCATCATGTGGTGTTAAAAAATGCTTTTCAGCTAAGATCAGCCAAAAATGTGCCCAGGGCAAATTTTTATGACCATATCATCACGACCTGAAATTCAGATCAGTAGACTAGCTAGAAATACATGCTCGCCAGAACAGTTCAGAGTTTTTTCTGCATCTATCTCAGTGAAAAATGGTAGCAAAAGAAACCTTATTTTCCTGGAAAAACACAATCAAATAAGAAAACAATTCAGGACCAGTTTTCACAAAGTAATAACAGGCCATACATAATTGATTGCCTTTAGTCTGCTTCTCTGGGTATTACAAATCACAGTTACTAGAGCTTCAACCAAACTTTCATTCCGGATTCAGGCTGTCCATTCTGGCACTGCCTGAAACTACTTTAGCGCCTGTATTGCACACTTTACTGGGTCATTCTTTAGTTGCTTCTTCAGTGAAGGTTTCATGCTCCCAACAATGTTACACATCCTGCTCTATGTGTGTTCACTTGTTCTTTACAGTAGTAGGCAAAAACTAAATTCTTCTAGAAGTGAATTACTTTGGACTTATGATTTCATCTCTGGCTGGCAAGGGAATATGAGCTACCCTGAGAGATAACACAATGCCCTGTGAAATTATATCCCAACTCCCTCCATTAAAACCCTAGTAAACTGGAGAGAAATACTAAAATTATCCCAACTCCTTGGTTTCCCAAACACTGAGCAGCTGTATCCATAAAAAAAGAATAAATAATTCATTCTAAAACTCTCTTTCTTTGCACATCACAAGGTTCATTCACAGCATTGGTTGAAGAAAGAGGCTTTGAGATTTTGAGTTGTGCTTCCACCACAGGAGCCATACTTCTCTGTCTTACTTTCCCTCTTTATTTGAGGTTAATGACCTAGACCTGGGCTGTCCATTACGGTGGTCGTGAGACATAACATCTGTTCAGCAACTGAAAGGTGACTTGTTTGAATTCACAGATGTTGTAAGTAGAAAATATACACAGGAGGGACTTCCCTGGAGGTCCAATGGTTAAGACCCCATGCTTCCAATGTACAGGGTGTATGGTTCAATCCCTGGTCTGGGAATAAGAGCCCACATGCAGTGTGGCCAAAAGATTAATATAGATACACACACACACACACACACACACACAGGATTTTGAAGACATACTACCAAAAAAAAAAGTGAACACGAAATATATCTCAATAATTTAAAAATACTGATTACATGTTGAAATGATATTTTGGACATATTAGGCTAAATAAAGTATTTATTAAAATTAAGTCTACCATTTTTCTTTTTACTTTTTTAATATGGCCATTAATTTTTTTCATTATATATGTGGCTCTTGTTGTATTTCATTTGGATATCACTGATCTAGATAGTTTTGAATTGCTATTAGGACTAAGAGTCTCTCCTTGTGAAAATCATGAATTGCAACCTTAACTGCAAAGAGACGTGTCTTGTATGTCTTGAAATATGGAGAATAAAGAAGAGACAGCAACATAATCACCATGTGTATTAAATGTTTCATTACACTTACACTTTCCTAAGCACACTGCAAAAAAAGACAGAAAAAAGCATGACACAGTCCCTTATCCTCCAGAAATAGTAATGACACTGAAAATGAACTTTGAAATCAAACCATCTTAAATCTCAATTCTTCCTTTACAGTCTCAGTTTCCCCATTTGTGAAAAGAAAAATGCATATATCAACTTTTTAGAAAATTAAATGACATAATGTCAATTAATGCTTAAAAAATATCACTGAGCACTGAGGAAATGGAAAAGATTGTGGCATTGGACAAGTCGAGCCAGGAGGTGGAAGGAATCTGAGCCTGGAGTCAATAGATAAGTGAATAGATAAGATCACTTCAACCAGTCTGCTCTGCACAATAGGGCCTGCAAACTCAGGAGTCCTCTGGAGTCAGGCAGGTGAGAAAACAAGTGAAATCAGTTGTGCGGGTAAGTGTATGTTGTATGGTCCTGTGGGGAGCACACACCCCATCTAAACTACACAGCTCTGGCTCTCATCCAGCCAGTTCAGACCATAAGAGAATAATAATGGTACAGTGTGGTCAGATTTTCTGATTTTTAAAGAGAACCTAAAAATTCAGATTTTTTAATGTTTAGGAAAAAAATTTTCTAAGGTATTCATTCTAGACAGAGCCCATGGGAAAACAGTTTAATATATCTGCTGCCTAGAAGGTCTATGAGATAACTTGTTAGACTCCTAACATATGAAAGTTAGTGGAGATCTCAAATGGAATTCCCACTAGCCCCAAAACATCTGAGCTGCCAAAGCTGGAGAGGAAGGATTCCCTCTCTTTACCCTGAGCTCCTCATGCATCAAGAACCCAGTTGCCACGGCTACAGCTGCCCCACGGGTGTCTATCTCCCTCCCAGACCCTGACCTGGATGTTATATAGAATGTTTCAAAGAGAGCTGCAAAAACACTTGGACTCTGCAGGAGACACGTGACATAATCCAGGGTGCTACTCTGGCTATTATTCACTGCCTACTTTAAGTCTCTCTGGGATATTGTCTGTTTCAATTTCAGCTCTCTCTGCTCCCCATTTGGGTAAATAAATTGCCACATTGTATAAACGTGTACAATCTGTAAACCGGGAAGAACTGCCTTGTGGAATAATTTTTTAAACACCATACTTTAAAAAACACTAGTGGCCTCTCTACATCTATTGTTAGGAAGTAAGAGGACTTATTCCCCCCAAATTAAAATTACAGTAGCTACTCCTTCCTCAAGTGAGTGATTCTTAGGAAATGCATTTGAAAGAGGATGACTTTCCAGTGAACACTTTAATTTTAATTTAACCTTCCTAGAAAATGAAGTGCTTTGTGTAGATTCTTTTGGTTTTATTTAAGGCATAAAAATTAGTTCTGAGCTGTGATAATTGTCAGCTTAGAAATGCAATCATTCTAAGCACCACTTCTGACTTGCTTATAAACCCTACAGATCTTGAGCTGCTGTTTATTGCTAATTCGAAGTTGACAAGTTATTTAATTGTGAAGCTGAACTTGAAGTCAGAGTGCGGCAGAATGGATGGAAGTAGACTGTTTCGTTTTGCTTTCAACAGGTTACCTGAAGACCGGATGCATGGTGTGGTATGAGCAGGTTTCTGGGTATGTGGTCTTCTAACTATTAATCTTCTTAATTAAAATGGGAATGACGACATATTCTAAGGGTAGAATTACATATTCCATTAAACTATATCTCTACCTTTTGAAACCAATCACAGGTACAGAAAACAATCACAGTTCCTATCATCCACATTTCTGATTTTTGTCAGAATTGTGGTTTGTTAAATTGTTGCTCTGAGGACTCAACCTAAATATCAATGTTTATTTTTTACTGTTTAAGGAAAAGCACGGGAGCCAAGACTTTGGTTGTAAAAAATCTTGATGGCCATAATACAGGAGGTAAAGTATTTCTAAACTTTTTAGAATTATGTGTTTGAGTCCATGACAACACACCTATACATATGTATGTATATATATACATATACATACATATATATAAAATCAGCATCAACCAAAGTGACATATAACATTTCTTTTTTTTTTTTTTAATAAATATAGGTCCCTGGAAATGTCTTAAGAAAAATCAATTCCTACTTAAATATTGGCATATTTGAACTGAGATTCCTTTGAAGAAAGTTATCATTTTCAAATACCACTATCCATGAAAGATGTGAGTATTCAGATACTAAAATCACTGAAAGTTAATTTAATTAAAATGTTTGGCATATATCTGTACTTTGTATAATTAACACTTTTTAGTAATTCAAGAAACAGATTAAAAAGTCCACTCTAATTTTTTCTTATAATTCCCATTTGAGAAACAATCTAGAAATTATCACCTGCCTGAATATTTTTGGAGTAGAACTGATGACGTGTTGCTGAACTATGGGCTGACATAGGTCCCAAGACACATGTTGTTCAAACACTTTGGCCATTGTTGTGGTTTTTTTATCTACTCAAGAGCCTGTACTAGCACATTATATAAGAGCAGGCATCTTGCTGGACTTTGGGGACACAATAATAATCCCTGCTCTCAGGCATCTTACAATCTTCAGTCAACAGTTAATGGATCCAAAGTCAGGGAAGAGAAGCACCTCACAGTCATGGACTACAACAAGGGAAAATAAAATGCCACTACCACCTGCTGTTTGTCTGTCAATATTTCTACACAAAAATTTGAATTTCTGGCTTCTTTCGTAAAAAAAAAAAAAAAAAAATCATATCTTAGCATACTAGATCAGAAATCCCCCTTGGCAACAGCTGACTGGAACCAGATGGCAGCATACTTCCCAGATCACTGCTCGTGCTTTCTCCAGCTCACCAGTGTTGCCCTCACTCCCATTAGGTTCACTCGTCACTCAGTGCTATTACCCCCTTGGTCCTCTTATTTCAGTATTGAGTTGCTGCCCCTGCTAGAAATGATTGGCAGTCAGAGAGCCTGGCTGTAGCCCTGGGCCTGCTGGACTCAGCCATTATTAAATGTGTGACCTATGATGAATTATTTAACCCCACTGACCCTCAGTTTTCAGTTTTTGCTTCTGAAAAAAAAGAAAAAAGACAAAATGAAACAAAACGAAACAAAGCAAACATATTCTGCTTTCTGGGCATGGCAATTGTGACTCTCCAAATAGAAATCTAAGGAAAGTTTTCAAAACCTGGGAAGCATTAAGCAAATGGTTAGTATTCTTGTAATTATATTTTCAGAGAAAAAAAAAAATCTAGAATTTAAAAAAATAACTGCCTGTGTCTGATTATTACTATAAAGATCACCAATTACTCTTATCTGAATCAAATTTCACATTACCCTTTGTGACAAATATTACAATATTACTTTACTCATTTTGTAGATGAAGAAACCCAGGCTGAAAAGGACCAAGGGACACACTCCATCATCAAATGCTTACTCTTTATTAAGTCAACTTTCAAGGCTGTTACCATAATCTTAAGACCCATGAAAGTGAAAGTATTAGTCGCTCAGTCGTGTATGACTCTTTGTGACCCCATGGACTGTAGCTGCCAGGTTCCTCTGTCCGCAGAATTCTCTAGGCAAGAATACTGGAGTGGGTTGCCATTCTCTTCTCAAGGAGATCTTCCCAATCCATGAAGAGACCATAAGCAATGGATACCAAAGAAAAGAAGACAAACCAGAAGTTGAGTGTTTTCCAAGGGCAAACTCCAGATAAGGAGTATAGACAGTTTTTGAAAGGGAACACTTTTTAGAGAGTATTATATACTGTAATATCAAGGAAATATCTCAAATAAATATTTGTTATAGACATTCCTATGGACTTTTAAAAAACTGATAGGAGTAAAGAGTTTGAGGATGCACTCTCTCAGTAAATGTTTCTCAACATTATATCATTTTCCTGGAGACTATTATCAGTAAGCAGGTATTTAGTAACCTCTTTGAGAAAAAAATGACCTTAATTTTATTAAAATCTACTTCTATTAATCCCTTCCCCATCCTCTATTTTAGCCCATTTGAACCATATTGCAGTTCAGAAAGAAATGTGAGAACAGACCTGGCTTACATTCACATTTTCAAGAAGATCCTGATATAGTAAAATGTCTTATTTAAACATGAATTAATGGTTTTTCCAGTAGTCATGTACAGATATGAGAGTTGGACCATAAAGAAGACTGAGAACTGAAGAATTGATGCTTTTGAATTGTGGTGCTGGGGAAGACCCCTGAGAGTTCCTTGGACTGCAAGAAGATCAAACTAGTCAATCCTAAAGGAAATCAACCCTGAATATTCATTGGAAGGACTGATACTGAAGTTGAAGCTCCAATACTTTGGCCACCTGATTTGAAGAGCCAACTCTTTGGAAAAGACTCTGATGCTGGGAAAGATTGAGGGCAGGAGGAGAAAGCGCTGACAGAGGATGACAGTTGGATAGCACCATCGATGCAATGGACATGAGTTTGAGCAAGCTCCAGGATATAGTGAAGGACAAGGAAGCCTGGGGTGCTGCAGTCCATGGGGCCGCAGAGTCGGATATGACTTAGATGACTTAGCAACTGAACACCAACAGCAAAGACTTATCACTTACCTTTAAGAAAAGACTCACTATAGAACAGCAAGATTTTCTAGTGCACTTACATTTTATTAGGCTTAAAAAAATTGTTTAATGGAGTCATTAGGTACACACTTACTGAATAAAACCCAATATATAATAACTTCATAATAACTGTAAAAAAAATGCAATGGACTTATTTAAGCCTCTTCCATGGCTCACCATAATTTAGGTGGAGAAAATTCTAAATGAACAAGCACAGGAGTGACTTTAAAGCACACAGGAGATCTCTGTGTAGTTAATTTAGCAGCACTGTGGGAAATAAATCAGGAGACATGTGAAAGAAGAACCAGTTCTTGGTGGGAGGTAAACATGACTGAGTAATGTGCAAACTACTGTTTACACACTGCAATCAGCCAGTGGCTAAGAAAAAAACTTAAAGATAATTTCACTGCCACTGCCATGCTTTTGATCTAAATGTCTGAACTAAGCAGAGAAACTCAGACTAGAATGTCACAGGGAGAGAACAGTGCCAGGAACCACACACTTAGCAAGCAGGAACTAAATGTTAATAACCACTGCAGAAGATGGGACTGCACACTCTAATACACTTTCAGGGTCTATAAGAATTGTCAGCCACCGTTTACAAATCTCAAAAATCGGGGAGAAATATTTAGCATCCTAGCTTTTTGTTCTTCCAAGTGCAGATTTTGAAAACAAACAGGATTTCCATCTAGAATGGCCATCACTTCATTATAAGAATAAATAAACAAAAACATCCTAGTTCTAGGAGAAGTAGATTTCTTTTCATGGTCAATTTCATTTAGGAAAAAAATAACAGCAAACTTACAGAAAAGAGGACTTTTTAAGGCATGTTGGATTCCCCAAGAAACGGATTCCTCACACATTTAGCCTGAAGAAGGTTTGTAAAGGAGTGCTTTGGGGATCAACATCCATAGGAAAAAGAACAGAAAAAGGGAGAAAAAGCCAGCAGAATTGGCAGAAGAACTTCCAATGGTAGCTCGTGGGGAACAATGAAGATGGAGCGTCTTGTGTTGGGGTGAGAGGACGGGGGCTTTTATACCCTCCAGTGATGAGTCCCTGGAGACAGACCACCGCATGAAAGAGATGTGCCTTTGAAAGGGGGTTGTCTGTGGGCAGCATCCCCAGCAGGTGGGGTAATGAGCTCTTATCTCCTGAAGGAGGATCTAGGCAACACATCAAAGAATCTATACACTTTGGTCCCACAGGAGTGAAAATATTTTCAAGTGCTGGCATTAAAGACTGTCACCTTTAAACCTTTAATCTTAAAAGGTCACCGTAATGCAAAGGCCACGTAAGACACAATAGTAAAAAGTGAAAGCCTACAATGCTCTCATATTGTCAGATAACACCTCCAGGAAAATCAGTCCTGTTGCTATTTGATACAAAATGACTTCTTAAGTATCAAATCTAGTGGGTGGTTCTGGAAATGTGAATTCACTTTTCTCTGCTCTACTCATTTTCTCCCTCTAAATACAAATAAATACCCTGGAAATTATTCATCAGAAAATATAATAAAAGAACTCTGAAACTTGGAAAAAAGGTCACTGACTAGGGACCTCAGAATTTGAAGAACAACAATATGGTGAGTCCTCTAGTTTTCTGTTTATCTCCCTTATACCCTGGACTGGGCTTCAGAGAGGCTGCAACCCCAAAACACCAACAGGAAGAGCCTGCTCCCTATGGCCAAAGGCTCAGAAAAGGGGAAGCCCAATAGAGACTCCGTAAAGAGCCCTAGCCCCTGGGGCACCAGTGGTCAGTCTGATCTGGAGGTAGCAGCAGTGAAGTCCTTGGCTGACCTCATTATATATCTGACAAAAGACTAGTATCTAGAATGTATAAAGAATTCTCAAAATGCAATAGCAAAAGTCAGAACAAAGCAAAGCAAAACAATAAGAACAACAAAAATCCAGTTGGAAAATGGGAAAAAGACAAGAAGAGTCTTTCATTAAAGAGTATATTAAAGAGTATATGCAGGCGGCAAGCACATGAAAAGATGTACAACATCATTAGCCATTGTCATTGTTAGCTGTTGTAATTGTTCTTCAATCACTAAGTCGTGTCTGACTTTGCAACCCCATGGACTGCAGCACACCAGGCTCCTCTGTCCATCACCATCTTCCTGTGTTTGCTCAAATACTCATGTCCATTGAGTCAGTGTCACGTCCATTGAGTCAGTGATACCATCCAACCATCTCATCCTCTGTTGCCCCCTTCTCCTGCCTTCAATCTTTCCCAGCATCAGGCTCTTTTCCAATAAGTCAGTTCTTCGCATCAGATAGCCAAAGTCTCTGAGCTCCAACTTCAGCACCAGTCCTTCCAAGGAATATTCAGGGTTGATTTTCTTCAGGTATGACTGGTTTGATCTCCATGTTGTCCAACGGACTCTCAAGAGTCTTCTCCAACACCACAGTTCAAAAGTGTCAATTCTTAGGCACTCAGCCTTATTTATGGGCCAACTCACACATATATATACGATTACTGGAAAAACCATAGCTTTGACTATACGGACTTTTGTCGGCAAACTGATGTCTCTGCTTTTTAAAACACTGTCTAGTTTTGACATAGCTATTAGAGAAATGCAATTAAAACCAGGCTGATGAGGATACAGACAAAACTGAATCACTCACACATAGCCGGTGAGAATATAAAATGGTACAGTGATTGTGGGGGGGAAAAAAAGTTTGGTGGTGCCTTTTAAAATTAAAAATGGACTTATCATATGACACAGCAGTTCTTTCAGGCATTTATCCCAGAGCAATGAAAATCTATTCTCATGGCAGAAACTTGTACATGGATGTTCATGGTAGCTCATTTGTAAGAGCCAAAATGAGGAAATTATCCAAGTATACTTCACTAAGTGAAGGTTTAAACAAACTGCAGTGCATCCATAACATGGAATAATATTCAGCAATTTTTAAAAAGCCAATCACAAAAGGACACATACTGCATGGTTTCTTTAATATAATATTCAAGCAATATGAAAATTATCAAGATCAAGAAGAGATCAGTGGGGGCTAGTAGTGAGGGATGGTGTGAAGGGATGGGTGCAGCTACACAGGAGCAGAAGCAAGGAGCCTTGCGACGACAGTACAGTAAGCATCTCGGTTGTGTTGATTTCATGAAACTGCATGTGGGAAAATTGCATAGACCTACACATATACATCCAATGCATGCATACACACACACACACTTTAAACGCCTATAGCTGGTGAAACCTGAGTAAGCTTTCTGGATTATACCAGTGTCCATTTCCTGGCCTTTATATTGTACCATAGTTAGGCAAGATATTATCACTGGGGAGACCTGGGAAAAAGGTCCACAGTACTTTCCCGTATATTTACTTCCCACTTCCTATAATCTATAATTATTATATTCTATTCAGTTCAGTTTAGTCACTCAGTCGTGTCCAACTCTCTGCGACCTCATGAAACACAGCACACCAGGCCTCCCTGTCCATCACCAACTCCCAGAGTTTACCCAAACTCATGTCCACTGAGTCAGTGATGCCATTCAACCATCTCATCCTCTGTCATCCTCTTCTCCTTCTGCCCTCAATCTCTCCCAGCATCAGGGTCTTTTCCAAAGAGTCAGCTCTTTGCATCAGGTGGCCAAAGTATTGGAGTTTCAGCTTCAGCATTAGTCCTTCCAGTGAATATCCAAGACTGATCTCCTTTAGAATGGACTGGTTGGATCTCCTTGCAGTCTAAGGGACTCTCAAGAGTCTTCTCCAGCACCACAGTTCACAACCATCAGTTCTTCGGCACTCAGCTTTCTTTGTAGTCCAACTCTCACATCCATACATGACTACTAGAAAAACCACAGCGTTGACTAGACAGACCCTTGTTGACAAAGTAATGTCTCTGCTTTAGTATGCTATCTAGTTTGGTCATAACATTCCTTCCAAGGAGAAAGCGTCTTAATTTTATGGCTGCAATCACCATCTGCAGTGATTTTGGAGCTCAAAAGAATAAAGTCAGCCACTGTTTCCACTGTTTCCCCATCTATTTGCCATGAAGTGATGGGACCAGATGCCATGATCTTCGTTTTCTGAATGTTGAGCTTTAAGCCAACTTTTTCACTCTCCTCTTTCATTTTCATCAAGAGGCTTTTTAGTTCCTTTTCACTTTCTGCCATAAGGGTGGTGTCATCTGTATATCTGATGTGTTTGATATTTCTCCTGGCAATCTTGATTCCAGCTTGTGCTTCTTTCAGCCCAGCGTTTCTCATGAGGTACTCTGCATATAAGTTAAATAAGGAGGGTGACAATATACAACCATGACATACTCCTTTTCCTGTTTGGAACCAATCTGTTGTTCCATGTCCAGTTCTAGCTGTTGCTTCCTGACCTGCATACAGGTTTCTCAAGAGGCAGGTCAGGTGGTCTGGTATTCCCATCTCTTTCAGAATTCTCCACAGTTTATTGTAAGTATGTAATTATTTCCAATTTTAAATTTTTAAAAAATAAGACCTTGTGATTACTCAGAGTGAAAATTCCAGATCTTGGTATTGTTTCTTTAGTGATTTACTCAGCATCTGTACTGATTTTTATTTAGTTATTTATTTTTAATTGGAGGAGAATTGCTTTACCACATTGCGTTGGTTTCTGCTGTATATCAACGTGAGTAAGCCATAGGTATGATGGGTCCCCTCCTTCCTGTACCTCCCTCCCACCTACCACCCCATCATACCCCTCCAGGTTGTCACAGAGCACAAGCTTGAGTTCCTTGTGCTATATAGCACCTTCCCATTAGCTATCTCATTTACACATGTAATGTATATATTTCAGTGCTACTCTCTCAGCTCGTCCCACCCTCTCCTTCTACCGCTGTGTCCATACGTCTGTTCTCCATGTCTGCATCTCTATTCCTGCCCTGCCAGTAGGTTAATCAGTACCATCTTTCTAGATTCCATTTATATGCATTAATATGAATTATTTGTTTTTTTTTCTTCTTCATCTACTTCACTCTGAATAATAGCCTCTAGGTTCACCCACCTCTGCATCAATTATAGGAAGCAGATTATAAACCCATCTCAGACGCCCAAACGCCCAATAACCTTTCCAATCCCCAGACTCAATTCCCTCCTCCATGCCCCCTCTTATAGGTTAAAGAAGGGAACTGGTTGGACAGGAATCCCCTCAATGGTTTGGCAAAACCCTGTTCTCAGGCTGTCCTTCAACTGTGTCACAGCCTGTCCACTTGCTTTCTGATGCATCAGGGATGTGCTGAAGAGGTTTAGTGTAAGCCCTTCTCCATTAAAAACAGACCAATTGTGATTGCTTGTGGCATTCTGTAATGATATGTACAAAACAAATTAAAAAACCCTAAAGCATGGCAGAAGGTCGTTAGGCTTTTATAAATAACTTACTGCATATAAATTCCCCTAAGAATAATTCGTGTCAGTCTATAGAAAGTGTCTCTCTCCGGGGACCCATACCAATTCTCTCTGTATAGTTAGCACACTGACAGTCGTTTGCAAAGAAAAAAAAAATATATATATATATTTATATCTGAAGGGGAACACCACCCTGTTATTCCTTTGTATGATTAAGATATTCTAATTTAAAAGTTAGCTGAATTCTTACTCTTTTTACAGACTAGACTTATAAAACACAGCCATTGAACTGACCAAGCACTACCAGTTTTTATCCTCCTGATATGTAAGTTTCTCAAAACAGTAGTGATGAAAGCCTTCATTTTAAAACTCCTGTCATTCAATTATAATATGCATTTCATTACCACAACTGTATTTATGAGCCCTAAAAGCCAAAGCTGGAACTTCTCTAGTACTGATTTCTCTAGTTCTTATCATTAATTAAAAAGTAAAAAAGTATTACCAGGGTATCTGCAATCAGGCTTTCAAAGTAAGAAATATCAATATCCAGTAATTGAGAACATTTGGGAACAAACTTTAAAAAGCAAAAAAGTCAGGAGAGGAAAAAAATGTTCTGTATTATTTCACAGTGTAATCAGATCAGTATATGCTCCTAAAATGTTGTAACTGCCCATGCCTCTGAGGCAACTATCCAATTTTTCTTCTCAAGCAGATGCTAAAGAAAAGAAATACAGTCAGCCACATACATTTATATAATTTTTACATATATTACACATCAACAATATATTGTTTGGGGGTTTTATGGAAGCCAACATCAAGAAGACAATGCTCTTCAGTTCCTGCTCATCCTTGGAGGTAGGCAGATGAATCATTAAATTATGGTTGTACTCAGGGCCTACTAAAACATAGTGGTGTAGTTGTGTCAAGTGCAACAGATGAATAAAATATTCTCTACCCTAAAAAATGCAAAATCTAATAATATTGGAGTTACACAGTCTTAAAATGAAAGAACTCAGTTCAGTTCAGTTCAGTTCAGTTCAGTTCACATCTAGACCAAGTGAGACACCTCGGGAGGGCTCCAAGGCAACCAATACCCTGACTTCACTCTCCTTCCTTCCTAATATCATGACCTCACTCTCTTCCTCTGATCTCTTGTTTGAGCTTCCCACTGACCAGAAGGCAAAAAAAAAAAAAAAAAAAAAAAATCACAGATGGAATCCATACAGATGAACAGATGGAAAAGAACAGTTCCTGAGTTCTACTGTTCAGAAAATCAGGAGCTACCAACTAAGCCCATGCGCCCCAGTTACTGAAGCTGCACTCTCGAGCACACAAGCCACAACTACTGAGCCCACAAACCACAACTAATGAAGCCCAAGACTAGACCCCGCCCCCCCCACAAGAGAAGCCACCACATTGAAAAGCCTGCTCCCCGTAACTAGAGAGCAGCCCCCACTCCCTGCAACAAGAGAAAGCCAGCATGCAGCAATGAAGACCCAGCACAGCCATGAATAAATAACAAACATTCATTTTTTTTTTTAATGTAATTCCTACTCCCAGATGGGGATAAGGTTTCAATATGTCAAAACTACAGAATCAGAAGTCAACCTCAAGCAACATTTTTCTTTTGTCATTTCAACAACTGAACTAAAGTGTTTTAAAAATTATTCTGCTGTGAAAACAGCACTGTCAATGGCCATAGTAAATTCTAAATGAAACAAAATTCTTCATGAAATTAGAATTTTCATGAACCCAAGGCTATAAGTACTTTAGGGATAACTCATGTCACTTTATTTTTTTAATATAAATTTATTTATTTTAATTGGAAGCTAATTACTTAACAATATTGTATTAGTTTTGCCATACATCAACATGAATCCACCACGGGTGTACACATGTTCCCCATCCTGAACCCCTCTCCCACCTCCCTCCCCATACCGTCCCTCTGGGTCATCCCAGTGCACCAGCCCTAAGCATCCTGTATCCTGCATCAAACTGGGACTGGCAATTCGTTTCATATATGATATTATACATGTTTCAATGCCATTCTCCCAAATCATCCCACCCTCTCCCTCTCCCACAGAGTCCAAAAGACTGTTCTATACATCTATGTCTCTTGCTGTCTCGCATACAGGGTTATCATTACCATCTTTCTAAATTCTGTATATATGCATTAGTATACTGTATTGGTGTTTTTCTTTCTGGCTTACTTCACTCTGTATAATAGGCTCCAGTTTCATCCACCTCATTAGAACTGATTCAAATGCATTCTTTTTAATGGCTGAGTAATACTCCATTGTTTATATGTACCACAACTTTCTTATCCATTCATCTGCTGATGGACATCTAGGTTGCTTCCATATCCTGGCTATTATAAATAGTGCTGCGATGAACACTGGGGTACACGTGTCTCTTTCAATTCTGGTTTCCTCAGTGTCTATGCACAGTAGTGGGATTGCTGGGTCATAAGGCCACTATGGAGAACAGTGTGGAGATTCATGTCACTTTATATTTATGCTATGTGCCGTTATCAATTTTGGGGTCCAAAATATCCTTTCTGATCATTTTCTTTCACACAATAAAAAAATTGTATGAAAAATCAAAAGAAGGCCCTAAAGAAACACCAACTTACTAGAGAAAAAAATTTCCTAATTTCTTAATTTTTTATAACTCATTGCATTTAAAGAAATGCATGCACTTTTAAATAAAATATATACCACAAATTTCCTCTTTAAATCAGATCTTTCAGAAGTAATTTAGCAAAGTTGAAGCTTTAGTTTAAAAAAATATGAAATATAGACTGAGTAAAGTTTTTATTTTACCCTCCAGAAAATATCTAGTTATAAAAAATATACATGACTAAATTCAGAAACCTACATAGAGGAAAGTTTCATAATGTGATTTATTATTGTAAGCTGCTGATACTTTTAATAGGAAAGAAGAAAGAGGGAGGGAGTGAGATACGAACCTCAGAATATATCCTTGACAGTTTGAGATATAAAAGTTTTATTATTTCCATTAAGGTACTTAATATTTTAATATCAAATGTTGCTTCTTTCATCTTGCTGTCTTATTTAAAAAGCCTATCATAGAAAAATTAAGTCTCTATATGAAATGGTTCATCTATAGTGATAACAAGTTTGAATTGTAACATAGTGAAAGACTGTTTGTCTATATTTTATTGCTTTTGCTATTTCTTTAGTAATCATCTTTGCAGTCTGTGCACTGACATTTGCAATAATGTGTTTATATCACAAAGTTAGACCCTGTCATTTGATGTAACAAGAGGCTGTATTTTGTAGCACACAGACGTTGAGCATACCTGACTTCCTCTTCAGCATGAGAATAGAACCATTTTTTTCATCTGTCATCTTTAATTACCTTTATGGGCATTAACAACATATTAGTAAAAATCTGTGGAGGGGTATGAGATTAATTAGGTTCAGTGGGGTTAAGAAGTGTCATATTCCTCTTCTCAGGTCAAAGTCTATTTGATAATTTACAACTTAATGTCCTATAAAGCTAAAAAGAAAATACTGTTTGATTTTTATCCTCCCATCAGTTCTTAGTCTCTTATTTAAGACTGAATCAGAGAGTAAAACTACAGTGCACTCTGACTCTGCCACAGGTTTTTTGGTAACCTGAAGGGAACTGTATTCCTGTGTGCATGCAAATGCCCTATTCCACTACAGAAGGTGTTCTCTACACTTAGCATGAGTTGTTGATGCTCCACCCAGATCCCCACGAGATACATTTTACCAGTTTGATAGCCCATTCCTTCTTATAGTTGTTGTTGCCAATCTTCTCCAAAGGACTGCCCTTGAGTAAAACAGCACCTTCACCCAGATGTGCCTGGGAGATGCAATGCCATAGACACCCCTCACCCAGGGCTCACAGATAATGACTAACTAGTAGAAAGGGGCGCGCCCTGTCTCAAGCCAGGATTGACCCTGAGGTATGATTCATGCTCCAGAGTGTCCCACATGATCAGGATAATTTTATCTGAAACCACATCCTTGGCAGCTTCTTCCCCTGCTCTATCCTAATACCCTCTTCTTTCCCCTCCTGGTTTCTCCTGGTTTCTCCCACTTGCCCACCAATCTCTGTGTGAAGACCAAGAACCCAACCTAAGACTCTACAGAAGCAAACGCTGATGAAAAGACAGGCATGCAAATTGTCTTCCAGTTTGGGCAGGTAAACAACAGCTCAGCCATTTTTAAAGCCCCAGTCCACAGAGCGTTACAAGCCCACGTTGATGGTGGAGGGAGAATGTCATGTGCTGTTACGTAAGTATGTGAAGGAAAGTTCCTAAGAGCTACGAACTCATCTCATTGACAGCAATCACTAATTGACTCCTCTCTGGGGAGTGCTGAGTTGGAAAGGGTTACCCTTCTTGGCACATGTCAGGTGTGCTGCAATTCTCCACCCACTGGGAGAACAAAACGAGTCTGGGCCTAACAGAGGGAATAAATACGACAAGTTGAGCATCAACCTACAAACAGCTCTTCAAAACCTTCCTGATAGATGTAATGGTCTTTGTGTCACAGATATTGGGTTGAGTCTAATAATAGAAGGACAGATCACCACTTATTCTGTGCTGTCAGTAATGAAAGCTATGAAAACTAAGCCTGAATAGGCCTCATTGTTGCCCTGTAAATCTAACGTGGACAGCTTAATGAGAGAGGGACATTATCTTTTCTCACACTCCAATTTTACTCAGGAAAGAAATGTGGCCCATACTGGCAATTAACTGGAGAGATTAATTAAATCCAAGAGCAACTTTAGTTCCTTGCACAGTGCATTCTGATATCGTAGGAAGGGACCGACATGCTGTGGGCACTTAGCACGTGTTAACTAATAATTACTAAAATAATCTTATTTGGACTAATTTTTTTGCACAAAACTGACAGCTAACCTCTCCAGTAAATGAATTTCACAATCTGATACAGCGACTTAATATTGCACATGGTCTTACTCTAACCTTGACTCTATCATTCCTGAAACTCCCAATAAATGCTACATAGTAATTGTGTTTCCTCCCTTGGCAAATTCACTCACCAGTTGTATTTACTATATCTCATTGGCTCCCCTGAAGAGTGTGAGGAGGGAACCAGTCAGACAAAACACAAACTCTGACCCAGCTTAAGAAGGAACAGACAGGGACCCATTGTGTCTTTTTCAAAACAGAGCCTGACACTGCCATGGGAAGGAAAGAGCAACACGGGGGCAGCCATGACCTTTATTCCATATCAGAAAGCCACAGGGTGTGTGTGCTGTCTTTCTTATGTGTTCGTGGAGTCATCTGTAGTTCTATTTTTGTGCTTTCTTCTCTGAAATGCTAAGGTGCTTCCTGGTCTATCACACAGAAAATCTGGTTTTAAGAGGAGTCACAAATCTGACCAATTGGCAGTGATAATTGAATTCCTGCTTTGGTGAAAGTCAATAAAACTATCTAAATGTTTGCTATAGAATCTTGTGCCTATAATATAGATCAAATTAATACAATAGAGTTATTAGATAGATATCATATATGAATTATAGTAGTGCCTATTCCAGACATCCTCTGACAGCTCTCAAATCAACCGACCCACAGGGTGATTCCTAACAATCAAGGATTCCTTTTACTATCATTGGTGAATGGAGTACATACTTTTAAATATTTTATCTACCCAAGATTAAACTAATTTCCCTTTTGGTGTTATTAAGAAAGGTATATATTATGTCTGATAAACTTCTGATCAACAAATCAATATTAGGACACAGAATTAACATGATCTTTGGCAAAAATAGGACAAGGTAATATTTGGATACCTTTTTCATAGTCAGTGTGGTTGCTGATACCCTTTAGGAAACAATGAAATGAGTGTGAAGAGCCTTTTTTTGTTGCATGGGGAAATCTATGATAAGATGATGTCCAAGACTTATCCTAACATTCATTAGTGGGAAAAAAAATTATATTAACAATCTTTTAAACTGCAAGAAGTTTTATCTACATAAGTGGCATCTTAAAACTAAAAAGGGATGGTAATTAATACCAAGTCTAAATGGTGCAAGATAATCATATCACCTAAAACATGGTATCTCATGGCACATCTTCAATTATTACAAAAAAAGTCTATGCCATTAATATATTAATACTTCTTGACCACCACAGACTGAATATTTGTATCCCTCTCTAAACTGATACGCTGAAACCTGAACTCCATGGTGATGGTATTAGGAGGTGGGGCCTCTAGTAGGTGACTACGTTATATAATGGGAATAGTGCTCTTATAAAAGAGACCTAGGAGAGCTCTCTTGCCCTTTCCACCATGTGAGTACACAGTGGCAAGATGGCCTATGAATTAGGAAAGAGTCTCTTACCAGACAATGAATCTATCTTGATCTTGGAGTTCCCAGCCTCTGGAACTGTGAGGAATAAATTTCTGTTGTAGCAACCTAGTCTATTGTATTTTTATTATAATAGCACAAATGGACTAGGACAATGACAAGAATTCCTACGCTTGATGACTTAAAAAAAAAGTATATGAAAAGCAAATACTGAGTTTATCAGATTTTATCTTAAATTTACATGAAAATGAAAATATTTAATTCAGCTATGGCAACCCACTCCAGTACTCTTGCCTAGAAAATCCCATGGACAGAGAAGCCTGGTGCAAGCTACTATCCATGGGGTTGCAAAGAGTCAGACATGACTGAGCGACTTCACTTTCACTTTGCTAGCATGTGAGATGAGTGCAATTGTGTGGTAGTTTGAAAATTCTTTAGCATTGCCTTTCTTTGGGATTGGAAAGAAAACTGACCTTGTCCAGTCCTGTGGCCACTGCTGAGTTTTCCAAATTTGCTGGCATATTGAGTGCAGCACTTTCATAGCATCAACTTTTAGGATTTGAAATAGCTCAGGTGGAAGTCCATCACCTCCACTAGCTTTGTTAGTAGTGATGCTTCCTAAGGCCCACTTGACTTTGCATTCCTGGATGTCTGGCTCCAGGTGAGTGATCATACCGTCGTGGTTTTCTGGGTCATGAAGACCTCTTTTGTACAGTTCTTCTGTGTATTCTGGCCACCTCTTCTTAGTATCTTCTGCTTCTGTTAGGTCCATACCACACAACCACACAATTGCACTCAACTCACATGCTAGCAAAGTAATGCTCAAAATTCTCCAAGCCAGGCTTCAACAGTATGTGAACCATGAACTTTCAGATGTTCAAGACAGATTGAGAAAAAGAAGAGGGACCAGAAATCAAATTGCCAACATCCATTGGATCATTGAAAAAGCAAGAGAGCTCCAGAAAAACATCTAGTCTTGCTTTATTGACTATGCCAAAGCCTTTGACTATATGGATCACAACAAACTGCAGAAAATTCTTCAAGAAATGGGAATAAATACCAGATCACCTGACCTGCCTCCTGAGAAATCTGTATGCAGGTCAAGAAAAAAAAAAAAAAAAAGTGAAGTCGCTCAGTTGTGTCCAACTCTTTGCGACCCCATGGACACCAGGCTCCTTCATCCATGGGATTTTCTAGGCAAGAGTACTAGAGTGGGTTGCCGTTTCCTTCTCCAGGGAAATTCCCGACCCAGGGATCAAACACCAGGTCACCCACATTGTAGACAGACACTTTCCATCTGAGCCACCACTTGATCTTAGCCAAATAGGCCAAGAAGCACAACAGTTAAAACTGGACATGGAACAACGGACTGGTTCCAAATTGGGAAAGGAGTATATCAAGGCTGTATATTGTCACCCTGCTTATTTAACTTATATGCAGAATACATCATGTGAAATGCAAGGTTGGATGAAGCACAAGCTGGAATCAAGATTGGCGGGAGAAATATCAATAACCTCAGATATGCAGATGACACCACCCTTATGGCAGAAAGTGAAGAGGAACTAAAAGCCTCTTGATGAAAGTGAAAGAGGAGAGGAAAAAAGTTGGCTTAAAGCTCAACATTCAGAAAACGAAGATCATGGCATCTGATCCCATCACTTCATGGCAAATAGATGGGGAAACAGTGGAAACAGTGGCTGACTTTATTTTTTTGAGCTCCAAAATCACTATAGACGGTGATTACAGCCATGAAATTAAAAGACGCTTTCTCCTTGGAAGGAACGTTACGGCCAATCTAGACAGCATATTGAAAATCAGAGACGTTACTTTGTCAACAAATGTCATATATGGATGTGAGAGTTGGAGTATAACAAAAGCTGAGTGCCGAAGAATTAATGCTTTTAAACTGTGGTGTTGGAGAAGACTCTTGAGAGTCCCTTGGACTGTAAGAATAACCAACCAGTCCATCCTAAAGGAGATCAGTCCTGGGTGTTCATTGGAAGGTCTGATGTTGAAGCTGAAACTCCAATACTTTGGCCACCTGATGTGAAGAGCTGACTCATTGCAAAATACCCTGATGCTGGGAAAGATTGAGGGCAGGAGGAGAAGGGGACAACAGAGGATGAGATGGTTGGATGGCATCACCAACTCAATGGACATGAGTTTGGGTAAACTCCAGGAGTTGGAGATGGACTGGGAGGTCTGGCATGCTGTGGTTAATGGGGTTGCAAAGATTTGGACACAACAGAGCGACTGAATTGAACTGAACTGTGGTGTTAGAGAAGACTCTTGAGAGTCCCTTGGACTGCAAGGAGATCCAACCAATCAATCCTAAAGGAAATCAGTCCTGAATATTCATTGGAAGGACTGATCCTGAAGCTGAAACTCCAATACTTTGGCCACCTGATGTGAAGAACTGACTCATTTGAAAAGACCCTGATGCTGGGAAAGATTGAAGGTGGAAAGAGAAGGGGACGACAGAGGATGAGATGGTTGGATGGCTTCACTGACTCAATGGACTTGAGTTTGAGTTAGCTCCAGGAGTTAGTGATGGACAGGGAAGCCTGGCATGCTGCAGTCCTTAGGGTCACAAAGAGTCAGACACAACTGAGCAACTGAACTGACTAACTGATTCAATATTAGTCCATATTTTTTACTCGGGCTATTATTTTAGCTCTACTAATAATCATAAAGTTTATTAATCTCTTAGAAACTGCTTTATGTGCAGTCAGTCATGTATTTGACTCAACAATCCTAAGTGATAAGTACTATTATCACTTCACTTTACATGTGAAGAAACTAAAGTTTATTGAGGCTAAGTACCATGCATAGGCATAAAGTATCTGCATTTACCTGCTCCCTGGTCAATTCGGACCCAACAAACGCGGCAGAGGACAGGACAGGGAGAGATTACGGTATCACTGATGCTTGTTCTGTCCAATAACGAAGGAAAACACTGTGAAATGTCTGAATAATAACTTGCCCCAAGACCACAAGCTTACCTTCAGTACTGCCAATATTTTAAGAGATATATCTAAACTTCTTTCTGATATTCTTACATCATATGTTTAAATCCATATAATATAAATTAATTGAATAAGATCTATTCAAATATTTCCCATTGTAGCTGAATTGTATAGGGAGAGCTAAATAATATACGAAGCTGATAGTTCTGTTTAACAGAAAGTAAAAGTTGGAAAAAAAAAAAAAGTAACCAATAATTCCACTGAATTCTCAGTATATGCAAGAGTAAGGGCAATGGCATAATAATGCATTATTGGAAAAGTGAAATAATTTGAATTCACATGCTCTAATATGAAGAATTTCTGTTTCCTTTAGATAACCTTCTAAAGCTTCTTTTCTCGCCACAAGGTAGAAATTTTGGAGTTAAAGGCTGTGAGCAGTTATATGAACTGATAGATTTAGATTATAGAAGGTCTCTTGTGTTAGCTTAAGAATCATCTAAATTCATAAACATGGTGATAGAATCCCAGAAAACTGATCCTGAAGAAATTCCTATTTGTGACAATTTATAAAATATCTTATCATAAGAACTAGATGTAAAAGACATACATTTCAAGGATTTATCACTTTTGGTATAAAGGAGTTTACTTCTTACTTTTAGCTTACTCATGTCTCATGGGAATTGATCTGAAATGGCATTTTAGGCAGAAATTTGTCCTCATCATTAAATTTTTCTTGAATCCAGATCATCAATACGAACACTAACTATTGAAATCCTCAGAACATAGAAGGGCAGTTAAAATTAAGCATCAATACACCAAATAGCCCTGTTACATATCTTCATTCTTCTGATTTTTATAGATTCTATAATAGTGGTCTTCCAACTGAAGTTCACAGAGTCAGATATTTTTAGGAGAATCAATTACCAGATGCTCAACTCTTTTTCCTAAAATTGATCTGTGTGAGAATGCACCCGTAGTCAAAGAATCATGGGGATGACAATTTCTGTTTAAAGACTTTGCCTTTTCACCTGCGAGCCACTGTCAAGACGACACTGGACCTGAGAAAAAGTCCCATCAGAGGCAAGTAAAATGAGACTCAATAAGAAATACCAGCAGAGGGGGTGTGCCTTATTTCCCCAGAGGCAGAGTCACTGCAAGCCTCCTTACAGCGTCTAAAAATTCATTTTAGATTGAGAATTCAGAACTGAGAAGACAAATAAAGAAATTCATGAGAAAATTTATCTGAATGCAAAAATTCAACCTTAAACCTTGACCTAGCTGACTAAGTCAGCGATTAAGTTTCTCAAAATAGTTTAGATAGGTGGATGTTTTTCATAAAGTTAATGAGCTAAATCGGCAGCTTCAAGGTTTTGATGAAATAGATTTAAAGCATGTGATGAGATAAAAGCATTTTGTCCAAGAAAAAATCACATCTGCCGAGGTGTATTGAATTGTGGAATATTCTATGTTCCCCAACACTGAGTTACCAAATTCAACATGGCACCCCTAAAAAAAAAGAGCAACAAGGATAATTAACAGGTATTTGAGAGGTTTTGGTAAGTCTTTGGTGTCCTTCCCAGAAACAGTGAATGTCTGAAGTGACTGATTAACAAATCCTTTTGCAAATCAGTCTTTCCTTTCAACAAAATTGAAGGAGAACTAATTCAGGTGTCAGAGAATGAGTCATGAACAATAATTTGATGAGAAATCGTGTGATTTGGGACATAAAATTGGTAAGGAAATTTTTAAAAATTCAATGACATAGAAAAACTCTCCAATCTCATCTACTTATTTGCATGAGAAAGACTTCTCAATGTTTACACCCAGAAAAATGAAAAACTGGCACTGTGCTAAATCCTATTTTGTTCCTGAAATAAATAATACTTGACAATATAAAAACTAATTTGAAAAAAAAAGCTTTGTCCATATCATTAATAGATGAAGTTCCAATAAATTTAACAATTACATTTAGTAATTATTCATCAATATTTAATGTATATCTGTGCTAAAAATAATGAAAAACTCAATCCAGATGTAATTTCTTAAATTTAGAGGATTATGGATTCAGGAAATTATTATTTTAAGCTTCTGACATCATACAATGATCAATAAAAACTTTTTAAGTATATTCATTGATAAAATGAAAGTAAAAATAAGTACGTAAGTAAACAAAAATATGAATTAAAAGAGAAAAAGGATCATGCACAGTTTTCAACCAATAAAGAACTTGCTTTCATATTTTTAAATAGACAATGGTGAGAATCAAATTATAATAGTATTTAGTTCAGTTTAGTCACTCAGTCATGTCCAACTCTTTGCGACCCCATGAATTGCAGCACGCCAGGCCTCCTTGTCCATCACCAACTCCCAGAGTTCACTCAGATTCACGTCCATCGAGTCAGTGATGCCATCCAGTCATCTCATCCTCTGTCATCCCCTTTTTCTCCTGCCCCCAATCCCTCCCAGCATCAAAGTCTTTTTCAATGAGTCAACTCTTCGCATGAGGTGGCCAAAGTACTGGAGTTTCAGCTTAAGCATCATTCCTTCCAAAGAAATCCCAGGGCTGATCTCCTTCAGAACGGACTGCTTGGATCTCTTTGCAGTCCAAGGGACTCTCAAGAGTCTTCTCCAACACCACAATTCAAAAGCATCAATTTTTCGGCGCTCAGCCTTCTTCACAGTCCAACTCTCACATCCATACATGACTACTGGAAAAACCATAGCCTTGACTAGATGGACCGTAGTCAACAAAGTAATGTCTCTGCTTTTGAATATGCTATCTAGGTTGGTCATAACTTTTCTTCCAAGGAGTAAGTGTCTTTTAATTTCATGGCTGCAGTCACCATCTGCAGTGATTTTGGAGCCCCAAAAAATAAAGTCTGACACTGTTGAAGGGATGGAGCCAAAGCAAAAACAATATCCAGCAGTGAATGTGACTGGTGATAGAAGTAAGGTCTGATGCTGTAAAGAGCAATATTGCATAGGAACCTGGAATGTCAGGTCCATGAATCAAGGCAAAATGGAAGTGGTCAAACAAGAGATGGCAAGGGTGAACTTCGACATTCTAGGAATCAGCGAACTAAAATGGACTGGAATGGGTGAATTTAACTCAGATGACCATTATATCTACTACTGCGGGCAGGAATCCCTCAGAAGAAATGGACTAGCCATCATGGTCAACGAAAGAGTCCGAAATGCAGTACTTGGATGCAATCTCAAAACGACAGAATGATCTCTGTTTGTCTCCAAGGCAAACCATTCAATATCACAGTAATCCAAGTCTATGCCCCAACCAGTAACACTGAAGAAGCTGAAGTTGAACGGTTCTATGAAGACATACAAGACCTTTTAGAACTAACACCCAAAAAAGTGTCCTTTTCATTATAGGGGACTGGAATGCAAAAGTAGGAAGTCAGGAAACCCCTGGAGTAATAGGAAAGTTTGGCCTTGGAATGCGGAATGAGGCAGGGCAAAGACTAATAGAGTTTTGCCAAAAAAATGCACTGGTCATAGCAAAACCCTCTTCCAACAACACAAGAGAAGACGCTACACATGGACATCACCAGATGGTCAACACCGAAATCAGACTGATTATATTTTTTACAGCCAAAGATGGAGAAGCTCTATACAGTCAACAAAAACAGACCAGGAGCTGACTATGGCTCAGATCATGAACTCCTTATTATCAAATTCAGACTTAAATGAAGAAAGTAGGGAAAACCGCTAGAGCATTCAGGTATGACCTAAATCAAATAATAGTATTATAGTACTATAAAATATAAATTATATAAAAAGATATACTTTAAAATAATTTAGACTTTTAATTTTAAAATGACAACATTTACAGTATACCAGAAATTATGGACTTCCCTATAGCTCAAATGGTAAAGAATCTGCCTGCAATGCAGGAGACCAGGGTTCAATCCCTGTGTTGGGAAGATCCTCTGGAGCAGGCAATCCACTCCAGTATTCTTGCCTGGAGAATCCCATGGATAGAGGAGCCTGGTGGAATAGAGTCTGTGAGATTGCAAAGAGTAAGACACGACTAAGCAACTAACACACACACAGAAATTATATTATTGGCAACTCTTTAAAATGTATGAAAAATTTGAGGTCTATAATTACTCCAAAAATCTTTCAAGGTTTGGGAACAAAGTAATTTGAGCTTTCTGCTTTATTTCTCCTGTCTTTTTATTATTTCTGGAAATAGACAGTGTGTTTTCCTGGCCCCACTTTCACATTTGCTCTTTGATCTACTGTTCCCTTAGAAATTGAGGTCTCCAAATAACAGGATTGTGAACATGATGAACTGCCCAAATATGCTACTAATTATTTGCTTTACCATAAGACTCATTACAAGTTTCTTTTAAATAACAATCTTGTCTAGTCTTCTGAAATATGGCTCCATGATTATAAAAATTCATCACTGCATTCTATTTACAGGCTCTTTACTTTTTAAGTCTAAAATACAAATGTATTGCTTTGATCCTGTAGCATATTTTCAAGAATAATCCTTTTTTAAGTGTCTTCACAAATAGGTTATCAAGTTCAACATGGCAACAAAAAGAAAACAGAAGACAAGGGAGAAAGGAAAAGGAGGAGATGAAATGGTACAAAGACATTACAGAGAAAGGTAGGCAACTGTAAGCAACCAAGCCTTTCCAAACATGGCATCCCTAACTTTTATCACTAATTTGTAACAGGATTAAAACACAAATCATTTTTCATCTGAGAAGGTCACTACTAGTTTAATATAGTTCTTGGCCCTACAGAGAGATTTCTTTCCTAGTTTTCTCTCTGCGACAAGAAATGCCTAACGGAACAAGGGGGTGAGTATTTCTTGAGATCCAGTGATCTTTTTAAGTCCCCTGATGTCTCTATGGAACTCCATTTTTTTTATCTATAAAGTGAGAAGGTTGCTCTAAAACACTAATTTGAGGAGGGACAAAAAAAGGGACAAAGAAGGTAGATGACAAGGGCCATGTTTCAAGGAACAAATTTTTTCAACAGAATATCCACAGTGAGTACAACAAGATGGATTCTGACTCAAGCTGCATTGCTACTCCCACATCCCTGTCAATACTCTTGCTATGGGAATTTCTGTACTTTCCTTCAAATTGAACAAAAGGCCGACATCACAGAGTATAATTTTAAGGTCCCTTCCAGCAGGGAAATTCCATACTATTTAGCTAGGACCAGAAAACACTGATATTCATTCATTTATCTTCTTCTATGTCCTTTGTTTCTGGCAAGCGTCACTATTTGCTCCTTGTAGCCTAGAAGAAAATAAAGTGTGTGCCTAGGAGGCAGAGGATAAAAGATGTAGGTGGGAACATGTTTTCAGCTGCTATGAGGCTCAAAAGCTACATTAATCTGTAGTTCTATGCTTTCATGACTTGACAATTCTCCAAACTTAAAAAAAAAAAAAGAGGAATTTTAAAAGATCCCCTTTTCTCTCATCTTGAAACCTGTAAAAGGATATTTGTAAAAAGGAGGTACAAAAGAAGAGCTTGCAGATAAGGTGCTTTTTCTAAATCAAAGGAGTTCCTAGACAAAATGGGGCCTGACTTGGTGGTCAGCTGTCAAAGTGAAATTTATTTACCACTAACAATAGACAAAGTACGTCAGGCTAAGTGCTTGATCAAGAAACTGAAAATTTTTCAATAAAACTGCCTTGATGTCAGTTAAAGCAGAAACCCCAGGTAAAGAATGACTATGCGAAAATAAATTAAGAAAACATCCCACAGACGAGAAAAAAATTCTTTTTTATCCTTCCAGCTCCTCTTACTCTATATAACGTTCAAAGGTTCTTGACTTCAGGTTTTCCAGCCATAATGAGGGGCTGGTGGAGATGTTTGTGTCTCTGGATCTAGTGATTCTTGTCATGGCTCTGAAACTCAGTCACTCCTGTTTAGAAAATCTCTTATATCCTTTTGGATTACGCTTGATCTCTTTTTATCTAATTAATTCCATCTCAGGAACCAAGAAGTAATTACATTAAGAACTTGGAGGCATGCCTTCAGGAATGTCACTACGGCTTTCTATTTGTTTGCTTTAAAGCAAACCAGCACTCTGGAACTTGGTTCAGATTAGCTATTTTGTGCTTTCAGTTAGATACAGTGCAATGGTTCTACTCCTGGTTCCCTGAATAAGAAAGGAGAAAATAAGAATAAGAAAGCAGGTGAAAGACATACAGGAATATGGTTCAATCTCTCCCTTTCTCTCTCTCTCCCCTTTGAATGAGAGGAGGGTTTTATCCCTGGGTCAGGAAGAAGCCCTGGAGGTGGTAATGGCAACCAACTCCAGTACTCTTGCCTGGGGAGCCTGGTGGGCTACAGTCCACAGGGTCGCAAAGAGTCAGACATGACTGAGAGACTGAGCACAGCACTGCTTTGAATTCTACATCAGTAAAGTGAATTCAGGCCTCTGGGTTTGAGTTGGGAGCATAGAAGCTATTGATAAATGTTTGTTTGGTGGTGGTTAGTCCCTCAGTCGTGTCTAAGTCTTTGCAACCCCATGGACTAGATGGGATGCACTAGATGCAACCCTGTCAGCTAGATGGGATTCTCCAGGTAAGAATACTAGAGCAGGTTGCCATTCCCTTCTTCAGGGGATCTTTCCAACCCAGGGATGGAACCAGGATCTCCTGCATTGCAGGCAGATTCTTTACCTCTGAGTCACCAGGGAAGCACAATGCTTTTTAACCTAAGGGTCAACTGGGATGAAAAGCAGAATAAGAAGATAGAAATTTCCAAGGACTTGTCATTGTTGTTCAGTCACTAAGTCGTGTCCAACTCTTTGCACTGGTCAAAGGACAGAGAAACAACAGGGATCTTCAAAAGGACTCTCTTTTTCTTTTTCTTTCTTTTTAAAAAATGTTGTCAGTGTAACAACTGTTGAAGACTATTTGATAAACATACAAAGAAATAACTATTGTGATACTGCTCTTTCATTTGTCTACTTTCATAGGCCTCTGTGAACATCTGTGCCATGTGTACAGGCCTCTTCCAAACAAAAGGAAAAAGGTCCAAAGAGGATGTGCTCTCAAGAAAGTTGTAAACGCATTTAAGAAACTCTCTGAAAGCTCATCAGCCACCTGATTTCCTAGGCAGGGCCTCTTATCACATTAACCGTAATTTAAGACAGGAGCAGGTGGGTGGAAAAAAGACAGAGGGACGAGAAGTGGAGGGAAAAGGGAAGGTGATGAATGATTAATGAAAATCTGCTGATTAATGGAACAAAGATTTTAAAAAGTAATAAAGCATTCATCCCTAGGGTGGGACACAGGAAACGGTAAAAATGTGTACCAAATTGCCAAAACAGTAAAACAAGACAGTAGAACAAAGAAAGAGAGTAGGGCAAAGAAATACAAGCATTGTTGAAATTGTATAAGCATTGTTGAAAATTCACAGTGGGTTTGGGAACTTACCACTTAGGAGTCATTTCCTTAAAGAAAAATAAACTTATGTTGCCTGATTTCCTAAAAGTTACTTACTTCTAATGGGCCATTTATGGATAAGAGCCTGCAGGTCCCCAGGTGTACATAAAAGCCAAACTTTGTGTCTGTTCGACACTCCTTTCTCTGTGAAATCTGATTCACAGCATCAGAGTGCAAAAGAACCCTCAGTTGTATGGCTCCATCACTAATAATATGAGCACTTGGCTTTTCAGAGCAACTATAGAGTTGTATCCTGGGCTCCGAGAGGAGCACTCTGTGTTTCAATTACCTATGTGTGTGCATGGGGTCACTATGAGTCGGACACGACTGAGTGACTTCACTTTCACTTTTCACTTTCATGCATTGGAGAAGGAAATGGCAACCCACTTCAGTGTTCTTGCCTTGAGAATCCCAGGGATGGGGGAGCCTGGTGGGCTGCCGTCTCTGGGGTTGCACAGAGTCGGACACGACTGAAGCGACTTAGCAGCAGCAGTGCCCAACCTAAGGGAAAACTCATATGAAGCACAGAGGCAATTTATAAACACGAGCTGCACATTGATGGGAATACAGAAACATATCAGGAAGGAGTATAGATGCTCAGGTTTTTCCACAAAAGCTGACCTGTACACGTGTGGGTAAAACACCGTAAAAACAGCCCAATGGCAAGACAAGCAATGAGGACAACTGAAAATATGAGTGTGCATGTGATTTACTTATTTTGAATGTTTGTTAGTTGAAGGAAAGTAAGTTTAATTGGAAGATAAGCTGAAATGATAAAAACAGTTATGGAGATTCTTTAGGGAACTTCTGGACACATGCAAGAACCACGAAGGCAGGGAACAGATGTTTTGCAAAAGTTAGGCCTTATTTCCCATGAGTTTTGTGTTTTTCTCTTTCTCTGAATCAGCTGCATCACTTGTACAACTTGTATATCCATCACTCATGATTAAGGACACATCTGGGCCCACATGAGATTTCCCAAAGACATGGTCCAAAAATCATTCAATTGTATCACTTTGGTATCTAATATGCTCCACATATTTCTATGAAATGATCAACTGAATGAGGAAATGAACAAATAATGACTTGCTGGAATACTACAGTGAAGAATTCTGTAAAGAAGGGGCATCATCTTCTACAAAGGTATTGATTTATTCTATCATATTTCTCAGAATTACAAGACTAATCAGCTGACACTGAAAAAGAACACCTGTCTCAGGCAGAAGTGACTTAAAGAAAAAAAAAAAGAAAGACCTGCCACAAAACACTGAGAAGAATGGTAACAAAGCATATTTCAAAGTTGGGCAGTCTATCAAAAAGGGTAAAAGAAGATACGGAAGGACTCAATAACATCAGCTCTATTGTAATTCAAGGAGAGGAACAGAGTGCTAAGACAAATCAATAACAGTAATAAAAATAACAGCAATTAGTTATTAACCACTATATGTCAGATAGTACATAGGCATAAATTAATTTTCATAAATTTATAATAATAATAAGGTTAGTACTTTTATCACTTTCATTTTGCAGACTGAAACCGAGGTTGAGAAAAGGTAAGGAATTTTTCCAAAGTCTCCCCAGCCAGTAAGTGACAGAACCAGAATTAAAATACATATTTTGTCTGTCTTCAAAAGAGGCACTCATCAATACAGCACTATGATACAAGTGACTAATCATGGAAAAAAAGGCTTGGGTTTTGTTTCGCTTCTTTCAGTTTAGAAGAAATGTGAAACAGTTCTAGAACCTTTACTTGTCAGCAAATGGTAAACCAACTAGCTTTTGAATAATTCAAACGTCATGTATGTTTATCACTTACCTTAGATTGAAGGAGAAGTAAATGTCCAATTTTCAGTTTCTATAAAGAGTTATTTAACTGTGGGTCTCCTAAGTTAAGCCACAAAGGGGATTTGACTGTGAAACAAACCTTTCTAAAGCCCATGAGATTGTTGATCAGTCTGATACCCATAAGAGACAGTCCATCAACCTGATACATCATTCCAGCAATGTAAGTCGAAAGCAAAGATTTTTAAGGCTACTGAGATTAAGGTAAAGTGGAATCTTTCCAATATTCTCCCCTTTGCTACCAAATCAAAACTGTCAAAAACTAAAAATAAATTATAAATCACAGTGTAGCTAATGTAATCACGCATTTACTTCTTTTTTGGGGGGGTTAACCCCTTCTCTTATGCATGAAACAAATATGTGTTCTCATTTAAACCTCTATTATAACAATTTCCATTGTCCTCGAGGTCCTCATTCTCTTTAAATGTGTCTATCTTCAGTAAAACGCAAATAGTTCAGCTTGATTGCACAGCTGATAAACCTTAAAGATAATAAACTGGACAGAATAGCACTGAGATTCTAAATTAGACAGACCAGCAGTCATCCTCAGAGTAATGAAATAAATAAAGCATGAACAATTAAATTAAATAACAATTTCTCATTTGAAGTCTGGTTTTCCTGTTTTTACGTAGTAGAAAAATTAGGCTGTACTGGACTTTCCTGGGAGGAACCTTCCTTAGAAAGGATCTGTGTGTTTATTTTTAACATATAAAATATCTAATATATCAGCTGCAATGCACGCATTCAGTTCAGTTCAGTTCAGTTACTCAGTCGTGTCCGACTCTTGGCGACCCCATGAACTGCAGCATGACAGGCGTCCCTGTCCATCACCATCTCCCAGAGTTCACTCAAACTCACGTCCATCAAGTCGGTGATGCCATCCAGCCATCTCTTCCTCTGTCGTCCCCTTTTACTCCTGCCCCCAATCCATCCCATTGAGTCAACTCTTTGCGTGAGGTGGCTAAAGTACTGGAGTTTCAGCTTCAGCATCATTCCTTCCAAAGAACACCCAGGACTGATCTCCTTCAGAATGGACTGGTTGGATCTCCTTGCAGTCCAAGAGACTCTCAAAAGTCTTCTCCAACACCACAGTTCAAAAGCATCAATTCTTCGGCACTCAGCTTTCTTCACAGTCCAACTCTCACATCCATACATGACTACTGGAAAAACCATAGCCTTGACTAGACGGACCTTTGGCCATTACTAGATGGCCAAGTAATGTCTCTGTTTTTTAATATGCTATCTAGGTTGGTCATAACTTTCCTTCCAAGGAGTAAGTATCTTTTAATTTCATGGCTGCAATCACCATCTGCAGCGATTTTGGAGCCCAGAAAAATGAAGTCTGACACTGTTTCCACTGTTTCCCCATCTATTTGTCATGAAGTGATGGGACCAGATGCCGTGATCTTAGTTTTCTGAATGTTGAGCTTTAAGCCAACTTTTTCACTCTCTCACTTTCATCAAGAGGCTTCCTCATAATTAATTTTATATATGTATTGCCTGTATATTACATGTAACAAAAGATTATATTTGAGATCAGTTCAAACAGTTGAGATTGATTATAAAGAAGTTTTCCTTATTAGAAAACTATTTTGGCAAGTCCCTAATATAAAATAGTTCAGTTTTGTTATTAAATATTTTCTTTTTATTCCTTCAAATGTTATAAGGTACCATTCAATGTCTCATAGGGGTATGCAGGAGGTAGGAGGGAGGAAAGAATGAATAGATCAACAGTACATTTCAAAAGTGGGCTTCCCATGTGGCTCAGTGGTTAAAGAATCCACCTGCCAATGCAGGAGAGTCCAGTTCAATTTCTGGGTTGGAAAGATCCCCTAGAGGAGGACATGGTAAGCCACTCCAGTTTTCTTGCTTGGGAAATTCCGTGGACAGAGGAGCCTGGTGGGCTGTAGTCAATGGCATCACAGAGTCGGACGTGACTTAGCAACTAAGCATGGATGCACATTTTGAAAATAAGACCAATCGATAAGTATATTTTGAATCACTTCAAAATATTGACTAGGAAGTCTAGTAGATTACCATATATGGGAACAGAAACTGCTGTTGTAGCAGCATCTAATGAGATTCCAAAAGTTTAGTGACTTGCAGGTTCTTTCACCCTAATACTCTGCATAGTGTGATGCTATGTAGCACATTTAACTCTCTTCATGCCTTGGTGTTTTAATGAAAAATGAAATTCTTTGCTCCACAGCTTTAAACATTATCCAAGAGCTGGCTCCCATGGACCTCTTTGACATTCCTACTCACAACTCTCAGAGAAAAGCTGTCATTTCTTTTTCTATTCAAGTCAGACTACCTGGTCTCCAGGCACCAGAGTAAAAGGGATGTCTAAGATAACATCTTCATTTATTCATATGATTTTCATCTTGGACAGTATTATAAAAGCCAATTGTAAATTGGGAAAATAATGGGATAATTCAACATATATTATAAAATGAAATTTATGATCCAAACAGAATAGAAGAGATACCGCTGCATGCGAGGGTTATATTCTTGTCATTGACAAGTGTCTTTGCACATGACCTACACAGAGTAAGTCATAAATCTCTTTCTAAGGAAGAAAAAGGAGGGAGAAGGCTAAACTCTAAAGAACTCACTTTTACAAAAATGTATAACACATCATTTCGTGGGAAACTCAACCTTGTTTTCCCTAAAAGAAAACCTAATCAAACAATAGAGAAGAAAACTCTAGATACTAACTTTATTCGACTTAGCACTTGAAAACGAATACACTAGGTTTTGAAAGAGGCCTAACTAAGACTTCTATTGATACTAAACTTTAAATTCCCTGGTAAAACTGGGTTTTACTTCTGAAAAGACGAGCTTCTGTTTGTTTTTTTTCTTTTTAAGGGAAAAAAAATCTGTATAATTATAGGCTTATGGTTACATGCAAGGAACAAAGTATGGATGAAAAAAGAAAAATGGATCATCAAGAAGCTAGTTATCACTAAGTACGTAAAGCTGTAATAGTCTAACAATGCCAACAGAATATATACTGTAACAAAACCATAATTTAAACCAAGCTATCAAAATATTTCAAAAGAGAACAAATTTTATGATTTTTAAAATGAAATACGATCACTGCCATTAACAATATGCTATAAAATAGATATACTAGATATTGCTTCTGTTAATAACCACTATGGTTTCTCAGGAAACAGTCTTTACAGAGCAAGTCTGATTAATGTACCAGAGACAGCTTTTCTTCTTGGAACCCTAAACATATGCCTTTGTTTTCAGGACAGTGTTTATAAAAGCTGTAAAGGTGATAAAGTTTTAAACATTACCTTGCCTATGTTTAGCAATTATCAATACAGAATATACCTTCTCTCCAACCTCTAATTTCCAGTTAGACATTATTTTTCCATCTCTATATAGGCTGGTCTCCTAAACAGGAAAATAACCAATGTAATCTTGTACACACAATCCGACATTTCTTCCAGAATAATATGACCCATTAGACATCTGAAGATCAAGACAGGGACAAGGATTTATTAGGCCAGCTCACTCGGGACTTATATATCATGGGCTGCAGGATAAAGCTTATTAAATGATTTCACTGGTCACATAACTGAATGTAAAAGAGGAAACGCTTCACTGACAGTGGTCAAACATGATTGTTGCTACCATAGATTTAAGGCCCCAGAAGTACTCTCAGTGTGGTCGGTGACCAAATGTCACTCCATACGATTTTGTTCTTCATGAGCAATGTCTGCAAAGAGCTAGCTATGTGAAAATCTAGCCTGAACCCAGATATGAATTTTTGTTTGCTTTTCCTTTTCAAATGGATAGACACTTAGTACATTAAAATCTTACCTTTCTTTCTTATCAACGAAAGCACTTACACACAGAATTCAGAAGAATTCAGATTTACAGGACAAGAAATAGGGCAAATGTTCTCAGTGTGAGATCATACGTGAAATTATCCAGGAAGCAGATACTGAATTTCTGCAAGATTCAAATGTTGGCTCTCCTACTTGCCACCTACCAAAGCACAGAGAAAAGTAAGAAACAGAAATCACAGAAGCTCAAATTACTCATGTGGTGCTTCTTAATATATCTGTTGACTATCTCCTGTGAGAAAAGATTGCAACAAAGAGAAAAAGATGTAGTGATTATATGTAGCTTCTGTTTCTGCAGTTCCAGTTGCCAAGTTTTATTTTCCAAATAGCTAAGGGCTCCATTTATCAAAAGGATAACTTTTCCAAATGCAGGAAATAACAATGGAAAGAAATAATTGTTAAATAAACAAAAATAAACATACATTTACCGTATATTATTTACAGCTTATATGGTAAACACATAAAATTTTATTGATAAATACTCCTAAAAGTTAAAATCTTGGTTACCTCTGGGTAATAAAATCAGAAGTCATTTCTATGTTTACCTGTATGTTTTTATGTATTTTCTATTGTTTTACAACAAGGATGGAATGATTTCATACTTAGGGGAAGAAAGGGACGTTCTCCCAACACCACACCCACATCAAGAAGAAGAAAAATGAGGTGAGGAAGAGAAAGAAACAGAAATATAATTTTTTAAAAAGAGCCTGTTTAATATTCTTCATCTATCATTTTTCCTCTTCCTCTCTTCTCTGCTTTCCTCTGCAGAAGACATGAATTTATCTGGGGTGAGTCAATGTGCCTCTGATATTTTTTCCAAGCCTTGGTTTCTCCTTTTGTAGAAAAAAGGTAGTAATAGTCCTTATCTCCTGAGAAGTCCAGACAAGATAATACAACAAAAGCTCTTAGCACAGGGCTTGGCTCAGAGGACTCAATGATATTAAATGCACATTTCTTCACCAGTCTTGTCTGATCTGGGAAATCTTTTAGGTTCACAAAGATTTACTTGAGACTTACTTTATGGCATAGAATATGCTTAAATAAATAGTAAGTAATTTAATCTATGGGCTAAAAGTAAAATTCAGAGCTGGAATTCAAGCCTTGTCTTCTCCATAACCAAGTCCAATAATGAAACTTCACTTTTGAGCTGGACCAACCCAGCGGTGTGCTGAAGCCATCTCTAGACTTACAAGAGCCCACTGTTAAATTTTAAGAATTTTGTGAGACAGTTTTTAAAGACAATCATTATTAACAATTAAGTTACATAATTTTATAAACCATAGTTTACAATTAAATAAAAATATTTTAAAAGGTAAATACACAAAACTCATCACTTCCCAATTCTATATCATCTTTCCTCTTAAGGTGCCTTGCATCTGCTATAGCTGTATGATGGAACAGCTATACAATGGGGTGCTACTGTGCATGTTGGCCCAAGTCCACTTTCAGTAAAGTTGCATTGGTAGTTTAAAAATGGCCAAATGAGCAAATGCTACAAATCAAGGCTTGATATTGTTTTGTTCATTTGAGAGAGACAGAGAACATGTAGATTAAACTTAAGATGTCCTACAACCGCAGTTGTTACGCTCTAAGTGGAACAAAAATATAATTATTGACATATTCTTTCAGCATTTAAAACTTACAGAATATTTTTGACAGAACTACACTTGTTCATCAATTGCAAACATAGACTGGCTATGGATATATAAGGGTTTGACAAAATCAACAATAGTGTTACACGAGAATCTATTGGCTTCTGGAACTTACAATAAAGAGTAGTGGTTATTTTGTTATTATTTATAAATTATAGGCTACTGCTGCTTAGTCATTTCAGTCATGTCCAGCTCTGCACAACCCAATGGAATGTACCCTGCCAGGCTCCTCTGTCCATGGGATTCTCCAGGCAAGAATACTGGAGTGGGTTGCCATGCCCTCCTTCAGGGGATCTTTCCAACCCAGGGATTGAACCGGGTGTCCTGAATTGCAGGCAGATTCTTTACCACTGAGCCACCAAGGAAGCTTAAATTATAGGCTACATACCCTTTATATCAGTAAGATTTACAATAAATGCACACATGTGCATACACACACATTTTTTTTTTCCTGGAGAGCCAGTGGTTAAACACTTACCAGCATATCACTAAAGTTACCATTGTTTCAATCTACAAGGAACCTATAAGCCTACAAGCTATATAAACTCTCAGCAGAGACCCAGGCTCATCTTCAAAGCACTAAAGGTGGGCTTTAAAAGGTTTTCGCTTCAGTTGAGTCTACCCAATTGGATCATTATATTTAAATATGGTACACGGAGTATTCCCCTCCTGCCTTATAAAAAAGCATATAGCTTCAAGTTTCGCCATTATTATGGTCAATTTACTATCTAGAAATCCAAATTTGGAAAAGTCACAACAGCTTTCAACAACTCATGAAAACATGGGGATATGAAGGTAAGTAAAATAAGCTCCCCCTGGCTCCAAAGAGTTGAGCAGTGATAAAAACATATTACTCTAAAATATACAAGAAATGACAAGTGCAGATACAAAGTGCTAGGAGAAGACTGAGTAGAGAACCATGAGCTTGGACCCCAAGTCCTGTTTAATGACAACTATGTCATCTACCTCAAAGTAAATAAGAGAAAGGAGGAAAGTCCCAGGGAGAAGGCAAATCTGAAGAGTATAGCCTAAGAGTTAGGAGCAAGGATTCTAAAACAAGACAAGTTCAGGTTCAGTTCAGTCGCTCAGTTGTGTCCGACTCTTTGCAACCACATAAATCGCAGCAAACCAGGCCTCCCTGTCCATCACCAACTCTCGGAGTTCACCCAAACTCATATGCATTGAGTTGGTGATTGCATCCATCCATCTCATCCTCTGTCGTCCCCTTCTCCTCCTGCCCCTAATCCCTCCCAGCATCAGAGTCTTTTCTAATGAGTCAACTTTTCACATGAGGTGGCCAAAGTATTGGAGTTTCAGCCTTAGCATCAGTCCTTCCAAAGAACACCCAGGACTGGTCTCCTTTAAGATGAACTGGTTGGATCTCCTTGCAGTCCAAGGGACTCTCAAGAGTCTTCTCCAGCACCACAGTTCAAAAGCATCAATTCTTTGGTGCTCAGCTTTCTTCACAGTCCAACTCTCACATCCATACATGACCACTGGAAGAAACCACACCCTTGACTAGATGGACCTTTGTTGGCCAAGTAATATCGCTGCTTTTTAATATACTATCTAGGTTGGTCATAACTTTCCTTCCAAGGAGTAAGCGTCTTTTAATTTCATGGCTGCAATCACCATCCGCAGTGATTTTGGAGCTCAAAAAAATAAAGTCTGACACTGTTTCCACTGTTTCCCCATCTATTTCCCACGAAGTGATGGGACCAGATGCCATGATCTTCGTTTTCTGAATGTTGAGCTTTAAGCCAACTTTTTCACTCTCCTCTTTCACTTTCATCAAGAGGCTTTTTAGTTCCTCTTCACTTTTTGCCATAAGGGTGGTGTCATCTGCATATCTGAGGTTCTTGATATTTCTCCTGGCAATCTTGATTCCAGCTTGGGCTTCTTCCAGCCCAGCGTTTCTCATGATGTACTCTACATATACATTAAATAAGCAGGGTGACAATATACAGCCTTGATGGACTCCTTTTCCTATTTGGAACCAGTCTGTTGTTCCATATCCAGTTCTAACTGTTGCTTCCTGACCTGCATATAGGTTTCTCAAGAGGCAGTTCAGGTGGTCTGGTATTCCCATCTCTTTCAGAATTTTCCACAGTTTATTGTGATCCACACAGTCAAAGGCTTTGGCATAGTCAATAAAGCAGAAATAGATGTTTTTCTGGAACTCTCTTGCTTTTTCCATGATCCAGAGGATGTTGGCAATTTGATCTCTGGTTCCTCTGCCTTTTCTAAAACCAGCTTGAACATCTGGAAGTTCATGGTTCATGTATTGCTGAAGCCTGGCTTGGAGAATTTTGAGCATTACTTTACTAGCGTGTGAGATGAGTGCAATTGTGCGGTAGTTTGAGCATTCTTTGGCATTGCCGTTCTTTGGGATTGGAATGAAAACTGACCTTACACCCTGGATTAAACCCAGGCTTCCCTACTTACTAGATACACCTGGGCAAGTTATATGGCCTGTGTAAACCTCTTTTTCTTTATTGGTTAAAGGAGGACCATAACTCCTGGCTCAGATCTCTGCAGTGAGTATCAAAGGAGATGATATATGTAAAGTGCTTAGAATAGTGCCTGCTACACACAAGTGGCCAATAAATATGACTACTATGTTGAGAACGTTGTCTTTAGGTATTGGGGAGGAAGCTGCAGGGATTGGGTAGAGCATTGAAAGCAGAGGAAAGAGAACAAGCAAAAACCACAGAAGACATGTTGATTTCCAGTTAACAGCCCTGTAGAACAAGAACATCTGGGCACTAGTGGTAAAGAACCCACCTGTCCATGCAGGAGACATAAGAGATGCAGGTTCGATCCCTAGGCTAGGAAGATTCCCTGGAGGAAGGCATGGCCACCACTCTAGCACTCTTGGCTGGAGAATCCCCATGAACAGAGGAGCCTGGCAGGCTACAGTCCACGGGGTTGCAAAGAGTTAGACGCAGTTGAAGTGAATGAGCACATACGAAAACATTCATGCAGGCCCAGAAGATAGGCTGGAAGACTAGATCAGCATTCGGCCAGAGGAGTTTAGATACATAGCCATTCCTCATCCTCTTCCGAGAAAAACAAAACAAAGTTGAGTTTTTAAGATGATTTTATCCTTTTTTTCCTGAAATTGTGCCTCTGATATATTTGTGAAGAGCCTGTTGGAGAATGATAAATCAGGTGATATTACATATACTCATCAGTACCTTAATTGTTGTTAAATACTAAAACACCTAAAATTTATCTGCACCAAGATTTACCACTCTGAAGGAAATCCACCTGGAAAAGAATACATGATAATTAAGAAGAACGACCACAGATTTCTGGCAATGTAAGGAGTATGAACAAGATTTAAACTCCTCCCTGAGGGAATAACTAGGTAATGTTTATTCTGTAGATGAACAATGTGATTGTAGCAATGGAAAAGATTGATGATACATTTTTTTTTTCCTGTGGGAGTTTGATTTAGCCAACTATCTCAGATAATAGAAGGATGTAGGACTGAATAATCCAGCACCACTCAAAAATTCTTTGTGAAGGGTAAACAGCACACATCCTCAGTGACCTGGAAAAATAGATTGCAAGTCAAGTGGGTACATTAGGCAGCAGCAAACTGGCACAGAAGTAACCGGAATTGAAGCAAAAAAAAATTTTTTTTTCTAAATTAACCACAACTGAATTCAATCAAATTAGAGAGAAAAGGGACAAGAAGAATCATCTTCTTATCCCTGAAAAGGGAATAAATCACTCTCTTTTTCTGGGCTTTTGAGCCTGTAGGCTGTTATTTGGATCTAACAGGTAATTTTTAGTATTTTCTCCAGTCCAAGAAGTGAGGAACCACATAGCCTGTAAGCACACAAACGAAAAGCAAGGCAGTATTAGTCTTCCAGATTCTTGCTACTTTAAGTATAAGAAGCTATCAGCTGGGACCTTGTTAGAAACACAAAATCTTGGGCCCCACCCTAGATCTCATGAATTAGAATCTGCACTTTTAACAACATCCCTAGGAATCCAGGCGATTTCTTTGCACTCTGAAGTTTAAGAAACACTGATCTAGAGAGCTGGACATTCATTCATTCAATAAATAAACTTTCAAGATCTGTACTGTCTAATACAATAGGAAGCCACTACCCACATGTGGCTATTTGAGTTTCAATTAATAAAAAATTAATAGAATTAAAATTTAATTCAATTTTAGGGATTCATTGGCACTAACCACAATTTAAATGTTCAATTAGCACGGGTGGCTTGCATCTACCAGATATGTTTCCATCATCACAGAGACTTCTATGGAATAAGCTCATTTAGACAATTGGGACAAACCAGTGACGAAAGAAGAGGAAGATCTCTTTCCTCATGAAGCTTAGATTCTAGCAGCAGGGAGGCAGATAATGAACAATCAGCAACATAAAGTGACTAAAGGTATGTTGGATGATTAAATGCTAAAGACAAAAATTAAAAATAGAATAGCCTAAGGAGTTCCCTGGTGGCCTAGTGATTGGGCTTCTGGGCTTTCATTGCCCTATGGTCTGGGATCAATACCTGGTTGGCCAACTGAGATCCCACAAGTATGCGATGCAGAAAAAATATGTGTGTGCGTGTGTGTGTGTGTGTGTGTGTGTGTGAAGTGTTAGTTGCTCAGTCGTGTCCAGTTCTTTGAGACCCCATGAATTGTAGCCCACCAGGCTCCTCTGTCCATGGGATTTCCCAGGCAAGGATACTGGAGTGGGTTGCCATTTCCGACTCCAGGGGAATCTTCCCAACCCAGGGATGTAATCCATGTCTCTTGCATTGGCAGGCAGGTTATCTTTACTGCTGAGCCACCAGGGAAGCCCATAACAGGCCTGGAGGGTTTCAATGAAGACGTCATATTAAAGGCGAGTAAAGTTACTAGCCAGCAGAGGGAGTATTCCAGACAAAGGGAAAATCTGCCCAGAGGCCTCTGTGGTAGGTGTTTGCAGCTGCTAAGTCACTTCAGTTACGTTTGACTCCATGCGACCCCATAGACGGCAGCCCACCAGGCTCCCCAATCCCTGGGATCCTCCAAGCAAGAGTACTGGAGTGGGGTGCCACTGCCTTCTCTGAGGGTAGGTGTCTGGGGAACAGCAAAAGAGCCCATGTGGGTTGGAGGAGAGTGAGAAGGAAGGGTGGATACAAGGGTAGGAGAGTAGAAGGTAAGGATCCCTGGTAGGGAGAAGAGCCTCTTTGTCCTCTGTAAAGGACTTGATGTTTACTTCGAGTGAAATGAGGAGCTCTTGGTTTTGAGTTGGGGAGTGACATGTTTCAACACCATCTCTAAGTTATTTCTAGTTCAGCGAAAAAGCACTATAAGCAAAAGTTACTTATTTGTCTTAATTCAAGGTCATACTCAGGGGTAGAAAGATGCTATCTGCACTGGCGAAATGACTTTGTTTACAAGTTTTGGTAACCACCAGAAACTTGTTAATGATACACAAACAGAAGTCATTAAAATTTATCACTGTGAAGTTCAGACCCTTTTTCAGAGGCTCAATTAATATGCAGTCACAAGGTCTTGCAGGTTACCACCCAGAATCTGGAGCCACACTTGTTATAAAGAGTTTCAGCAAATCCTGAGGAATCCAAATAAGACTCACCCAAATGCCTAAAAGGTGGAACTCTGCCTGTGTCTCATCCTCAAAATTTGTTGATTACCTTATTACTAATTTACATGGGTTTCTTGAAGATACAGAAATCCATTCAGTGATTCCAAACTATTATTTTCACCCTGACCCCACCTCAGTTAAATGCCAAAGCTTTGGAAATCAAGATATGAGGTTTGCTTTAAGTTTTTCTTTTTCCCCAGAGTTCCCAGAAACAATGACACACTCTACCTACAATGGAGAGTGTTGTTGTCTTGCAACTAAATCCAACCACAGTTCTAAGAACTAGAGGTCAGTGTAACCTGTCTTCAGAATGCCATCATTGGCATCAAGGCCTCGGTTCACTGCAGGAAAGTTATACTGAAGAGTCAGGCCTAATATGACTAAGAGTCATCCCTTGCGATTTATTTTCCAGGGATCACCAAAATCGTAATCCAGCCTGAATTCTGGCAGAAAAATAGAGTAAGGTCACCTTCAGTACATGAAATCAAATGAACAATAAATCAAGGCACGCCAGATCATTGGGATTTAACTGTTCAGATGTCATGACAAGTGAGTGGATCAAGGAGCATCATTTTTATGCATATGGGCATAACATTTTTGAACTATGGAACATAAGAAGAGATTTTAGCAACCACATTATTACCAGTTTGAGTTATAGGAGTCCAGAAGTGGAGCTGTTTTATTTCATTCATTAAATAAGTCTATGCTGAGGACCCCCTATGGGCAAGGACTGCTCCAACTGTTGAAAATACAGCAGCTGACATGCTACAATACCTTGTCTGTATGAAGGTTACAGTTTCAATTCTGACCTCCTTATGGCTCCAAGAGGGAAACCTGTCAAGACACCTGAAGAGGGAACCTAAAGAGGTCTTCTGAGATGAGAAGGATTCAGAGATCATTTTAGAGAAAAAAGAAAAAGGAGACATGGTGGCTCAGTAGAAGATGGCTCTATACAGGCAGATGTGCATGGTAACTTTCATATACTCCACCCTGAGGCCAGGGCACCTGAGAGCCTCTTTTGCTTCCTTCATCCAACCACAGGAGTCACCCCCAAGATTTGAAGCACCTCTCCTCCTCTCATCCCCTTTTTAGTACAGCAGAACCAGAAAGAACAGAGAAAAACCATTTCCAGAGACTGCACACATTAAGACACTGAAAAGAACAAAGGGGCAAATGGGCCCCTCAACACAATTTTTAAAACAATGCATTTTTTTGCATTCTATCCAAGACAACTCTGATTTTAAAATTTAAAATACACTTTTCCTCACTTAACCATTTCTGCTGCTGCTGCTGCTGCTGTCACTTCAGTCATGTCTGACTCTGTGCAACCCCACAGACAGCAGCCCACTAGGCTCCCCCGTCCCTGGGCTTCTCCAGGCAAGAACACTGGAGTGGGTTGCCATTTCCTTCTCCGATGCATGAAAGTGAAAAGTGAAATCCTCACCAAAAAAAAAAAAAAAAAAAGTACAGTAAAACACGTTAAACTTTGCAAGCTACCCCAAATCTACCCTATATAAATTATACTTTTGTTAACATAGTCTGAATCAGTTTCTGTGGTTTGCAATCAAATACTTTAGTTGAAATAGTACCTTAGTGTGTCAGTCAGGAAAGCTAAAGAACTTTGGGTCCGCAGCTAGTTATCTGTTAATCTCAGGAGAATTTATTTAAAGTAGCTGGACTTCAGTTTTCTCACATGCAAACTGAAAAGATTAGACTAAATTATTCTTAACAGCTTAAAATACCATGAATGCTATAGCATAACCAACATATTTATATCTTATTTCTCAATATTAATCAAAAAAGAGATCCCTGTCAGGCAGCGGTGGTCTGATATTTTCCCAGGAAAAATTAAATTTTCGAGATAGGTTCTGTATCAGCTGCAGCTACTCCTTCACCTCACTTCTGGGCTCTTTGATACTGTTTAGCATATATGTTCCAACAGACCAAATCCCTCCAGGGTCTTCCGTGTGACTCTTTTAATCTCACCACAATGAAAAGGCACATCAAAAGGAATGGTCAGAGACAAGGCTCAAAATGTTTGCATCTAAGCTTCATGACTAAATATTTGCTTTGTGGTAGAAGGACTCCTCAAGGGCACTTCAAAAGTTCCTCCTACAATTCGAAGGTCTGGGCAATAATTTGCCTGAAGAAAACTTAGCCTTCTGCCTTGACTAGACTGGTTTGTACAACAGCCTTTCCTGTCTAAGAAAACAAGAATCGTGGTTTCCATTTGTTGTCTTACAGAGATCTATTTAAAATTATTAAGAATAACAACAAAAAGGCCAAAAAAAATTTTAAGTATTTCATCCAAAGGCTATAAAAGCATGATTCTGAGGAAGTCTGAGAAGTTAGGTCAATCTAGGTTCTAATATACTCGGATTACTGATTTAAACCTGTAGCCACAATAAGTCACATTGGCCTTGGGGGCAGCACCAGCCAAAAGTGAGAACACAGATCAATTATCTGAGAATTTTGGGCTTTCTCACTGGCTTACCATTATAAAATCATTTTCTTGGCTCCATCTCATTTTATATATAACACTTTAGCCACCAAGAATAGTGCTAATGAGACTGGAGTAGTTATAGCTTGGCTCTGGTGTCAGAGCATGGCGTTCTAATCCACTCAGGCAACGTTGCTTGGCCTCACAATGCCTTGGTTTCCTCATCTGTAAAGCAGGGGAAATAATAGTGTTTTGCAAAATTTAACACATGCGCCACTTGGGGTATCACAGACAATATTAGGCAATACATGAATGGCTTTATTTCTATTTTAATGATTATGTGTTTGACTCTAAGCATATTAAAAAATATAACCAGCACATCAAGCTAAATAACATAATTGCTTAGGACAAAACTAAGTTAAGGAAAAGAAACTTTTGACTCTAAATAGTTCTAGTTTATGCAGGAATTACTTCACTGAAAAACTCTAATTAATAAAGTAATAACAGAATTAGAAAATCATGATCTCTGTAATCATGTAAAGAAATAATTGCTTCAGATAACATCCATCAATAGAAATGAACAGTATGTGAAAAATTAATGGAGAACTTTACTATGGAATTGTAAGGCTGTCACCCACCAAACCCATTTAGGAATCTTAGCATCACAAAAAGAAGGCAATGGCGCCCCACTCCAGTACCCTTGCCTGCTAAATCCCAAGGACGGGGGAGCCTTGTAGGCTGCAGTCCATGGGGTCGCTAAAAGTCGGACATGACTGAGTGACTTCACTTTCACTTTTCACTTTCATGCACTGGAGAAGGAAATGGCAACCCGCTCCAGTGTTCTTGCCTGGAGAATCCCAGAGATGGCGGAACCTGGTGGGCTACCATCTATGGCATCGCACAGAGTCGGACACAACTGAAGCAACTTAGCAGCAGCAACAGCAGCAGCATCACAAAAAGTGGTTCCAAACTGTGGATGCCTCCTAATGAAGTCATAGGAAGAGCGATTATCATCGATGAAGTGTTCTTACTGAGAACACTTACATTAAATCAAGTCTAGAGATAATTTCAATGTAAGAAATAAGGGTGAAAGAGGAACAAGGTAGAAAACATCACAAGAACCCAAAACGTGACACCTTCTGAAGAACAAGGGACCCTGTTTCTGTAACAAGACTCTGGCAGGAATGAAGGCAGAATTTCTGTACACTAGAGAGACGTAAGGGACATATGTCATGCAATATACAGACTTTAGATTTCATTTAAAAAAAGAGAGAAAAGCAGAAAATAACGTTTTCAAGTCAGTTGAGGGCATTTATGAAGCAAGATTACATAATGCAAATATTGTTTATTTTGCTATATGTGATAATGGCACTGCAGTTAAGTTCAAAAATGTCCATATTTTTTAGATGCACTTTGATGTATATCAAAGTAAAGTCAAGTAATATTTGGTATTTACTTTCAAATATCTCAGAAGAAAAAAAAAGAACAAAGAAAGGAGTGAGGGAGGAAAAGTGACAGGAGAATAGATGACGAAAACGGAGCAGAAATCTTGATAATTATTGACTTCAGGTACAGGACAGACTGCATAATTAGCAAACCTCAATGCAACATAAAAGTGCAGGGCCACTTGCTCGTAAATTATTCAGAATTTCAAACCAGTGACAGTAGAGTTTTAAACCATACATGGAGCCCTAGTAAACCATGGGCACTGGAGGGCTCCACAGGTTGGTCCATGGGCTGTGTGTACGGAAGTTCATTGTACTATTTTTCTATCTCTGTGTACTTACAAATTGTTCATAATAACTGTGAGTTTAGTTAAATTTAAAAAAGTTAAATAAGTAATAGTAAAGATACAAGAAAATGACAAAAAATCATAAAGGCTGTAGACGTAGGCCTGCAGTTCCAAAACATGGAGGTCATCCTGACATGCAGTCAGAGTGGAATCTAACATAAATCGAATGCTCAGCTTTGCTTCTGCTAGCACTACTGTTTTACAACGTCTATACTTGTAGCTGGTAAGAAACACGACAATTTCCAACATTTCAGAAAAAGCTTACTCTATACACTTGAAGTCCTTACTGGGAGACCTACCTAAACATGGGAGCCAATCAAGTCTTAAACTTGTCTTACAGTTGTTCTTATTATATTTTGTTTCCTTGTACCACAGCCTCTCTAAAATATGTTCTCAGGGAGTTTTGACTGCAGGCTACTGCAGCCCTTAGAAGAGAATATTGTTACCAAATTGAAGGTTCTTTGGAAACCCAGGCTCTTCTTCATAAGACAAGTAGTATCACTGACGGTAAAGAGGATGGAGTATCAGAGTGAAATAAATTCTTGTGAAAAATACTTTAGGTTTTTTAAGATAAGAAAATCATTTGCAAACTTCAAAGGAGTATAATGGAACCTCATTTCCCCCTTGAGATATCCAAATTAAGCCCTTTTTGATGACATTATTTCATCCAAGTTTATAGTATAAAGAATCAGTGCAATAAGGTCTATTAAGTGTGGTATTATGGAAAAGGTAGTTTCCTACTTTAGATTCAAATCGCCTCTAAGGAAATAAAATGTAAAAATTAGATTACTGTGTATGACCTAAAATGTTTGGCAAACTACAATAAAAACATTCATCCCCTCACAAAACTCAGAAGCATAAATGATTTTACTGGAGTCTACAGTAATCCATTACCTAAACAAGTTTCATGGACACAGGGATCTTCTTAGTCTTTTTCATTATTTAAGTGTTGGACTGGAAGTACTCTGAAGGATCAACAAGATCAGTGAAAACCGTGTTTTGCATATCTGATTGGATGCATATAGCATCCTGGACCTAGAGGGAGGCAGAAACACAAACTGGCAGAAGCCTAGCTTCCTGAATCATCCCAACAGAAAATCTCTTTCACAAGAAGCACCAAAACATATACTATGATGTGAGTGAAAAACTTCTGTTCTGTTTAAGCCACATTACCTTTTCAAGTTTATGTGCTCAAGCAGCTGGTGTCACCCTAATTAATCAACATGGTAAGTCATTAGAAGCATGTTTCTACCTGGGATATCTTGTTGTGCTGGAAAGATGGAAGTTAAAAGCTAATGGGATTAAACAGAAATATTTAAGGATGAAACCATAAGAAATATGGGAGCAGAGAGATCAGCTGGAGCATAAAAGAAAGAAAACTGGCCATGATTAATTACTTTTGAAACATGATATGGGTACACAGGGATGAATTCCACTATTTTGTCTAGTTTTATACACATTCAATACTTCATACAATAAAAATTTAAACAATTTTAGAAATAAAACAATTTTAAGGACACTTAAAATCAACAGAAAGGACACTTGAAGGAGTCCTTACTGACCTAAGATAGATAAATTTGAGCATCAAAAGATTAACACCTGAGATGAATTGAAACATACAAAATATTTGTTGAGAGTTCATAAGATACTTTAAGAATTGTAATTGGCTACTAATCAGAGGTTATTAGGTATTCATTTACTAATCTGAAAATTGAAATATTCTCCTAACCATATGAACTATATTTCAGGGTAGACACATGATTGATGAGAAAAAGTTCTTCACAGAAAAACTTCACGTAATAACTTCAGGAAGAATGAAATAAAACTGCCATTTTTGCAACCCCTAACGAAGTAAGGCCTAAATCCAGATAGAGTCAACAATCATCAGTGGACATTAAAGCCATTTTAGTAACAGAAGACCAGGATGACAACCTGATTAATCTTGGCTTCAGTAAGAGAAGGATAATCCATCATTATGTGCTCCATGCTGTGATGCAACAGGACATACTGAGAACCACCAGGAAGTATTCTTGCCTAAAAAAATTTACAAAATCTAATCACAGCTCTAGACTAAATGCCAAGGTCTTGAGGGATAAGATAAACACTACCTCAAGGACACACCCAGCCAAGTTTATACTATGGAACAAACAATCCAATTCTTCCCACAAATCAAGGACATGGAGAAGAGAGGGTAAAAGAACTGTAATGGAGTGAAGGAGGCAAACAAAATAGCTACTCAGTAACAACTCTCCTCGAAGAAAGCTAACTACAAAAGGATATATTAAGGAATTACTGGTAATTTCATTAAGTGTGATGATGGCATGGGATTTAAGTAGAAGAAGAATGTCCTTACCAATTCGAGATACATACTGAAGAATTTTCAGGTGAAATGATGTTCTATCTAGGATATGCTTTAAAATACTCAAGCAATCATACAAATTAATCAAACACACACACAAAATACCTTGATCAAAAAATGGGCAGAAGGCCTAAGTAGACATTTTTTCAAAGAAGACATACAGATGGTCAATAGGTACACGAAAAGATGCTCAACATCATTAATTATTAAAGAAAAGCAAGTCAAAACTACAGTGAGGTATCACCTCACACCAATCAGAATTGCCATCATTAAAAAGTCTACAAATAATAAATGATGGAAATGGTCCAGAGAAAAGGAAACTCCCTTGTATTGTTGGTGGGAATGTAAACAGGTGCAGCCGCTATGGAAAACAATATGGAGATTCCTTAAAAAACTAAAATATAGAGTTACCATATGATAGCAATCCCACTCCTGGGCATACAGAAAGAGAGAAAACTCTGTTTCAAAAAGGCAGGTGCATCATAGCAGCACTGTTTACAATAGCCAAGATGTGGAAGTAACCTAAATGTCCATCAAGTGATGAATGGATAAAGATGCAGTGTATAGATACACAATAGAATATTGCATGTGTGTTAAGTCGCTTCATATCTGAGTCTTTGTGAGCCCAGGGTCTGTAGCCCACCAGGTTCCTCTTTCCATGGAATTCTCCAGGCAACAATCCTGGAGTGGGTTGCCATTTCCTGCTTCAACTATGGAATATTACTCAGCCATAAAAAGGAATGGGATAATGCCATTTGCAGCAACACAGGTAGACCTAGAGATTATCATACTAACTGAAGTAAGACAAACAGAGAAACACTAATATCATACAATGTCACTTACATGTAGAATCTAAAATAAGATACAAATGGACTTATTTACAAAACAGAAACAGATTCACAGACATAAGAAATAAACTTATGATTACTAAAGGGGAAAACAGGGGTGGGGAGTGATCAATTAGGAATTAAAGCTGGTGATGCATACATGGCTATTTATGCTATTAGTTCTACTTTTGTGTATATCTGAAATTTTCCATAATGAACCTTTTCGAAGGCACAGAGTTTTAATCAGGCTGTGCCTGACTGGCTCTTCCACTTCCATCTGTAAGAAACGGGACATCTTCACAGCCTGCACATCACTGCCATCTGAGTCATCAAGTGAACAGGCACTTCTTTTAAGAGTGCACCAATATTGTTTCTGAGATTTTCTTCCAAGCCACTGATGCTCATTCTGTGGGCTTTGATGCTGGCCCTTTCAATGCTCACACCTGTGCAGGCCAAAACAACTGTGCCAACTGCTACCTACCTAAAGTGAATATAAGTGACCATCAACTATCAGATACATCCCAACTTCAGAGTTAAAAAATGTGAAAAACATATTCATTTCTTCTATGTCTATGAAGAAAGAGACATAGAGAGGTTATGATAAAAATGCAGAAGACAGTAAGTTTGTCTAAATCCCTATAAGGCATTCCCTACTTTAGCTCCACAAGTATCTTTACTCTATATCCTATCATTATCACTCCTGGTTCATTTTCAGCTTATACATACCATAATTTTTGCCACTGAGCTGGCAAATGACAAGCCCTCAAAAGGTTTTGGATAGATATTTGTTGCATCAATAACAAATATGCACATTTTAAGCCAGAAAAGAAATACACGGATACAAAATTTGGGGGGAGTTTAGCACCCTTCTGTACAAAGTTTTGGAAGTTAATTTGAGAACACCTGTCAGGGAGTTGTGTGTGACCATTTCACCTCAGTAAAGTCAAAACTTATGAAGCAGAGAGAAAGTTACCTATAAAGATGACTGAGAACACATATCTGCTCCAGGAAGATACTCTCTATATACAAGTATACAAGTACTGGTAATTTCCACACACCATCAAAGACTAAGATTGAGAAAACCAGCCAGGGTATAATCTCTGAGAAGAGTCTAGTAGAGGAGATCAATATGAAGAAAAAAATATCAGAGGTAAAACCCAGGAGTAACATACAAGTGATCTCAATAAAAACTTGGTGTTCCAATGAGGAACAGAAGGTACGCAGAAGAAGTTGAATATAACATTTTCCTGTAAGTCCATGCCCTGAGAGAACTTTATTCATGTGTAACCTAAAAGAGGATTTTATTATATTTCATTTCCTAATATTGCTCAGATAGGACACAAGGCATATATAAATTTTACTTAATAACAAACATAATAAATATACATTGAGTTTTATTATGTACCTAGCATCTCACTGAAGTTCTTTCCAAATTTGGCTGCATGGTGCCTACAACATCATAGTTAATCCTAGCAAAAACCCTGCAAGGTAAGTGGAGTACCTTCTTTCTTTTCCATATTTTCAGGATAAAGAGCATGAAGCTTAGAGATACTTGGTAACCGACCCAGGCAAACAATCAATAAATAGCATATTTCGGACTCATACCCAAGGGTGATGAAAGATCAATGCTTGGGCTTGTGTTTTTAACCTAAACATGTTAGTGTTTTTCAAATAAACTGTAATGAAGGATAGAGGTGGTGGAAGGGTGTCCCAATTCACCACAGGTAAATATTTTTACAAAACACAATAAAAATTAATTACTGAAAAACTAAATAAAGACAACCAAGTTAAAATCTCACATTTGCTGCTATTAGACTCAACAAATTTATGTGTAGTTGCACAACAGGTTTCTAAATCCTTACTCAAGTTCTGTGATTATTTTGTCACACACTGTCACCAATGCAAGGACCACCCTGTGAGTTCTGCACTACACTACAAACATACCTCATTTTATTGTGTTTGGCAGATACTGTGGGTTTTTGTTAGTTTTTCTTTTTTTAAAAAACAAATGGAAGGTTTGTGGCAGCTCTGCATAGAACTAGTCTATCAGCACCATTTTTCCAACAGCATTTGCTCACTTCATGTCTCTGTAAACATAACTTTTATATGCAGTGGGAAACGAAAACGAACTATGTGACTTACTTAATTGTGATATTTGCTTTACGTGGGGGTCTAGAACTAAGCCTGCAATACCTCTAAGATATGCCTGTATATTATTCTGTGCATGCTTAGAATGCACACTGTTTATAGTGATGTACCAAAGCTCTTTCATTTATTGATGCAAGTTAATCTATAATTTTTTTAATTAAGATGATCATTGGCTTTTTCTTCCATCATAAAAATATTTGTCCACATACTTGATACCAGTTACAGAGTAAGCAAAAAGAAATAACTTTTTTGTGCTGCTTTATGATACAACTGCTATGGTATTTTGATAAATGTTAAGAGGAAAATAGGAAAACATGAGATGCATCCCCTTGCCAAGAGAACACTGAATAAGAGTGAAGGCAGACTGAGAAACGAGGATCAAGACATCAGGCCCGCTTACCCTTCATCCACAGGGAAAAATGCTTCCAACTCCATCCTAAGAAGTGAGTGGCTCTTGAGAAACTAAAAAAACAAGTACTTAAGAGATCTCAAATACAAAGTGACATATGGAATACATCAAACTGCCATGCCCCTTGAAGAGTTCTCAGTTTTAACTGGAATCATGTCTACAATACCTTCGCACCCAGAAAGATGTCTGGAAGAGGGAAGGAAGAAGTCAGAGCCTCTTGGATTTTTGTGTGTGTGTGCTCCAAAGTTCCAAGATAATGTTTTTCTAAATGTCGCCATTGATCTTGTGGCCCTGGTATGAGCTGAGGGGTCAAATGCATGGCTTCTGAGGCTACTTTAAAAATTAGTGAGGGAGGGCACAGAAGGGGGCAATATGGAGGAGAAAAATTACTCAACCAGAGTCAGCAACCTGGAGCAAATCCAATCTGAAGGAAACAATTAGAACATGGCACAGGTCCCAAATCAATAAGCGGAGATGGCTGTGGGCAGTGAGCATAATGGCTGGGTAATGAAAACTCAAATGCAGGTAACTCAGCTCTGGGAACAGAATGCCTCTTCAGTGTCTCTCTGGTTAAGAAGAGGGTCATCTATCTGGAGGCTGGAGGCTGGAAAAGACACATCAGAACAGGCTTTCACAGCCCAGCAGATCCCTGATGTCACAGCCCATGTGAACAAACAGTACTGGTGTCAGTTTCCCAACTCCTGTAAGAAATAAAGACCTCACAGTTCACCTTGTCAAGCCTGGAGTGCAGTCCCAAAAGGAAAAGCACTTCTTACAGAATAGGCAATACATTCAAAGAGCTTTGGAACTGTATTTCCCATTAGCTCTAATGGAGCCTGTACTAATAAATCCCCCAGCACAGGGCTGAACAGGTGTAATTCAGTAATGTAGCTGTAATTGAGTGATGTCAACACAATACGATTTGTAATGTTTTTCCAACAAATTATCTCATTTTTTTTCTGAAAAGAGGGATCTGTGATTTCATGTGATAAGTTGCCTTAAAAAGCTTACATATGGTGCTAATGATAAAAATCTTTAATTGATGGAAATGTTAATAGTAGCACTGGCTAAGACTGATCTTTGCTGACTCTTTATACGCTATTAACCTTTTAAGCATAACAAGCTTTAATTTTCAACCAGCAAATATTTTGAATTTGTGACTCATGGTCCATCCATAAATCTGTATTTCATCACCCTGATTATTCTACTAGAGGTTCTTTACAAATGCTGCAATTTAGCCATCCCTTTCTCTGCACAGTTCTTAAGCCAGATCTACAAAGCACCGCTTCTAAGCTTATGATAGATAAGGTTAGTCTTCTTGTGTGGACCATCTTCCATGTACTTATTAATGACCTTTGTCTCTCAAGTCCCAGTCAAGTCTTCACCAAGTCTCCTTCTTGATGAACCTCTGCAGACCTATAGTCAGAATTACTTTCTCTTCCGCCTCATACTCCTAGCACCATGTTACAATTCAGATCCCCTTGCACATAGTGGCTCAGTTGGTAAAGAACCTGCCTACAGTTCAGGAGACCATATGCAATGCCAGAGACCCAAATTCAATCCCTGGATCAGGAAGATCCCTGGATCAGGAGAAGCAAATGGCAACCCACTCCAATATTCTTGTCTGGAGAATCCCATGGACAGAGGAGTGTGGAGGGCTACAGAACACATGGGTGCAAGAACTGGACATGACTTAGTGTCCACCACCACCTGCACATTCTATTCCCCAACTGCTCACCCTGGTGAAGGTCCATCTATCCTTGGTGTTACAGCTCAACATCTTGCCTGAAGGAGAAGCTTTCTTGCCTCAGATTAGGGCATATTCTACCCACACTGTCACTGTCATACCACACGTTCCTTTCTTTTCTCGCACTAACCAGAGTTTTCATTAGTATCATTTCGTCTCTCTCTTCTAATAGAATTAGGTTATAGACCAGGTTTGGAGAAGGCAATGGCACCCCACCCCAGTACTCTTGCCTGGAAAATCCTATGGATGGAGGAACCCGGTAGGGTGCAGTCCATGGGGTCGCTAAGAGTCGGATACGACTGAGCGACTTCACTTTCACTTTCCACTTTCATGCACTGGAGAAGGAAATGGCAACCCACTCCAGTGTTCTTGCCTGGAGAATCCCAGGGACGGGGGAGCCTGGTGGGCTGCCATCTCTGGGGTTGCACAGAGTTGGACACGACTGAATTGACTTAGCAGCAGCAGCAGCAGCAGCATAGACCAGGTTAGTTGGGTTTTTCTTAAACTTAGTACCAAGCACACAATACTCCATATCTGATGAAAGACTGAAAAAGTGAATGGATGAAAATGAACAAATAGTATCTCTCTTTCTTCCTCTCTCTCCCTCTGTCAGTCTTCTCCATCAGATTGTGAACTCGAAAGCAACACATGCCTCTATGTAGAGTCCATAACATCTAACTAGGGCTTTGCACATAGTAGAGATTTTTAAAAAAACCTAGTTGAATCAAACTGAATTTCTTCTGTTGTATTAGTATCAAGTTGGCCATAGAGAACCTAATCCTTACAGCTTACCATGTTTTACATTACATGCTAACTTAACCACTGTCCCTCAATAAGCTCAGTCACTCCAGAGAATATTGTGGAACAGAAGTAAATGATATTTAGTGCTCTACAGTTTAAAGGTAATTCCCACTTATGACATTTCTGCATTTATGTCAGATAAATTCTAGGGGAGTTTCAGAGGTTAATCAAATACAGATGCTGTCCTTGAGAAGCTCAGATTCTAGTAGGAGAGATAAAAATGAAGGAAAAATATCAGGAGGTAAAACTCAGGAGTAACATAAAAGGGATTTCAATAAAGACTCTAGGTGTTCCAACAAGGGACAGAGGGGATATAGGCTCAAGTGGGTATGGTTTTTAAAATGAGTCTTACCCGGATGGCAAGTGGGATTGGGGATGCAGCAAAAAGTGAAGAGCAAAGATATTCATTTCTTGGTTCAACAGATCTTTATCTCCTCCTAGGTGAGTCATGGGGAATGCAGAGGTAAGTAAACCTAATTTTATTCTCAATGGGGCTTGCATGTTAGTAGTGGAGACAGATAAAACCAAATAAGCAACAGAGTCAGGTAGGGTTGAGTGCTCTGAAGTAAAATAGGATAGAGTAAGGGGCCAAGTTGATGTGAGTGCTATCCTAGACCAGGTAGTCAGGGGAGGCTTTCCCATGGTAATCACACTGAACAATGGGATAGAAGTGAAGTGAAGTGATGGAGTGACCCATGCAACACTCCATGGGAAGAGCCTTCCCAGCAAAGAAAACGGCAATCTTGTCCACAGATGAAAAAAAGAGCTGACAACATCTTTTTTCAAACTTGGGTCTTTAGGCATGTTCTGGGGGTCTGGAGGGTCCTGATGAGACTCTTTACCTTTTATTTTCAATTACTTAACACTCATTTAAAGTGTTCTAGATGTATTCTGGATCAGCTACATGGCACCTAAAATACAAACACGAGTACAAAATGCTGGTGCCTAGATTTGCTTTTACAATTACACTGATGTCAGGTAGTGCTATGTTAATTGTCACGAGTCAAAGACAAAACAGGCAGAATTACTACTTAATGTGTTTGTGCCTCAGAGTAGGGGTAAAGTACAAATGAATTGTTCCAGTGGATGCAGCTCAAAGAGTTGGGGTAAACTGAGTTATCACACAGCCCAGACTAATACTGGTGTGACAAGCTGTTCAGAACCTTTGACACAACAGACATCCCATACTGATATTTCCAGAGATGATTCTATTTAAACAAACAACATCATCCATCATGTTAAATTAATGTTGCTAATTTGAATTTGCTTTTGTCATTCTGATTTCATTTAATCTGTAAATGTGTTTTGGTTTCATATTTGTTTAAGAGCTACACACACAGAGGCTTATAGCTAGTTTTATATTTTTATATGCTTACTAACAAAATAATTAAAAAATTACGCCAAAATTGAGGATTCGAAAAAATTTTTCCCTTTAAATGGCATCCACATGTTACTCAAGTTCAGCCACAGTGAAAGCTAGGGATGGAACAGTCTTTGTTTCCCAGAACCACCACCTGCTGGTTTGCAAAGAACTGCACAGTAAGTGCAGAAAAGAAAAAAGGTGGATCTCTACACTGTTGTTCTCCATAGTGGCTATACAGAAAACTAAAAACAGAACTACCATATGGCCCAGCAATCCCACTACTGGACATATGCCCTAAGAAAACCAAAATTCAAAAAGACACTGGCACCCCAATGTTCACTGCAGCTCTATTTACTACAGCCAGGACATGGAAGCAACCTAAATGTCCATCAACAGATGAATGGATAAAGGAGGTAAAATATATATATATATACACACAATGGAATATGACTCAGTCATAAAAAGGAATGAAACTGGGTCATTTGTATAGACATATCTGTCATACAGAGAGAAGGAAGTCAGAAAGAGAAAAATAAATATTGGATATGCATATTTATGAAATCTGGAAAAATGGTACAGATGAACCTATTTCCAGGACAAGAACAGAGACATAAACGTAGAGAAAGGTCATGTGGACACAGGAGGGGAAGGAGAGGATGGGACAAACTGTGAGTTGAGGACTGACATATATACACTACCATGTGTAGAACAGCTAGCCAGTGGGAACCTGCAGAATACCACAGGGAGCTCAGTTCAGTGCTTGGTGGTGACCGAGACGGGTGGGATGGGGGGGAGGCGGAAGGCAAGACCAAGAGGGAGGGAATATATGCATGAAAAACTGAAAGTGTTAGTCGATCAGTTGAATTCGACTATTTGCGACCGCATGGACTGTAGGCCACCCGGCTCCTCTGTTCATGGAATTCTCCAGGCAATAATACTGGAGTGGGTAGCCATTCCCTTCTCCAGGGGATCTTCTCAACCCAGGGATCAAACCCGGGTCTCCTGCATTTCAGGCAGATTCTTTACTCTCTGAGCCACCAAGGAAGCTCAGATATATGTATTCAGTTCAGCTCAGCTCACTTCAGTTGCTCAGTCATGTCCGACTCTTTGCAACTCCATGAACCACAGCACACCAGGTGTCTCTGTCCATCACCAACTCCTAGAGTTTACCCAAATTCATGTCCATTGAGTCGGTGATGCCATCCAACCATCTCATCTTCTGTTGTCACCTTCCTCTTCTGCCCTCAATCTTTCCCAGCATCAGGGTCTTTTCAAATGAGTCAGCTCTTCGCATCAGGTGGCCAAAATATTGGAGTTTCAGCTTCAACATCAGATATATGTATTCAGTTTAGTTCAGTTCAGTCACTCAGTCGTGTCCAACTCTTTGCGACCGCATGAATTGCAGCACGACAGGCCTCCCTGTCCATCACCAACTCCTGGAGTTGACCCAAACCCAAGTCCATCGAGTCAGTGATGCCATCCAGCCATCTCATTCTCTGTCGACCCCTTTTTCTCCTGCCCCCAATCCCTCCCAGCATCAGAGTCTTTTCCAATGAGTCAACTCTTCACATGAGGTGGCCAAAGTACTGGAGTTTCAGCTTTAGCATCATTCCTTCCAAAGAACACCCAGGACTGATCTCCTTCAGAATGGACTGGTTGGATCTCCTTGCACTCCAAGGGACTCTCAAGAGTCTTCTCCAACACCACAGTTCAAAAGCATCAATTCTTCGGCACTCAGCTTTCTTCACAGTCCAACTCTCACATCCATACATGACCACTGGAAAAACCATAGCCTTGACTAGACAGACCTTTCTTTGTTGGCATAGTAATGTCTCTGCTTTTTAATATGCTATCTAGGTTGGTTATAACTTTCCTTCCAAGGAGTAAGCATCTTTTAATTTCATGGCTGCAGTCACCATCTGCAGTGATTTTGGAGCCCCCAAAAATAAAGTCTGACACTGTTTCCACTGTTTCACCATATATTTCCCATGAAGTGATGGGACTGGATGACATGATCTTCATTTTCTGAATGTTGAGCTCTAAGCCAACTTTTTCACTCTCCTCTTTCACTTTCATCAAGAGGCTTTTTAGTTCCTCTTCACTTTCTGCCATAAGGGTGGTGTCATTTGCATATCTGAGGTTCTTGATATTTCTCCTGGCAATCTTGATTCCAGCTTGTGTTTCTTCCAGCCCAGTGTTTCTCATGATGTACTCTGCATATATGTTAAATAAGCAGGGTGACAATATACAGCCCTGAAGTACTCCTTTTCCTATTTGGAACCAGCCTGTTGTTCCATGTCCAGTTCTAACTGTTGCTTCCTGACCTGCATATAGATTTCTCAAGAGGCAGGTCAGGTGGTCTGGTATTCCCATCCCTCTCAGAATTTTCCACAGTTTATTGTGATCCACACAGTCAAAGGCTTTGGCATAGTCAATAAAGCAGAAATAGATGTTTTTCTGTAACTCTCTTGCTTTTTCCATGATCCAGCCGATGTTGGCAATTTGATCTCTGGTTCCTCTGTCTTTTCTAAAACCAGATTGAACATCTGGAAATTCACAGTTCACATATTGCTGAAGCCTGGCTTGGAGAATTTTGAGTGTTACTTTACTAGCATGTGAGATGAGTGCAATTGTGTGGTAGTTTGAGCATTCTTTGGCATTGCCTTTCTTTGGAATTGGAATGAAAACTGATCTTTCCAGTCCTGTGGCCACTGCTGAGTTTTCCAAATGTGCTGGCATACTGAGTGCAGCACTTTCACAGCATCATCTTTTCAGGATTTGAAATAGCTCAACTGGAATTCCATCACCTCTACTAGCTTTGTTTGTAGTGATGCTTTCTAAGGCCCACTTGACTTCACATTCCAGGATGTCTGGCTCTAGGTGAGTGATCATACCATCGTGATTATCTGGGTCGTGAAGATCTTTCTTGTACAGTTCTTCTATGTATTCTTGCTACCTCTTCTTAATATCTTCTGCTTCTGTTGGGTCTGTACCATTTCTGTCCTTTATCAAACCCATCTTTGCATGAAATGTTCCCTTGGTGTCTCTAATTTTCTTGAAGAGATCCCTAGTCTTTCCCATTCTGTTGTTTTCCTCTATTTCTTATGTATACTGATAGCTAATTCACTTCCTTGTATAGCAGAAATTAACACAACATCATAAAGCAACTATATCCAATTTTTAAAAGAGGGAAAATGTAAGGAAGAAAAAAAGAAAGGTAATTATCTTTGGTAGGAAAAATACCACAGATCGGAAACTGAAACCTTTCCTCTCCGCACACAAAGGCCATGATTTATGTAACATACAGGTTAAGCCTCCTTCAGAATGTCCAGCCCATTGGAACCTTAAACAGTGGAAAAGCACACAGGGTTGGGTGGGGAGAGTTTGAAGAAGCTATAATTAAAGGTTTACTGCACTCCCATGGCAGATTAATCACAGAGCCAGGTGAAGAGTCAAGCATCACAAAAAATGCAAAGTAAATCCCACTAAACATATTTCACCTGCAAGGAAAAGTTTTTCTCACAACACAGGCTTTCTATGTCAAGAAAAATGAACAAGAGCCAAGACAATTGCCTGGGAAGTTCAGGTAGTTGTTGGAGAAATCTCCGTGGGTCACAGGACCTTAAAACCTATGCAGTAGGTGAGAGCTGGCATCTCAAATCAAACTGACCAGAGTTCAAGAATCACCTCCAACATTGATCAGCTCTGAGATCTGAACAAGTTCTTTAATATCACAGAAAAAATATAGATAAAATAACATTAGGTGGCTGAAAGGGTTCAATGAGTTAATCCACACAGAACATTTAGAACAATGACTGTAAGGTAGTAAGTGCTCCATAAATATGAGCCATGATTTTTATGATGTTAGCAGCTTTATCATTATAATATAAGCACAAACCTCTACAGATGACTCAAAAGAATGCTTTAGTTCAACTCTTAAAACCCCGGAACGATGTCTCCATATTGGATATACTCCTGATGATTTCAGATGACTGATCATGCACACACAAATAAAGTACATGTAAGATTATCCGTAAAATAACATCATTCTCATTCACATAACCCAACAAGTTTATAGGGTGGCTACTTCCTGTTTTACAGATAAACAAGGTCCATAAAAAAGAGGAAGGCCTTGCTCAAGGGCATAAATGACGCAGCCAGGACCTGAATCCAGGTCTGAGTCCAGAATCTACATCTGAATCACCACAAGACATCGTTCCTCTAGGTATATGTCCTTCCTCTGTGTCCAGAAAAGAGAAACACTGGAAGCTGTTGGTCACACACACATAATTGTTTTTCTCTAGATTCTCCAACTTCTAAACACAGAAAACTAGGGTGCATCATTCCCTAGCCATGCATTTCACTAAATTACAATTTATTGTGATGTTGTTAGCTAAGGCAGTCAATACAAAAATAACCTACTTGAAACTGTTAAAATAATTTTCATGAGTGAAAAAAATTTAAAACTACAGTCCATCATCTTACATAACATCCCAATGACCACAGCTAACTTAATTCATTCACCCTTAAATTCAGTTCAAAATATATTCTTTTAAAAGGCAAGGGGATTGCTTTGTTTTTGTCAGATAATGAAAACCATTTAATTCAATTTTTTTTTTCTTTTTTGGCCAGAAAGCACCAAACAAACTGAATACACATCAACTAAAGAAAATCAGTTCGTGTGGGGTGCCTCATTACACCTATGACTGTTTTCGTTTTTGCTTTTTTAAAGAGCCTGTATCATGTATTCTTTTCTCTCAAAATACCCTATTGAGTAATATTTTCATTTATAAACACAGTCTCTTCAAAGAGGAAACAGGCTTTAAAAGTTTCAAGGAAGCCTCGGGTCCCACAGACCTGCTTCAAAACAGCTGACGACTGTGCCTTTGAAGCATGGAGACAACAGGCCATGAGGGCGCTTAAGGCAGGAGACCACGCAGCTCTGTCCTTTCCCATGGCTGGACAAGCGGCAGCCCAACCCTGTAATGAGCTCCAGCAGAGACCGCCAATCAGGAGCCAAATCTATGGCTCAAGAGAGAGCCAGCAGCGGAGGGGAAGCTCTCTTAAGCTGGAGCTATTGGCTAGCAGTGCCTCTTCTCCGCCATCCAACCCCATCATCTGTGTGCACCCCTCATTACCAGCCACATTAGGAAACATTGTATTTTCTCCCGCTGCAAGCAAAGGAATTGCCCTGTGGCCCAAATGTGTGACTAATGACTAGAACTCTGGCTTCCTGCTTGATGCCTGGCCTTTGGAATTACGTGAACCTGTTGTGAAAGACACACCACTGTCACAGACGTTTGGAGACAGATTAAGCTCCAGATGGAAGACTGTCAGTGTCAATCGGTCACTGTTCTTACAGCCCGGCTGGCTTTTCAACTCAGCAACAACAGAGAATCATTTCAACACTCAGTTCCTGTGCTCAATTAAGTCTGAGGATTGAAGTCAAGAGTCCCCAGTTTTCTAAGCATGCTCCACCAAATACTTGCTTTCTAGCTGCCACTACCTACTCATTCAGAGTAACTTCTTTAGGTAGCATTCACCCTTGAGTTTGTCTTTCCACTTCCGAGTGACCATTTCACTATTCTGCATTAAGTCCCAGCTCTTCAATGTTAATACATTAACTGTCTTATCAGCTGTCCCATAAAGAGATAAAATCTGGATCAAATACAGTACTTGTCAAGGGACAAAAGATAAGGAAAAGATTGGGAAGAAGAGAAATATGACTGAAGTTTATGAAACATTTAGGAGGCTACTGAACACCTTCCCTTTCCCCTTATCCCCTCCCCTGATTCTCTGGACCTGCCAGTTTCAGCCAGTCTGTTTTCTGTTCCCTTTGTGATAGATGTTTAGTTCAAGGCTGTTGACTTTGCTCTTTGGTTACAGGGAAGGGCCTCTGCATTTTCAGGCCTAAACCATCCAGTCACTTGTCTCCTTTCTAGCCATAATTTTTAAAAATACATGTATGTGACTTCACATCAAAGAAATTTAATTGCATTTCATAAATTCATAGGCATTCCTCCAGATGCCTATGGTAACTGTTTCTTTCATTTCAGCTACTTCCGCATTTTTGGTATAAACTTGCGATCAGAATAACAATCACAGCTAACGTTTTTCTAAATATTGTACATATAATAACTCATGTAATCATCGCAACAACCTTTGAGGGGAGGTATTATTATTGTCTTTCATGGATGAACCAAGACCTAGAGGAATCCATGAACCTACTAATGAAGACATTTAGTTGGCCAAGAGTATAACCAAGATTCCAGTCCAGGCAGCCTAGCTCTAGAATTCATGTGCTTAACTCTATGTGACACTGTTCTTCAGAATGAGCATTACAGGGTTTCCCTGGTGGTTCAGTGGTTAAGAATTCTCCTGCCAGTGCAGGGGACATCAGTTTGATCCCTGGTTTGGGAAGATTCCACATGCACAGGGCAACTAAAGCCCATGTGCCACAACTACTGAGCCCATGCTCTAGAGCCCTTAGGCCACAGCTACTAAGCCTGCATACTACCAAGTACTGCAGCCTGCAGACCTAGAACCTGTGCTCCACAAGAGAGACCACCACAATTACAAGCCCGTGTGCCACAGCAAAGAGTAGCCTCCACTCACTGTGACTAGAGAAAGCCCTCATGCAGCAACCAAGACCCAGAGCAGTCAAAAATAAATAAATGAATTAAAAGAAGGAGTATTACAACTCCCTGGGTTTCCAGTCCAAACTCAAATGTAAAATACTAATTATAAATAGAGTACATGACTTTGCAAAACATGTGTGAAAGTACATAAATTAAGAATTAAACTTTGCCTTCTCTCCTTCCTCCCATCCTTCTACTATCTCATCCTTATGAATTCATTCCCTGAGAGAGTCAGCATTACAAACTTGACATGTACTTCTGGTTTTGAACACAGAAATGATCAAGAATATGCCTGCCAGTGCAAAAGATGCCAGAGACACGGGTTCAATCCCTGGTTCAGAAAGACCCCCTGGAGGAGGAAATGGCAACTCACTCCAGTATTCTTGCCTGGACACATCCATGGACAGAGGAGCCTGGAGGGCTACAGTCCATGGGGTCGTAAAGAATTGGACCCAAATGAGCGACTAAGCACACACACAATATAATACATAGTACTCTTCCTCACACTTGGCATCTCTTCATGTCAGTTCACAGGGCTCTCTACTCCATGCTTTTTAATGGCTGCAAAGTAATATCGATGTACAGGCACATAACATCTTATTTAGCGAGTCCCCCTTAATAAATTCTTTGCTGCTGCTAAGTTGCTTCGGCCGTGTCCGACTCTGTGCAACCCCACAAACGGCAGCCCACCAGGCTCTGGCATCCCTGGGATTCTCCAGGCAAGAACACTGGAGTGGGTTGCCATTTCCTTCTCCAATGCATGAAAGTGAAAAGTGAAAGTGAAGTCACTCAGTCGTATCTGACTCTTAGCAACCCCATGGACTGCAGCCCACCAGGCTCCTCCATCCATGGGATTTTCCAGGCAAGAGTACTGGAGTGAGGTGCCATTAACCCACTTTCAATTTCTCACTACTACCTACAAGGCTGCAGTGAATTTCTTTGTATACTTGATCAAGAATATCTTTAGAATATGTTGTTAAAAATGTCAAATAATTTTTAGGTCAAAACATTTCAAGCTATAGTTGATAGCTGCAAACTATCCATCCCAAAGATTACTATATTGATTTTTACTTACAACAGTATCAATGAGTCCGTATCCCCCACATTTTTGTTCACAATGGTTATCATTCCAACCTTTCGATTTAATTATAAAAATTGGGTTATAATAAGCTTCTGAACGTTCCCTTCCTAATTTCCTAGTACTTACTCATCAAGCCTTAAGAATGAAATAAATCAATTTACTCAATCTCAAAATAACCTACCTGATTCCCCAAATAACAATTCTAATCTGATCTCATTTACATAGCAACTTCCAACTTTTTCCAGATTGAGTTACAGACGGATGAATCTCATAGAACCTAGACCAAAATCTAACAATAAAATAAGAAGCTATTTTGGTAAGGGAAGTGACTCTCCAAGGTCATTAGAGGCATCCAGAATTGTCTTCCCTGTCCCCAGGCATAAACTAAAATATCCACTGCTTTTTGACAGTATAAATGTAGAATGTGCCCCAGTCTGAATAGAAATGAGCCAATCTTAAGTGCAGAACTAAATTTCTGGGAGCTGTGAAGGTTACCTGGAGGCATGAATTAGGTGGATCTGATTCTATCTTGAAAGAAGTAGAAAAAAATTACTTTCCACGTGTTTAGTACCCCTCAAGCATGGTCATTCCCAGGGCCCTCTACTAGCTCCACAAGACAGATAGTTGCCATTCATCAGCTCTACTCACTGAAGATGCTGTGTTTTGCATCCCCAAATGGCACCTCAAAGGACAAACCAATATAACAGAGAGGCTTATAGAGACATCATCATTTTCTTTGTCATCATCTTCATCAAAATTAGCATCCTGTGAACCATGCACTGTGCTAATTCTCTAATCAACCCCAAGAGGTAGATACCATTATTATTCAGCTTTACAGATGTGAATACAACATCACAAGCTAATCAGCGCTATTGCCAGGACTCAAACTACCTCTGTACTATGTCAAAAGCCAATCTCTACTCCATTCCACAGTTATAAAATAAAGAAACATATAGCCAAAGAGCAAAAGAGTCCCAAATATAGAAAGACTGAAAGAGAATCAGTTCAGTTCAGTCCAGTTCAGCCACTCGGTCGTGTCCGACTCTTTGCAACCCCATGGACTGCAGCACGCCAGGCCTCCCTGTCCATCACCAACTCCCAGAGTTTACTCAAACTCGTGTCCATTGAGTCAGTGATGCCATCCAACCATCTCATCCTCTGTTGAAAGAGAATAGGGGCAGTTAGTTTCTTTAATATAATGGACCGGTATGATTATAAACCTCTTGTTTCAAAATATCTATATGTAGGTTAAAGTTCTTGGGCACAAACGTCCATAAGGGGCCAGGAAAGTGACATGCATGAATATAGAGGGCCAACTGTATGACAATAGCAGTGGTGAAGAGAGTTGTGCACATACCCCATCTGAAGACAGCAATGCTGCCAGATCACTGAATTATTTCAAGAGAAGTGTAAAATCCAATTATTAATGCAAAATGTTTCTATTTCTAAATCTAATCTGAAAGTCTTAAAAATATTTTAAGGGTGAGTTTGCAACCTCTGATGCCCGCACAAAAGCAATAACGTGGAAGGAGTTGCAGCAGCGCCATACGACCCTTTCCTCACAACAATCTAGCCTTCATCTTTGCTAAAAGACACACTCTTTTCCTCGCAACAATCTAGCCTTCATCTTTGCTAAAAGACACACTGTGATCTTTCTCAGGAATCTGGTGTAAAGCGGTGATGTGCTAAGCGAAGACAGGCCCTGCCTCTAGTCCAAGAGGCTGAATCATGATTAGCCTAAGCCACTGAAGGTAACTGAATTCTCCTTTGCCAACGACTAGGCCAGGAAGAGATACACATGTGACCCATTTCTAGATAAGAAGAACTGAAAATGTATCTGCTAAAAGCCTTTAAGGAATAATTTCCTCCTGTGACAAAATAAATAAGAGAGGCCCGCCACAAGAAGGCCCTTCTTGCCCCTTCCTTTCCTATCCTATTTTGGATGCTAATCTGGGACACTGTAGTGTTGAAATCTCTGGCAGCCTTCTTGTGAGCATGAGGCAACAATCCTGAAAATAAAAGAGAGCACACAAAAGATGGTGCAATGGAAGCATGGAAGGGGCTGGGTCCCTGTTGAGCATCTAAAACAAGCCTTCTTGTTCAGAAATTATTAAACATCCTTTATTTTAGGATACCATTAGTTGACTTTTCTGTTAGTTGATACTGAATACATTCTAATGAAGGATGTCTCAATCTCAATTCAGAGTTCTAGCCTTTTGTTTACAACATCCTTAATGCAGAAAAACTTCAGCAACACACCAAGTTTATGCAGTTAGAGTCTGCAACTAGATGTGAGATAAGGCTCTGCCACTTGAGAACACCCACACTCTGCTTCAAAATTTAAATTATGCTGTTAGCTTTTCAAGATGGAAGAAATCCTTTACCGCATCATACAGCAAGAACTTAACTGCTCTCATGGTTGCCAGGCAACCGTATATATGCTGCCTAGAAACAAAATTCATGACCCCTGACTCCCCAGAGGAGGGCCTTTTTCCACAACTAATATGCATGTGCCCATGTCTGACACTTTACATCCAACAAAGGTCATGGTGTACATCTGGGCTATCTAACAATCCCAAGCTCATTATACTGCCAACTTATATCATTCTTGATCACATCATATATTGTAGTTTCTGCATGCAAAGCCAAATGACAGAGTGAAGACTGTCCTGGAGCATAATTCTCTGTCCTTTGGCCTGTCTCATTATATAGACTGATTAGGTACCACCCAGGCAAAGGAAAAGAACATGTGAAGGTTCTTATCAGCCTGAAGAATCACTGTCAGGCAAACAGAGTTTTGTAAACATCTTCCAACATTCAAGGAAAGTTTGCACAGTGAGTGATATGATGAACTTTAATAATGCCTCAACGGCCTTCTAACTTATGAGTCATTTAAAAAAATATACATGCACACTCAGGCTAAGATGTGCTTATCATTCTATTAGCAAGGAAATTTCAAAATGCAAATACAGATGATGTCCTGTATTTATATTTCATAATGATCCAAGTGTTTTGTTTTTGCAAGTGAATTTTTGTATACTTTACGTTCATAGGATCATGGTATGCAAAAATTAAGAGAAAACCTGAGATCAAGTAGTCCAATTTAAGTGAATATAAGATGGACATCTTCTTAGGGGTCAACACAGAACCCAAGCTGCCTGACTCCTGGTCTAATGCTTTTTCCTGAAACTAAGGTACTTGTCCCTCATGCAATCAACCCTTAGTCATCATGGTGATGAAGGTCAGGGACAGTTTAATTTCAACCTGATTATAAACCAAAGTCTCCATTTATCCATTAGTTGCTATGTTGGCCAGAATAAGGTTAAGCTGTATGTGAGCCACCCCTTTATCTACCTCCTGTCCCTAAATTAAGAGTGGCATAAACTCAGAAGCTTTTAATCTTTCAGCTAACAAGTCTCAAGGTCAGCAGTCCCATGCTGGTAAGGAAGTTCTCCAGACTCATTACAGACCCAGATGTCTTCTAACTTAACACTTCTTCATTCCTAGAGAATAGCTTTCCTTAACATGGTCAAAAGCAGCAGATGGGCAATTATTTCTACAGCACCATCAGCAGCAAAGAAGAAACGTTGATACTCTGTTTCTTTGAAGAATCTCCTGGTTTGGATTCCCCCAGAATACAGGGCCTAAGACATGGACCAAGGGCTTAGGTTCTGGTAACTTACTTGAAAGGTGATTCTAGGAAACTGAAAAGAGAGAAGGGGAGAAGTAAACTGGAAAGGAAGGGAAACAGTAATAAAGCTTGTGCTATCAAGTTGGTTTTACCTATGGGCAACTGAAGTTAAATGGCTTCCCTGGTGGCTCAGTGGTAAAGAATCCACCTACCACTGCAGGAAATGCGGGTTCAATCCCTGGGTCAGGAAGATCCCCTGGAGAAGGAAACGGCAATCCATCCGCTTCAGTATTCTTGCCTGGGAAATCCCATGGACAGAGGAGCCTGGTGGGCTATAGTCCAAGGGGTCACAAGAGTCAGACATAACTTAGCAACTAAACAACAATAACTGAAGTTACATCTGTGGGCTTCTGGGGACCACATGAGAAACTGTGCAGAATTCATCTCAACTGTCCATCTAAATGGCATTGGCTGCGGTGGATATCTATCAGCTTCTCCAGGCCTTCCACAGGTCAGACTGACACAGTGTCACCCAAGGCCTCAGGTGAACAAAAACAGGCATTCACCATAAATCAATTTGGTGTGACCCAAGATTACAAAGGTATACAAATGTGACCCAAGGTATACAAAGATACTCTAATCCAGCAGGATATTTCAAGGCCTCAGAGGTTATCTCCCAAAATCCATTAAAGTTAGTTTTTAATTCAGAATGTGCAGAGCTTTAACACCCCAAGGTAAATGAGTTAACCCTTTACTATTAAACTTGTTTGGTGAGAACTCAGTCCAATGAGAATAACGACCTACGATGAAAGTAGGATGTGCAGTCTTTGCCAGAGGCAGTCACATATCCACTAACACTCGGGAATTCTATTACCATGTACCATTAGCTGTCAAACTTTGGCATGTCAGAACCACATGGAGAACTTGTTGAAATGGATTAAAGCTACACCCCCTACCTCCCCGACTCCCAGTTTCTGATTCAGTAAGTTCAGTCAGTGTGGGATGAGCATTGAGAATTTGCATTTTAATAAGTTCTCAGATGTATTTGTTTTCTCTTGCTGACAGAACAAATTATCACAACCTTAGGGCTTAAAACAACACAAGTCCAGTATCTTACTGCTTTGCAGGTCAGAAGTCTGACACAGGTCTCACCAGGCTAAAAGCAAGTTGTGGGCAGGCTTCGTTTCTTTCTAGAGCCTCCAGTGTCCCCTTGTTCACTCAGGTTGTTAACAGAATTCAGTTCTGACATTCCTGTCTCCTTATTGGTTGTGAGCTGATGGACATCCTCAATATCAGAGGCCACCCACATTTCTTAGTATGTGGACCTTTCCCTCCATTATCAAGTCAGTAATGAGGATTTGGTTTCTTTCCATGCTTTGAGTCTCTCCTGCTTTTTCTTTATTGTCAAATCTCTCTGACTAAAACCTGGAAAGGTCCTCTGGCTTTAAGAGTTCATGTGATTAGACTGGGCATGTCCAGATAATCAAGGATGATCCCCCATTTCATAGTCCATTATTTTAATTATGTATGCAAAGTCTCTTTTGCTGTGTTAGATAACATATTTGAGGAATCTCAAGGGTAGGGTGTAGACACCACTGGGGATCCTATCTCTGGGACCACACTTTGAGAACCACCACTATAGGAAAGCAAAGAACTACCAATCTTTTCCACAGCACGGCTTATTTTACTTTGTTTGAAGGCATGGATAAAAGCTTGTAACAAATGAACTGACTGCAGTTTAATCTCTTCTTTGAGCCTCGTGCCTATTCAAAAAGGAATGAGAAAGAGAGCAGAAATGGGGACAAAGAAACAAGGAACCAAAAACATTCACGGTCTAGATAACCAGCTCTCATATAATCTAGCCATCTCTCAAAACTCAGTGAAATTCTTAATTATGAGAAAACAGAAAGGATATAAACAAGCTAATCCTAGATCAAAAACAGTAGTGCATTCCACTAAATTTTAACAGGCTTCTTTATGGCAAGACCTCAAATGATCCTTGAAGTGCCAGTGTATTCTGTAATTGTCCAAGAAGGAAGACAGAGTTTCTCAAAATCTAGATGTCCATCAGCAGATGAATGGATAAGGAAGCTGTGGTACATATATACAATGGAATATTATTCAGCTATAAAAGGAACACATTTGAGTCAGTTCTAATGAGGTGGATGAACCTAGAGTCCATTATACAGAGCGAAGTGAGTCAGAAAGAAAAAGACAAATATTGTATATTAACCCATGTATATGGAACCTAGAAAGATAGTAGCAATGATCCTACATGCAGCACAGACATGAAGAACAGACTTTTGGATACAGTGGGAGAAGAGGGCGGGATGATTTGAGAGAATAGCATTGTAACATACATATATTTCCATACATATGTATAATAGATAGCCAGTGGGAGTTTGATGTATGACACAGGGAACCAAAGCCAGTGCTCTGTGACAACCTAGAGGGGCTGGGTGGGGAGGGAGGTGGGAGGAGGGTTCAGGAAGGAAGGGACACATATATGCCTATGGCCAATTCATGTTGATGTATGGCAGAGGCCATCAAAATACTATAAAGTAATCCTCCAATTAAAATAAATTAATTTTAAAAAACTATCTAGCATGGACCATTCTTTTCATGGCACATATCATGGAATTGTGCTAGGTTCTGTGTATTTTAATCACCACCTAACCAAATTAAGGGAGTGATTTTGAGGATTAATGGAAAATGCCAAAGTAGAACAGAGTATAAAACAATTCCACACTCATACTATCATTCTTTTCTAGCATCATTAACAGTCCAGATGACTTTAATCTCACTGTATCCCCAGAATTCAGCAAAATGTCCTATGCATGGCAGATGTTCAGTTAGTAATGTGATAAATGCTGAAGAGGGACTTCCCTGGTGACTCAATCAATGGTAAAGAATCCGCCTGCCAATGTGGGAGATCTGGGTTCAATCCCTGCATCAGGAAGATCCCCTAGAGAAGGAAATGGCAGCCCACTCCAGTATTTTTGCCTGGGAAATCCCATGGAAAGAGGAGCCTGGTGAGCTATAGTCCACAGGGTGGCAAAAGAATCGGACACAACTTATTTTTAGTGACTATACAACAACAGCAATCAATGTCGAATATGGATGAACAAAGTCCTCTTCAAAATGCAGATGCTGGAAGAACCAAACTTCAGTCAAACCCAAGTGCACACACACTACTCTAGACAGATAAATAGATCAGATAAGTAAGATGAGGTACCAACATTTTTATTCGCATGGTACCTGCACAAAGACCATAACCAATAAATATTTGATGTGTGAATGAATGAACAGATGAATGAATGAATGAAATTTGGCATAAAATGTTACGCTTAAGGATGCTGAAGCATGGGTAATCAGGTAAAGGTTAGAGGATGCAGCCCAGAGCCGGAAGCTCAGAAAAGTATATATTCAACACACTGTTTCCCCTCCTGTAGATTTGTATAGGTCACTGAAAACATTTGGCACGCCAGTGAAATCACTCAAAAGATCCTTGCTGAAATGAAAAACTTATTTGGAAATCTGCAAATCTCAGCTGTCTCTAGTTCAACTCCGCCTTGCTAACCTATTATGAGCCACTGCAGTCTCTCCAGCTCTATCCAGAAAGATGAGAGATGAAACTGAGCGCATGAGCCTCCCATCTCTCCTGCTCCTCCTCTTAGCTGCCAACAAGGTGCAACACAGCAACCCCTGATTGCCTTTTTCCAGGCCACCTTTGAGAGCATCTCCCTTGGACTGACCAGGGCAGATAACACCAACTTTTTGGTCATGGTTCAAGTCTCACGGATACATGCATCCCTAACAAGTACTCAGTCCTAAGATGATCCACCCTGTCAGCCAGTGCTCTGTCATTTAATAAATTCATAGTGCTGTTTATCTTGGCTGCAAGAGAATGAATTATTTGTATATTCAGAAAGTCTCCTACCACCTTTGCTCCTCTCCATTATCATAAAAGTTAAAATTATTTATTTATGAACCAAATAATTTATCTGAACATTTTAACAATGCACTAGCACTTACAGAGGTTTTTATTTCAATTTTGTTAGAGATACAGTGTCAAATATCACTTCAGTACAAGTTGTTCTGGTTTCTCTCAGTATCTAATAATATATGGGGTTCCATTTTGGCCTTGTATAATTAACACAAAAGCATAATGGACTTTCAGCAATCCTGGAGAAAATGGCAAGTGGGTATTAGCAGTAATTTATTTGCGGGATGCAAGGCTTTGATCAGGACATCCAAAACTACTCCAAAAGAAAAGGGAAAGAAAAGAAAAAGAAAAATACTCCTTAGAGACAAGAGCCATCAAGAAAGAGGCAAACAGTCTCACAGATTGTTGTTGGGGATAGAGAATGTGCAACATTTCTGGACTGTAACCTGACAGTATGCATCAAATGTTCATGGCTCTAAAATGTTCATTTCTTTGATCCATTATTTCAAAGACTGTATCCCAAAGAAATAATAAAAGCTGTGCCCAATGATATAACATGTATGGATGCTCATCTACAGTGTTACTTCCCATGTAAAGAAACTGAGAGGAACACACAGGTCTACAAATAAGGGGCTTGTTTAACACATTTTATCTATAAAATGGATTGCTATACCATTATTAAAAAAGATGTCCCCGAAGAATTGTACTTTAATAGGGAAATGCACAAAAACATGCATGCTATAAACTTATGTGGAACAGTAAAATGCAAGACAGCATATGCAGTCTATATCCAATATGTCAATCATATATATTTGCAGGCATTTTTATGTTTTTATACATTATTCCACATAGAAAGCAGTCAGTAAATATCTTTGAACATGGTATGGTGTATAGAAATACAAAAATGAAATACTCCGAAACGTTAATACCAGTATTGGCTAAATAGTAGAATTCTGGGTGATGCTTATTTTCTTCCGTGTATCATACTCCTATATTTTCCAAATTGCCTTAATCCACATATTATTTCTATATACCAAAAATATTATATAATTACTATGTGCGTGCGCTCAGTCACTCAGTTGTGTCCAACTCTTCGCGATCCCATGGACTGTAGCCCACCAAACTCCTCTGTCCATGGAATTTTCCAGGCAAGAATACTGGAGTGGGTTGCCATTTACTTCTGGTATATAGTTGTTGGGAGAAGTAAAAGAGAAGTCCCGAGTGCCTATTCAACAGTGACTTATCCCTCTCCTTCCTTTCTTACAGAATCTGACTCTGGTTTTGGTCAGTCCTTGGCAGCCCACACCCCTACCCAAGGACATAAGATTGGGACCTACCCAGCCCTAGGTTTGAAGCTTCAATAAACTAGTACAATCACTCTCCATGAATGGTAACTTCATTCTTCTTGAAATTGTTTTATGGTATAGTTTTAGAAAGCTGGACAATCAACTAGGAGGGAGAACTGTTAAGGAGCTTCTCTGAAAGTTTTCCTCACTCTTAAGAAAACAAAGGACACATCAAAGGAAGAGTCTTCCTCTCCATTTCTTGTCTTCAGACAGGCTCTTTGAAAATGTCTGGAAACACCCTAGCTAACTGGGGCTATAAAGGGAACCAAGAGAGCAACACTTGGCATTGGAAAATATCTCTTTGGCATGTGGATTATCTGAAAGCAATCAAGGCCCAAAAGACTAAAGAAGAAACTATGGCCTTCTTCCTAAATAATTTAGCTTGAGGGCTAGTTCAGACTAGGGCTATCACTAGAGCTATGCAAAGAATATGGGCCAGGTGTGGTGAGGGCAGGGACTAGACAGCAGAGTCCACTTTGTGTTCCATTGTCTCTGCCTGGCCCAGCAAACATTTGTTTACCTAACATTGTTTTTTTCTCTCTATGTCAATTGCTTTCCCCCTCTTGTGAATTTCCAAAGGACTACTCCCAACACCCTCTTTTGTCTTTAGCTGAAGATGCTATTTAAGGTGAAGGGTTTGGCCATTTGGGCAAGTTACTCAGTTTTCCTGGGTCTCTCCCATGTACAGATGTTGTTAAACTTTTGTTTGATCTCCTCCTGTTAATCTGCTTCATACCCATTTAATTCTTAGGTTAGTCAGAAGAACCTAGAAGGGAAGAGGAAAGCATCTTCTTCCCCAACAGGGTTAAGACTGTAAAGAAAAATACCTGAGAGTGCAGCAATAAAAGAAAGTTCTCTGGTTCTCAGTAATTTTACTGCTGAATTCTAGAAAGAGACTTTTCTAGATTTTCCATCTGTATGGTAACATTTTTCTTAAGTCAGTTAAACTGGGATTGCTGTTACTTCCATCTGAGAGAAACCCAAGTGATACTGAAAGCAAAACTGCCAAGCCCAAGACAGAGGGCTGTATAGAACACATGTAAGTCTTCCCTTTCTCCTATTCTTCAAACTGACACACAAGATGCACAACAGATACTTGTTCATAAGTTTTACATGCAGTTGATAGGGAAGGTGACAAGAAAGAAAAGGGTAGATAGACCTTTCCCTGCCTCTCAATACTTTGGCCATGATGCAAAGCTGATGCAGAAAGCCGACTGACTGGAAAAGACCCTGATGCTAGGAAAGATTGATGGCAGGAGGAAAAGGGGGCAATAGAGGATAAGATGGTTAGATAGCATTACCAACTCAATGGACATGAATTTGAGCAAACTGCAAGAGATAGTGAGGGATAAGAAATTCTGGCCTGCTGCAGTCCATGAGGTCACAAAGAGTCAGATACAACATAGTGACTAACAACAACAACCGCCTCTCAAAGTGTGCACACAGGACCCAGTTCCTCTAATTGCAATATAAAGGTCCTAATAAATGATAAAGTTTTCAAGGAAAGATTTGTTCTGCAACAGATTTTACCCCACTACAAAGGAATTCTAGGTCTTCTCAAGAAATCTTGAATAACACAGAACTCCTCTAATCCCTGCCTTCCGTAGGTCTTGAACAACTGTCCAGAGGCCATGATTTTGTGAAAGCTTCCCTAGATAGATGGGAATGGATGGAGAAGGCGCTATTAGATTTAAAAAAAAAAAAAAAAAAAAGCACTTGCTACTTGAATATGCATGATCTACCTTAACTGTGAGTCTTAATCAAGTAATGAAGACTGACAGGCTCCTTGGCCTATGGGACTCTATGATAATAAAACATACACTCCTCTAAAAATGACACAGTTAAGAGTAAAGTGACTGGACATTATTTAACTCTACGTCACAAACTGAACAACCTCCTCTTGCCATATTCTTTTGCATCTGATCCTCATGAGGAAGAATAAACCAGCCTGAGATATGTTTAGATGTTTTTTTCTTTTAGTGAAAGAATAAAATATTAATATTTTTAAAGTCTGGAACATTACCTGTAATTTGGGTCTAATATCGAAAAAGTACATACAACTCCAAACTCAGCAACACCATATGAGCAATGCAGAGCATTCATAAGTATGCAAGCCTTTGGAGGTCAGGGTGTGTGTTTCCTTTTTAGGAATATTGCTCCGCAGCCCAGAATATGGCACTCAATAAGAGGGACTAACAGTATCCTGCTGGCCTGCTCTCATGTGTCATCTTTGCTGCATTTCCAGTTAAAGGCGTGACTGTAATGCTGGCAATGTAAATAATGGAGGCTGAAGCAGAGGCAGCTCCGAGGACACAATGCAGAAACTGCCACAGTTTGTCAACATCACTGGCACCCAGCTCTTCATTACCTCCTTGAATAGGGTCAAAGTAGTTAGAGCGATGCTGTAAATACTGACTAAAATAAAGCAGCTGTTTATTCTTGATTTGCAATTGGGTATTTATAACAAACAAGTAGCGTTTCCCAGGCATGGGTTATTAGACACGAGAATGTAATTGATATTAACCAACTTTCAGGCTCCAGTAACTTTTTCTCACTGCTTGTCACTTTAAATTTTTTTTAAGCATAAGTAGTGCATGCCAAATGGAAAACAGGAGGAAGAACAAACAAAAGCCCTTAAGCCTTCAAAACTAAGTGAAAAACAACTAGCCTGTTCATCCCATAGACTCCTTTAGACATTTGCTATAAACACAGGAGAGCGTGCCACGGAGTCTTCTCTTTTTGAAAGGGTATTCCTTTTTTTGAAAACGAGACAGCTCTAACTGGAATCGTGTTTTTCTTCAGAACTGGAACAGCATGAAAGAGACTCTGACATCACTAACTGTGCACCTCCCATAGTACAACAGAGGTGAATATTGGTGATGCACAGGCCAAATACATTCCATTGTTCTGCTTCATTTAAACCATACAGTAATGGCTGACAGTGTAGTAAAGTTTTAAAAATTCAACATTTGTAAAATCTAGAGATTTCATTCAAGAAAAAGGATGGAAGCTCTGACCCCACAGGAACCAAACTCCCCATAACAATAAACCTCTTGAGCTGCTTGGGGCTGCTCCGGCAGCCTGGGAAATGCACTCTGCAGTTTGTTTTACTGGCATCATCCGCTACAGCCTCCCTGTAGGTCAAATGTCAATTGCCTCCCTTCTTATTTGTAGTGTTATTTTTCTTATGGTAAAAATCGAAGGAAATATTTCATGCCAGTATATCTTGATCATAGGTAGGAAAGCAAAAGATGAGCTAAGAGGACTGTTTCAAGAAAAATGAAGAGATTACAGTTCTTTGCAGAAGTACAGAACTTCCTCCCTAACCTCCTTTGCTCAGTAACAGAATCTCCCCTGCTGGCCTCTAAATAGCATTTGAATGGGTGACCCCTTATGAAAAGTGTCAAGCTTAAAGTTCTGCAGAAGGAATGCCAGACACATAGAAAAGCCAGGCTAGGTTCCTTCTCAGACAAAAGCAGTCAGCCCAAGAAGGGAAAAGCAAGTGATCCACTTTTTAGAAAAACTGAGTAAATAGCAAGCATGGTATGGAGGACTAGGAAGGATAAAGGAGGGCCCAATGTTCTACCAAAAATGTCTTAGCCTCTGACCAAGGTCCTTTCAGAGTAAGCGAGAGACAGCAGGAAGCTGCCTTCACTCTCCGAAATCTTCTAAAAGTCCATGTCCAGTCTAGAGCTATAATTCTCACTGCCTGAGTGGTTTTATAATCTCTCTTTCCTCCTGCAAACAGAGGGGTAGGGCTGCAAAGGAGTTTTGCTTTTAATAAAATCAATAAATAAACACACGTGTACACACATACTCAGAAAATAATATTTGATGGCATCCACACCCATAGGGGATTTCATAGAGAAAAATTTTCTGGTAACCAAAAGTACTTAAAGTGTTCAGTTCAGTTCAGTTCAGTTGCTCAGTCATGTCCGACTCTTTGCGACCCCATGAATCGCAGCACACCAGGCCTCCCTGTCCATCACCAACTCCCGGAGTTCACTCTGACTCACGTCCATCGAGTCACTGATACCATCCAGCCATCTCATCCTCTGGCATCCCCTTCTCCTTCTGCCCCCAATCCCTCCCAGCATCAGAGTCTTTTCCAGTGAGTCAACTCTTTGCATGAGGTGGCCAAAGTACTGGAATTTCAGCTTTAGCATCATTCCTTCCAAAGAAATCCCAGGGCTGATCTCCTTCAGAATGGACTGGTGGATCTCCTTGCAGTCCAAGGGACTCTCAAGAGTCTTCTCCAACACCACAGTTCAAAAGCATCAATTCTTCAGCACTCAGCCTTCTTCACAGTCCAATTCTCACATCCATACATGACTACTGGAAAAACCATAGCCTTGACTAGACAGACCATAGTTGGCAAAGTAATATCTCTGCTTTTGAATATGCTATCTAGGTTGGTCATAACTTTCATTCCAAGGAGTAAGCGTCTTTTAATTTCATGGCTGCAGTCACCATCTGCAGTGATTTTGGAGCCCCCCAAAAAAAGTCTGACACTGTTTCCACTGTTTCCCCATCTATTTCCCATGAAGTGATGGGACCAGATGCCATGATCTTCGTTTTCTGAATGTTGAGCTTTAAGCCAACTTTTTCACTCTCCTCTTTCACTTTCATCAAGAGGCTTTTTAGTTCCTCTTCATTTTCTGCCATAAGGGTGGTGTCATTTGCATATCTGAGGTTATTGATATTTCTCCTGCAATCTTGATTCCAGCTTGTGTTTCTTCCATTCCAGTGATACTCATGATGTACTCTGCATAGAAGTTAAATAAGCAGGGTGACAATATACAGCCCTGAAGTACTCCTTTTCCTATTTGGGAACAGTCAGTTGTTCCACGTCCAGTTATAACTGTTGCTTCCAGACCTGCATATAGATTTCTCAAGATGCAGGTCAGGTGGTCTGGTATTCCCATCCCTCTCAGAATTTTCCACAGTTTATTGTGATCTACACAGTCAAAGGCTTTGGCATAGTCAATAAAGCAGAAATAGATGTTTTTCTGGAACTCTCTTGCTTTTCCATGATCCAGCGGATGTTGGCAATTTGATCTCTGGTTCCTCTGCCTTTTCTAAAACCAGCTTGAACATCAGGGAGTTCACGGTTCACGTATTGCTGAAGCCTGGCTTGGAGAATTTTGAGCATTACTTTACTAGCATGTGAGATGAGTGCAACTGTGCGGTAGTTTGAGCATTCTTTGGCATTGCCTTTCTTTGGGATTGGAATGAACACTGCCCTTTTCCAGTCCTGTGGCCACTACTGAGTTTTCCAAATGTGCTGGCATATTGAGTGCAGCACTTTCACAGCATGATCTTTCAGGATTTGAAATAGCTCAACTGGAATGCCATCACTTCCACTAGCTTTCTTCATAGTGATGCTTTTTAAGGCCCACTTGACTTCACATTCCAAGATGTCTGGCTCTAGGTGAGTGATCACACCATCGTGATTATCCGGGTCATGAAGATCTTTTTTGTACAGTTCTTCTGTGTATTCTTGCCACCTCTTCTTAATATCTTCTGCTTCTGTTAGGTTTGTGCCATTTCTGTCCTTTATCGAGCCCATCTTTGCATGAAATGTTCCCTTGGTATCTCTAATTTTCTTGAGGAGATCTCTAGTCTTTCCCATTCTGTTGTTTTCTCCATTTCTTTGCACTGATCACTGAAGAAGGCTTTCTTATCTCTTCTTGCTATTCTTTGGAACTCTGCATTCAGATGCTTATATCTTTCCTTTTCTCCTTTGCTTTTCACTTCTCTTCTTTTCACAGCTATTTGTAAGGCCTCCCCAGACAGCCATTTGGCTTTTTTGCATTTCTTTTCCATGGGGATGGTCTTGATCCCTGTCTCCTGTACAATGTCACGAACCTCATTCCATAGTTCATCAGGCACTCTATCTATCAGATCTACGCCCTTAAATCTATTTCTCACTTCCACTGTATAATCATAAGGGATTTGATTAACATCATACCTGAATGGTCTAGCAGTTTTCCCTACTTTCTTCAATTTAACTCTGAATTTGGTAATAAGGAGTTCATGATCTGGGCCGCAGTCAGCTCCTGGTCTTGTTTTTGTTGACTGTATAGAACGTCTCCATCTTTGGCTGCAAAGAATATAATCAATCTGATTTCAGTGTTGACCATCTGGTGTCTGATGGTGTTGCCCATCTGATGTACATGTGTAGAGTCTTCTCTTGTGTTGTTGGAAGAGGGTGTTTGCTATGACCAGTGCATTTTCTTGGCAAAACTCTATTAGTCTTTGCCCTGCTTCATTCCGCATCCCAAGGCCAAATTTGCCTGTTACTCCAGGTGTTTCTTGACTTCCTACTTTTGCATTCCAGTCCCCTATAATGAAAAGGACATCTTTTTGGGGTGTTAGTTCTAAAAGGTCTTGTAGGTCTTCATAGAACCATTCAACTTCAGCTTCTTCAGCATTATCGGTTGGGGCATACACTTGGATTACTGTGATATTGAATGGTTTGTCTTGGAGAGGAACAGAGATCATTCTGTCGTTTTGAGACTGCATCCAAGTACTGCATTTTGGACCCTTTTGTTGACCATGATGGCTACTCCATTTCTTCTGAGGGATTCCTGCCCGCAGTACTTAAAGTGTTAGGACTCCACAAATATGAAATGATATAAGGTTAGGAAGACCACTGCATAGAAACAAACTGAAAATGATAAACTCTTCATAGTGTCACAAGAAGTGAGTAGAACACACAGTCTTTTTCACCAAACTCTAGAGAAAAAAACCCAAGGAAACCTGTTAACATAACTGAGAAAGTTAAAGAGCAAAGTAAGGAACAATAGTATATTAATTTCCTACTGTGTACCAAGCACTGTATAAACATTTTAACATGTTTTGATAATAAATAATACTTTTTTGTTGTTCATGCATTCATTAAATATGTATTTGTTCACTGCCTTCTATGTGTCAGGCATCTTTTGGGATCTATAAAGTTAAATACATGGTTTTCCTTTTGTTAAGTTTGAATCTCACAAGGAGACAGACTCAGATGAAAATAATACCGGTTATAAATATGATAACAATGACACAAAAGTGAAGTCGTTCAGTCGAGTCCTACCAGGCTCCTCTGTCCATGGGATTTCCCAGGCAAGAATACTGGAGTGGGTTGCCATTTCCTTCTCCAGGAGATCTTCCCAACCCAGGGATTGAACCCAGGTCTTCTGCATTGTAGGCAGATACTTTACCATCTGAGCCAACAGGGAAGTCACTAACAATGACACAAGGAGTTAATAATGGCTGTCTTTCAGTATGTACTCACTAAGTGATAGGAACTGTACTAATAATGTGCATTACTTTTCATGTAATGCCTCATAAGTGTCCTATAATCAAGACACTAATATCATCTTTATTTTACAGAGAAGAAAAGCAAGCCATGGAGAAACAAAGTAACTTACCTAAGGTTATGTAGTTAACAAGCAGAAAATATGAGATTTAAACACTGCTTGTTTTCTACAACAGATCAACAGAGCATCTGTTATATCAGCCCAACACCAGCAAAAGCAGATATGCCAAGGACAATAGAAGCACAATGGAAGGCTCTTACATGCTTCTTAACTGGCAAAGCATCTTCCCATCTAGAAAGCAAGGTTCCAGAATTTATCAGCCTCAAGAGGCAGAAAATAAAATTGGCTTTTAAAATGACTTAGTTCAAGGTGTGAATGTCAGGGATGCAAATAGCTGGTAAAGGAACTTGGGATGGACCAATAGGCATCTTGTGTATATTGTTTCTAATCCCCACAGTACCACGTGAAAGAACCCTACAGAAAAGAACAAAGGGCTCGGAGAGGTCAAGTGATTTACTCAAAGGTCGTAAATAGTAGAGATGTGTCTTGAATTTGCAACAATATAACTCCAAAATCAATACTTTCTCCCTTATACAAAGTGTAAAGTATCAGGCCAAGTCTCTCTGCAAATATTCACCATGATTTTTTCTATTCTTTATTCATTCAAAACCAATTTATTCTGCACATACAAGGAACATAGGAACATCCTCATTATTTGACAAGTAAATCAAGGAGACATATTTGTGGATATTTATAGACACTTATAGGCAGGACAAAGAAGGCTGGATGTGTTTATTATTTAAATAAATGCTGTGAATGCAGGCACTTTGCCCTGTTGTTCACTCTCACACACCTGGAATGCAGTCTAAAACTAACAAACATCTGTTGAATAGAAGAATAAATGAAGACAGTACAAACTTATGGGAGGATTAACTCTGACTAGAGTAAAGAAGAGAAAGCCTCCTAGAGAGATGACACTGAGTTGGGCCTGGAAGAATGATGAGGTATGGACAGATGAGAAATGAGATGACAGGAGCTGAAGGCTGATGTCTCAGGGTGAACACGGGTACAGGAGCACGGATGTCATGGAACCTTTGGGTGATGAAGTTCAGACAGCCTAGAGCACAGCACAAATGAGGAACAAGAGTGAGAACTAAGGTCAGGAAGGGTCACAGGGCACCAGTCTGCACAGAGCCTTTAAGCCCACGGTAAAAAACACAGGCGGGATTTCCCTGGTGGTCCAATGGTTAAGAATCTGCCTGCCAACGTAGGGTACACGGGTTCAATCCCTGGTCCCCTGGTCCAGGAAGGCCCCTCCTGCCACAGGGCAACTACACCTGTGTGCCACAACTCCTTAGCCCACATGCCTAGAGGCCATGGCTCTGCAACAAGAGAAGCCACCACAATGAGAAGCCTGCCCATCGCAACTGGAGAGCTGCCCCAGTTCGTTGCAACTAGAGAAAGTCTAAGCACAGCAACGAAAACCCAGCACAGCCCAAAATAAATACATAAAAAGAAACATGAGAAAAATATTTAAAAAGAAAAAGAAAAGAAACACGGGTGGCCACCGGAGGTGGAAAGTAGTAATATGTCAACTTTGGGTACCAGAAGGAAGATGTTGCCCCTATTTAAATCATTCAATGGTGCCTCACTGTCCTTAGACTAATCCTAACTGCATAACCCACTTTGCAAGGCCTTGTAAATCTCTCTAGCCTCATCGCTTTGAGGAATTGTCATTGCTACAACTCTAGAGTGAACCTTAATCGTTCTCCTCCTGGCCTTTGCATGGGTTGGTCCTTCAACCTGGAAGACTGCCCGTTAGTCCTCCACCTCTTCAGTTGGCCGAGTCCCACTACTTATCTCAGAAATCTCAACTCAGAAGATACTGGCCTTTGGGAGTCCTTCCTCAATGCCCCTACATCTGGACACCTTATATCCTACACTTTGTCCATCTCACAATGTATTCTGAGTGTTCTTACCTCTCTCCTCTATCACTGCCCACTATGAGGGCAGGAACTATCTTTGTTAGATTCCAAGCACCTTGCAAACAGCTCAGCACATGACAGGTACTCAATAAATATCTTGGAAGTAACTGTTAGGCTAGTGAATTGACTAACTGATGGACTGATTACTGTTGAGAATATTGAGTCTGGGAGAGCCCTAGGAGTTGCTGCTGTAGTCCAGGGGAAAACTTCTCCTCCTTATATAGGCTCAGAAGCATTTATTAAAGTAGGCACTTTGCTAAATGGGGAGACTGGAGTCACTCATTGGTCAAGGGAGACAGCAAATCAGAGAAAAGCAGGACCAGCAGGCAGTTGCTGGGGAGACCACAATTCCACAGGATGATGAGCCATTAGCATGCAACGCTGGGTAATCTGATTTTCATGACAGACAGATTTATTATGACTTCTAAATATATAAATTCCAGGTTATGCTTTACAGCTAACCTAACAACCTGATATATGTGTCTGACATCCCATCTTAAAATCAGATTCCAGCTTCTAATTAATTTTTACTCACCCATCGCTATAACTAGAGAGGCAGAAAATCCCAGTGGGATAAACAATAGACAAAGTATTAGTGGTTCGCATTTTGTGGTGCATTTTCCATCCAACACTGAGTTTCTTTTTACTTTGCTACACTCCTCTCCCTCTGAGAAATGAGTGGAGAACCTGGCACGGGAGCTGATGGTCATTGTTTCTATTCAGTAATCAACCCCTACCTCTACTCCTACTCCTCACCCTCCACTCCCATCCCCTCCCACACACACACAAATTAGAACGACACAATGCTACTCAGTCTGAAGATCTAACATTGCTGAGGTGATAACACACATCTCACTTTCTCCAATAATACTTTTATTATTTAACTGTTAAAGCCAAGTTGCAAACTCCATGAAGAGCTGACTTCAAACCAGTAACAATGTTCCTAAAAGCTGAAAGTCTTTTCTTGTGGCTCAGATGGTAAAGAATCTGCCTGCAATGCAGGAGACCCAGGTTTGACCCCTGAGTTGGGAAGATGCCCTGGAGAACAGCATGGCAATATCCACTCCAGTATTTTTGCCTAGAGAATTCCACAGACAGAGGAGCCTGGAGGGCTACAGTCCATGGGCTCACAAAGAGTCAGACACAACTGAACTTTCACTTTTCTTTCAAAAGCTGAAAATGCTGTCAACAGCTTTTTATATAATCTCAACAACATTCATAATTCACTCACACCCAGACACTCTTGTAAAACAGAAATCAGGAAGAGTTTTATAATCTGCTGATTTCTTTAAAATGAGCCTCTGTAAGTCTGCATTTTGTAAGGTAATACTAATATATGCAAGTCATTTTTAAAACATTTTCTTCCATCTCCTTTCCCCAAATAGGAAAGCCAACATAGGCACAACAAACCAGGTGAGTTTTTGTTTTTTTTTTTTTTGAAAAAAGCTGGTCACCTTCAATTTTTTTAATTGCGTAATAATTGAGTTCTCATTACGCATCAGGCACTGTTTTCAGTATTAAATGCATTACATCCTCCCCCAAATTCTATATGGCATCATAATTTTCCCCTTATGACATATGAGGAAACTAAGGCACACAGGTTTAAAGAGCTGCTTGCAGTCACAAAAACTGGTAAACTGAGATTTAGATTGAGGCTGATGGCTGAGGCTTTCCCACCTTGATCTTAACCAACATACTGCCTCAGGGACTGAAGAGAGAGCTTACTAAATAAATAATAGTATAAACAGCCGAATGTGTTTGCCAAAGCCATAAATCCAAACTACACAATCAACCTCACATTGAGAACACCACCGTGTTTCTGGCTTTTTGTAAACAACTTTAAATAAATTTAGACACCAGCCTGTTTACCTGCCGCAGGATGGAATATGGACTAGCAAAAGAAAGACATTCAGCAAAGAACTTTGCCTGATGGACATCATGAATCACAAAGACTGCCAATTTGAGTTTCACAATAAACACTGAAAATAGGAACATGCAAAAGAATCTAAAATCTCCTCATTTTGTCACAGTATATGATTTCTAAATCTCCTGTGCCTATCCAATTTATTTGATAGCATGAAAGATGCATTATTAAAGGCATATACACACACTCACAAACCCCAGACTATCAGAATTATTTTGTACTCAATTTGTCTTCCGCTGGGCCCTGAAAATATTTTTTAAATTGGAATCACATAATTGCAAATAGAGGTTCATTCACTTCCCCTTCAGGATATGTAATAGTATATTTACATTAACAAAACTGCATAGTCACCTTGCAAAATCAAATTTAAATATTCAAAGTATTTTTAATTCTCCCCCCACCCAAAAGCTTACATTTGAGAATGGAACATGTTCTGTACACCAGTAAGTAATCACATGAAATAAATAAAATTTTTAATTAAAATTATCACCAAAACCTTTAAACTATTTCTCTTTTTTTTCTGAAATAAATTTACACCAGAATTAAACTCAGACATACATTTGTGAGAACACATGGAACATTCATGTTACAACTAACCTATATGGCTGATTTGTAATTTTTAGAGTCTTTTAATAAAACTGTATTTTGACTCCAATGCTATTTAGTTAGGGCTTTATAAAATATTTAATTATAAAATAAGATCTACAATGTTCAAATGAAACCACACACAATATAATCAAATCCCTGGCATAAAGCCATTCAATGTATCATTCCGAGGTTAGTTTTCTGGGCCCACTCCAGTTTAAAATAGCTTCTCCAGTAACACCACACTGCCCTTTCTCCCCTTTGTCCTCAGAATTATTAGAGCATAATGTAACTCTTTTGCAAGCCTTAGGAAAATATTATTGGAATGCATGGCAAAGATGCAGAGAGGAAATGGAACTAGAGGAAAAAAAAAGTTTTTAAAAAATGGAAAATCAATTACTGTTTTTAATAACAGTAGTAATAGCTTTTGTACTAAGAAAAGAAAAATTGCCCAGAGACAAAATAGATGTTCGATATTACAGTACACTAATGAGTACATTTACATATAATTTTCTGAAATTTATGTCCAAGACTAACTGCAAGTAGAATTTAGTATCAATGCAAGTTTACAGACTCCATTCATTTTTCCTCTAATCATATTGAATATTGAAGGTGCTTGATTAAGTTTCAATTATTTCTCTTCTGGAGCCAGCAGAGAACCCTGACAGCTTTCAAAGTGATGGATTAGTGGGGCATGTCTCCCCAACGGGCAAACATTCCTGGCTGCGACAGCAGGAAGAAAAACAATGAGGAAGTTTGTTCAAGTCCACATGCGGGCCACTGGATGAAATCTGCAGAAAGCAGGAAGACGGCCAGTCTTGTCAAAAGGCTACTACGAAAAAGAGAAAGAGCAGAGACCTAAACTCAGCTGGACTTTGCTTCCTCTTCATTTCATGGCAGCCTGGAGAGAAGCCTCTGACAGAGAACCATCTCCCACTGCCCCTGGAAAGATTAAAAGAGTCCAGACCCTAGCAAATCTCCTGTACCAGGACTGAGAAGCAGAAAAGGAAATGCAGCTAATCTTCAGTAACCCTGCTTCCTTGTTCAGGTTTCCTGAAGCATAATAAAACAGAGAAGCTGTTGTCTCCAGGGTTTCACTCCCAGCTGTGCTCCACAAGTTGGAAAAAACAAGAAAGGACAAGTTAACTACTCACACCAACCTGCTCCTCCTGCTGCTGTCCTTCCAAATAATTCTAAGGGAGGCTGTGATCCCTTCTCCAAAAGGCTTTAAGAAGAAGATATACTCCTGACTGCACAAGGAGATTTAGGTGAATTCCCGGCTGAATGCAGAATGAGAAACAAAACGCTTTCTTAAGATGCAGAATCCTTGATGCATTATGTTCTACTGTCTGCTGGAAGCATCATCATATCCATAATTAAAAGTTCAAAATCTGCCTTGAGGATCCACATAAAGTTCAGTTTGGTCAGTTCATCCATTCAGGTGCTGAAAACAGGTAGTCATTCTTATGCGTGTCCTTTCCATCCCCCCTACATTAGCTTCCTAGGGGTGCTATAACAAAATACCTCAAACTGAGTGACTTAAACGAAATAAATGTACTATCTTACAGCTTTAGAGGTGAGAAGTCAATAGGATCATGCTGCCTCCAAGACTCTGGGTAGAATCCTTTCTGCCTCTTCCTAGCTTCTGGTATGGGCCATCAATCCTTGGCATTTCTTAGCTTGTAATTCCATCACTTTAACCTCGGCCTCTGTCATCACAGTCTCCTCTAAGGCATCCATTTATCTGTGTCTCTTCTCTTCTTATAAGAACACCAGGGCCCATCCTGTTCCACTAGGGTATTCTTAACTACTTACATCTGCAATGATCTTGTCTCCATGAAGGTCACATTCTGAGGCAATGGGGTTAGGATTTCAAATATCTTTTAGGGGGACACCATTCAACCCATATACTCTTACCACTAAGTCATAGTTTATAGTCCTCTTTATATGTTGCTGAATTGATTTAAAATAGTATCTTTTAAAATTTTCATTCTATAATTCCTTTTTGCAGATATACAAATATACAGTAGTTTTTTCATATGACTTTGTATCCAGCAAACTTGCTAAATTCATTTGTTGAATTTATACTATATAATTATATCTTCTGCAAATTATATAATCTTATTGCTTTGTCTCTCATCCTTATATATTGTATTTATTTTTCTAGCCTCAGAGCATTCACTTGGACCTCCTATATCAGACTGAGCAGAAGTGGTGTTATCACCCTTAATTCATACCTAATTACAGAATAAGGATCTCAATATTTCACTTAAGCCTGATGATGCTTGCTCCATGTTTTCTAAATATTCTTCCTTTAAGGATGTTTACATACATTCTGAATTTGCGAAAAGTTTTTGGCAAGATTAGATGTTGAATTTCTATTAAGATGATCATATGGTTTTTCCTTGTTAGTATTATTTGATATTTTAATGCTACCCAACCTCTCATTCCTGTAATAAATACAGCTTTGTCATACCATAATACCTTTTTTATATACTGCTGAGTCTTCTATTACATTGTTTTGGATTTGTGTATCCTTAGGACTGCTAAAACCTCTGCTCAACTTCCCTACTTCTTAGTGGGGACTTTCTATTAGGTCTTTTAGCCTCTTCTAACTTTACCATTTACAAATCCACAAATGCTCCAAGAAGAAAAAGAGTGAGACTATTGGGGTCACTGCAGTATACTTCCTTTCTGCAGTATTTTGGCCCCTCAAGTCCTGGATACCTTAGCAGCTCTTCAGTGCCTTTAAATAAATATTTTCTCTTCATTTCGCCTAGCCTTCTGTATGTTCTATAGGAGGGTTGCTGGCCCCTCTCCTATCATTCCCAGAAGGAGAAATCCACTATATCACATTGTTCCTCTCCTCTGAATTTCCTAATGGCTAGCCAGTTGTGTTTATAATAAAATCCATATTCTTACTATGGCCTATAAGATCCTAAATGATTCAGTTCTAGCCTTCCTCTCCATCATCTCTTATCACTGATTCCTTTGTTCTCCCCTCTCCTCTCCAGAGGTTCTATTCCTCTAACCTCACCACGTTCATTCCCAAATCAATACCTGTGTATTTGTTCTTCCCATTACCTGGAACAGTCTGTCTCTGATCTTTGCATAGCTGCCTTATTTTTATCATTTTGTCTCAGTTCCAATGTCACCTCCTCAAAGAGGTCTTCTCAGGACAATTTATCTAATCTTATACCCTGACTGCCTAATCCTTGGCCTCATCAAACAAGATAACCTACAAAAAAAGAAGGGATAGTATAATTAAGCCAACTAAAATAGAGTGAACTCCGGAAAATGGTGATGGACAGGGAGGCCTGGCATGCTGCAATTCATGGGGTCACAAAGAGTCGGACACGACTGAGCGACTGAACTGAACTGAACTGAACTGAAAATAGAGTATTAAATTTCCAAAACTACAGAATTATCCCATTTCCATATTCAACATAAAAAAAACCAATAAACCAGGGAATACTACATCTTCGGGCAGAATTACATTTCTACACTACAGTGCAAAACTTAAGAATATCATCTTTCTTTGAAGCATGACAAACCTAGACTGAAATCATTTCTCCATCACTTTCCAGAAGCATGACTTCAAGCAATGCTCTCTGCCTCAGCTTCCCAAAGTATGAAACAAGGACAATGATAGTACCCATTTAACAGCATTATCGTAATCACATCAGTTCATTCGCTCAGTCATGTCTGACTCTTTGCGACCCCATGAATTGCAGCACGCCAGGCCTCCCTGTCCATCACCAACTCCTGGAGTTCACTCAGACTCAGTTCCATCGAGTCAGTGATGCCATCCAGCCATCTCATCCTCTGTCGTGCCCTTTTCCTCCTGCCTCCAATCCCTCCGAGCATCAGAGTCTTTTCCAATGAGTCAACTCTTCGTATGAGGTGGCCAAAGTACCGGAGTTTCAGTTTATCATCATTCCTTCCAAAGAAAACCCAGGGCTAATCTCCTTTAGGATGGACGGGTTGGATCTCCTTGCAGTCCAAGGGACTCTCAAGAGTCTTCTCCAACACCACAGTTCAAAAGCATCAATTATTCGGTGCTCAGCTTTCTTCACAGTCCAACTCTCACACCCATCCATACATGACCATGTAATTACATAGCTAATGCTATTTTTGTGTGCAAAATGCTTAATTTTTGGTTGAGTAGAGAGTTCTGTATAAACAAGGGTTGTCATGATGCTTGTGATGATAACGATGATGAAAACAATAAGGCACTACAGCATATGGTAAAATACTAATTTCCCATCAAACACACACATAATTAAAAACTATAATAATTGCCACCAAGTAGACATCACCTGCATTAACAAATTTAGTAAAGAATTAATTTCTTTGATTTCTGTATTGACATTAACATTGGTGGCAAGAAAACTAGACTAACCCAAAAGTCTACTCAAAAATAAGAGGAACTTCTTGGGAAAATGCTGCAGTAGCTCACAAAATTGAAGGAAGAATTAAATAACCAAGTTTTTTGAAGAACAGGAATCAAGGTAGCTCAAGAGAAATGGGAGGCAGGAACTTAAAGACCTCACTCTAGAGCACTGCCATTTAAGAGACTGAAATAGCATCAAAACCTATATTTTGCTCTCAGTTCAAAAGTCCAAATTCTCATAAGAGAGAATCTGATTGGCATAACCAGGTCAGATGCCTACTCTGAGACCAATCATCTCTTTCCCATATATAGGGGTCAAACATCACAGTCTCAGCTGCTGGAAGCCTACCTCTGTATGTCACCAGACACCCTTCAAAGAAGAGTTTTGTTTTGGAGCCAGAAAGTCATCCCAAGAAGTACTACTACAACCATAGGTACCCTATCTAAGATAAGCTTTCTCTAAAATAAGCCATTTTATTCTTCTCCTTGCCCGTCCAGAACAGTAGTGTCCAAGTTATGCACCATTAGCTGCTTAGGAGGGAGTTAATTACAAATTAAATATAATTGAATTGTTGGATCTGCTTTCAAGTCTTCTAAATAGAATAACAACATGCTACCTTGTAGAGTTAATTTTGCAGATCAAAGCTGAGTCCCTTGCTTCCTATGATGACAAGCCTTTGCGGAATTTTAAAACTGTAAAGATACACTTTAAAGAAATGTCATAGTGCCAGTCAACAAAATTTGGGAGAAAATATATTGGAAATTCTATTCCGTAGGAGCCATCAAAGGAAACTTGCAAGAGAAGAGAAGATATTCACTCAATGCCATGAAGAGTTTCATATTTTGCAGTCACCCAAAATTATTTTTTTTCAAATCCCTGATTTCAAAATTCCTCTCTATTCCTCTAACACCAAAAGTTAGCCACCCAAAAGGCTGAGAAAGAACTGCAATATATAATGGATGCATTCTACACCAAAAGGGAGCCTTATCCGGCTTTACCTACTGGGAAAACATCAAGGAAATTGCAGGTTTGGCTAGGACAGAAAGAGCTGAAATGTATTATAAATGTCAGCATTGGTTGCGAGTCATGAAGTTGGGGAATATCAACAACAGTGGAAGAAAAACTAGACTGGGATGGAGATAGGGTGATGATTCCCATGTGTAATATAATTGGCATCAAAGTATTTGCTCCCAAATCACTATTTCATTTTTATTTTCTTTGGGAAATGTTTATTGAACTGAGAGCTCGCAGACAGCTTTATTATTATTATTATTTTGGATAATTACTTTACAATCTTGTGATGGTTTCTGCCACACATCAACATAAATCAGCATTAGGTACACATATGTCCCCCTTCTCTTGGGAGCGTCCCTTGTGGCTCAGCTGGTAAAGAATCCGCCGGCAATGCAGGAGTCCTGGGTTTGATCCCTGGGTTGGGAAGATCCCCTGGAGAAGGGAAAGGCTACTCACTCCAGTATTCTGGCCTGGAGAATTCCATGGACTGTACAGTCCATGGAGTTGCAGAGTTGGACACGACTGAGCATCTTTCACTTCACTTTCCTTCCTCTCTCTTGAAACCCCCTCCCACCTCCCTCCCCATCCCACCCCTCTAGGTTGTCACAGAGCACTGGCTTTCAGTTCCCTGTATCATACATCAAATTCCCACTGGCTATCTATTTTACATATGATAATATATACGTTTCAGTGCTATTCTTCCAAATCATCCCACCCTCTCCTCTAGCCACTGTGTCCAAAATATCTGTGTCTCCTTTGCTGCCCAGCAAGTAGGATCATCAATACATATATATATATATAGGGTGTGTGTTGTGTGTGTGTGTGTGTGTGTGTGTGTGTATGTAGATTCTATATATATACATTAATATACAGTATCTGTCTTTATCTTTCTGACTTCACTCTCTACAACAGGCTCTACATTCATCCACCTCATTAAAATTTTATTCAGGGCTGGCTGACACAGAACTTGCAAAGGGACTTCTGTGGAGATCCAGTGGTTGGGAATCTGCTTACCAACGCAGTGACACAGGTTTGATCCACGGTCCGGGAAGATTTCACATGCCACAGAAAAACTAAGCCACAGGGAAGCCACTGCAATGAGCAGCCCAAGTGCCGAAAACTAGAGTAGCCCTCCGCTCACGACAACTAGAGACAGCCTGATGAGAGAAGCAATGAAGACCGAGCACAGACATAAATAAATAAATAAAACGAATAGTGCTTAAAAAACGAACTTGCTACAGAAAGGTAGACAGTGTGGTGAGAAAGGCTCTTGGGTCTGACCACTGGGTGCATTCCCTAGCTCACTGATTTATGAGGTGTATAAACCTTTGAAGGTTACTTTAACTTTGGAGCCTCAATTCCTTCATGTAAAGTGAGGATTGTAGTTTGATCTACAACTTCTTCAGACTGTTGTGAGTCAACAACCGTAAAAGGCTTATCATGGTTCTGCCACATGGTAAACACTTTATGAATATTTATTGCTATTCCCTTTCTTTCATCCTTTAATAGATATTTGCCAGACTCATTTTTTTAGACTTTGTCTTTAACACTCCTGAAAAGCTTCATTAAAAACACAGATAGTCTGAGTCATCTGATTTTTATTTGGCCAATCGGGGCATGAAAACAGAACAAAACTATCATTATCTGCATCACTTTAAAGGAAATAAAGGCCATTTGAATCACACACACACACACACACACACACACACACTCACACACTCAGCAAATGAGATGAAGCACATAACCGCAGAATAAAAGACAATTCACTGTGCTACAGACAGAGAAGATACCAGAGGTCCCATGAAATGGCACTGGAGCACCACCATATAAATACCCTATGTGACCACCTAAAGTCAATAAAGAAGTCAACAGTGAGGGACACGTTCATACTCTGCTCGTTGACTCAAGCTACTCCATCCATCAGGAATACCTTCCCTACTTCCTTTTCTTTTTCTATTATCATTGTTTTTTGGTTTGAAGGTTTTTTGTTTGTCTTTTGCCTCAATGCACTGAGCAGCTTGCAGTATATGAGTTCCCCAACCAGACCCTGCCAGTGAAACCCCATAATCCTAATCACTAGTCACCAGGGAACTCTCCCCACTTTCTACCTGTTCTCCATGCTTCTCTTTTTCTGAGCCCCAGAACTTCCCGGAGAGCTGCCTCATCCTCTCAGCTGGAAGCTTTCAGTGCTTCCCCTTACTTCCAGCATCAAGTCTATTTCTGGTTCTCCAATGGCACTGACCACTGCCTACTCTGCAGTTTCGAAATGTGGGTATCTTACCCACCCACTCCACATAAGGGTTAAATCAAGGAGTAGATCCAGGGCTCACAGCACCTAATGGGGTTACACACATAATACGCAACAGACACAGACTTGTAGACTGAATGGATACAGGCAACAACAATCATAAGAGGGAAGAGGATAACAAATATTTAGAATTACATGTAAGAACAATTTAATGATTTTTTAAAAAGTAAATAAGATTTGAAGCCCACTACTATTGGTATCTACCATCAACAACAATGATTCGTCTTTGGGTATTTCTTTCTCCCTTCCTTTCATTTGGTCACTCATTTTTAAATCAACAGGAGGAAAAATGTGAAGGTACCAAGTTATTTTATTGTCAGGAACCAAATGAGTTAAAATACATGGATGACATCACTCCATACCAAAACCCCAGAGCTTTTTGTTTCTGCTATTTATGCTTTCTCTTGCAGCGCATCCTGCTGAAAACACTTCTCTTTCTGTCACTCACAATCTGTCAAGGCAGCATTATTATCTGTGGTTTAAAACAGAAATTTCATTTAACTCGCTGGCTGATAAAGACATTTCATTCACATCCCTTAACTAACAATAATTATTCTAATTTACCCCATGAAGGCAAGGTGGGGGAGGCAGCTTGTTTTGCATCATGGAACACACAGAAAAGAAATGGTCTCCTCTTGGGATTAAAAAATAACTTATTAAGTGAAAAATGGGCCTAAAAGGAATGTATGCTTTCAGTGTTTTCTCTTTACATTTCAATTAGTGTAGTGGTTAGGAGTTTGGATTCTCAAATCATACTTGGGTTCAAATCCTGGCTTTGCCACTTATGTAACCCTTGGCAAGACAACGTAACCTTTCCAAATCTCATTTTCCTCATCTGTAAAACGGAAGCATGTGTCAATATCTAGCTCATAAGATTAAATTAGATAGCCGTAAATGTTAGCCGCTGCAACTCCCTCCTTCTCCTTTGACTCAGAGTCCTCACCATCATCAAATCAACAGATTAGTTAAGATCCTTCAGTGACAGGTAATACAAATTACCCTGTATAACTTTAGCAAAATAGAAAAGAAATATACTCCAGCTGTGCATAATTGCTCCTAAAATTCAAAGGAAAACTAAATGAAAGCTAGAAGCAACAGGAACCAGGATCCCACAAACTAATGGTTAGTTAGTTCTCCAGGCTACTACTATCAGGAAGAATCAGTTGCAACAAACATTTTATATCCCGGGATCGATGTATTCAAAACAGAGACCTGCCCTGGTCACATGACCACCTCTTGGCCAGAGGAGAATAGGTGTTTGCCAGACAGCCCCATTAATATTGTATACTTTGCTGCTGCTGCTGCTGCTGCTGCTGCTAAGTCGCTTCAGTCGTGTCCGACTCTGTGTGACCCGATAGATGGCAGCCCACCAGGCTCCCCCGTCCCTGAGATTCTCCAGGCAAGAACACTGGAGTGGGTTACCATTTCCCTCTCCAATGCATGAAGTGAAAAGTGAAAGGGAAGTTGCTCGTTGTATCCAACTCTTCGCGACCCGATGGACTGCAGCCTACCAGGCTCCTCTGTCCATGGGATTTTCCAGGCAAGAGTACTGGAGTGGGGCGCCATCGCCTTCTCCGACTGTATACCTTGGGGGGAGGCTATTCCCCAAGGGAAAATCCACATGTCATAGTTCAAAGAAGGAGGATATGTATTCTCAGCAGCTACACATACCAGATGCCTACCTTATCCCAAGAACCTGCTTCATTAAGCTCACTTAAGGCTGCACAGCCTCCTCCCTTTACCAGCCTGTTTTAATATATGTTAGTTGCTGAAACTCATTTTAAGGAAAATAACAATGTGCCAGAGCACTAAAGTACACATGTCCCTGCTTGTTAGAAAAAGAATTATTTTATTGAAAACTTTCCTATTCAAATTCCCAGGAAATCCACTGCTTGTAACATGGTCAACTTGTATTACTCCATGTGAGCAATTATGCACTCATGGAGTTAATTTCTTTTCTATTTTGATTAAGTTAGGCAGGACAATTTGTGTTGCTTGTCACCAAAGAATCTTAACTAATCTGTTAAGCATTTAGCAATCAATAACTTGTCCTATTAAAAGGCACAAAAAGCACCCATTGAAAAACATCATCTGAAGATGACTCAGAAAAGTAGTAGTTCACCTACAAAGAAATTACTTTATTTTATGTTTAGTAAGGTGACATTTGGGTTTCCTCGGTGGATCCGTGGTAAAGAATCTACCTGCCAATGCAGGATCCCTGGGTTGGGCAGATCCCCTGGAGAAGGAAATGGCAACCCACTCCAGTATCCTTGCCTGGGAAACCCCTTGGACAAAGGAGCCTGGTGGGCTATAGTTCACGGGGTCTCAAAGAGTTGGACATCAATTAGCAACTAAACAACAAGAAAGGTGAGATTTATGCTGAGAAATTAAACTCAGAAGTAAGATTTTGTTTTGATAATATTTGTGTCGATGATAGCATTTTAGTGAGAAAGGATTACCAATAAAAAGCAGTGATGTAGTAAAAATAATAATAAACAGTAAAGAAATACATGACCTACAATCCCATTTAAATTTTCTTCCAGCTTACTAGCTGAACAAATCCAAAACAACAAATATATTCAGAGTCTGATTAATTTGGAGCTCCAAACAACTAAGTAGTTTAGTGAAAACACTTCTTAGGAAGTTCAGGGCGCTAGAGACACGGAGCTGAGAAAAATCCCAGCTTTACCCTCAGCACCTATGTGACTCCAGGTGATTTACTAATCTACCCAAGCATCTCAGCCTCACTCACCTATAAGAAAAAATTTAAAGATAATGGGATGTTTTGAAGACTGAATGAGACAATGCATGGAAGGTACCTGACACTTTACCTGGCACATTGCAAGCTAGCAGGGATAAACGTCAATATTTATATGTACAGGGCACGGGGAGAAGTGAAAGATAAACAGTACCTAATAGACAGTGATTTTATTCCCCAGAGGACAGTGGACAATGCTGGATGCATCTATGGCTGTCACAATCTGGGGGTTAGGGATTAGGGGGCTCTTCTGGCATCCAATATGTAGAGTCCAAATATAAAGCTAAGAATTCTAGAATGCACAGGATAGACCCCCACAATCAGTTCAGTTCAGTCGCTCAGTCGTGTCCAACTCTTTACGACCCCATGAATCACAGCATCCCAGGCCTCCCTGTCCATCACCAACTCCCGGAGTTCACTCAAACTCATATCCATCGAGTCGGTGATGCCATCCAGCCATCTCATCCTCTGTCGTCCCCTTCTCCTCCTGCTCCCAGTCCCTCCCAGCATCAGGGTCTTTTCCAATGAGTCAACTCTTCTCATGAGGTGGCCAAAGTATTGGAGTTTCAGCTTCAGTATCATTCCTTCCAATGAACACCCAGCACTGATCTCCTTTAGGACGGACTGGCTGGATCTCCTTGCAGTCCAACGGACTCTCAAGAGTCTTCTCCAGCACCATAGTTCAAAAGCATCAATTCTTCAGCACTCAGCCTTTTTCACAGTCCAACTCTCACATCCATACATGACCATTGGAAAAACCATAGCCTTGACTAGACGGACCTTTGTTGGCAAAGTAATATCTCTGCTTTTGAATATGCTATCTAGGTTGGTCATAACTTTCCTTCCAAGGAGTAAGCATCTTTTAATTTCATGGCTGCAGTCACCATCTGCAGTGATTTTGGAGCCCCCCAAAATAAAGTCCCACACTGTTTCTACGGTTTCCCCATCTATTTCCCATGAAGTGACACCCCCCCCCCAATAGAACTATCCAAAAGAAAATGTCAGTAATGCCAAGGTTAAGAAACAAGAGAGAGAAGGAAAGTGAGAAGCAATGTGATCTAATGAAGACTCTGGAAAGGATTTGCAAGGGGAGGTACATTCAGTGCAAGGACAGGAGAATGGATCAGAGTAGCAGATTTAAAACTAGGTGAACTGAGCTTCTGCCCTACATAAACTTTTGAGTAAGTGCTCAGAATCTCAGCATTCTCATTAGTAAAATAGGCATAAAACCACTTACTTCAAAAGGTTGTGAGTAGTTATGATATTCACCCTTGACCAACCCATTATGGATGTTCACCATTTAACCAATAGGATTACACCAATGTATGTGTGCACTGACAGGCAATCCTAATTGTTAGGTTTGTTGTTGTTTAGTCACTAAGTTGTGTTGGACTCCCTGACAGGCTCCTCTGTCCATGGAATTCTCCAGGCAATAATACTGGAGTGAGTTATCAACCCTTTCTGCAGGGGATCTTCCCAATGCAGGGATCAAACCAGGACTCCCTCATTAGCAGGCGGATTCTCTACCACTGAGCCACCAGGGAAGCCCACAATTGTTAGGTACTTAACAAGAAATGGTAACTACTATACTTGTTACATGGTAGGCAACAGCTAGGTGGGAAGTCTGGCTCAGCTACCTTGGAAATACTTGGAAGGCTTTGTTAACCTCAGCAAGACTCAGTTTCGTATTATAAAGATATCAATAATCAGACTTGACTGGGATCCTTGGAAACTCTGAAATTTTGAAAAGCATTATATGTGTGTGTGCTTTTATCTGAAGAGGCTCTAAAACTGGTTTAAAACCACTGGGTTAGAGGGTGTACATTTTTTGAAAGAAAGTAATAACTAGAATTTCTGAAGACATCATTATACTGTGAAAGAGTACCTTGGAGTTTAAGAACTCAGATGTGGGAGTTTGAATTCTGCCTCTGCCAGTTACTGGCTTTACAATCTTAGAAACTGACTAAACTATAACAAATCTCACCTATGAAATTAGGATGCTCCTGCGTCTGTACTAAGTCACTTCAGTCACGTCCGACTCTTCCACAACCCTATAGCCTGCAGTCTACCAGGCTCCTCTGTCAATGGGGATTCTCCAGGTAAGAATACTGGTTTGGGTTGCCATTCCCTCCTCCAGGGTATCTTCCCAGTAGTGTCTGTCTAAAAGATACCTTGTAAAGAACAAAATGAGACAATCCCACAAATCTGGCATATCACCCAGCACATAGTACATGCTTGCTAAGAATGAGCTTCATGATGATGGTTTTTGCATAAACTGTTCCATGCCCAGATAATAGTAGATGGCTTGAGCCTTCTCTGACTCCATATAATGTACGGTATCAGGAAAATTGCAGCAATTCTGTAATTATATCATCCATCTACTTCCAGCTCAGCCAGAGGAGTCACTGATTTGGATGCACCCTCTCTATAACAATATCTATACAGCATCAGAAAGGGAACAGGAGAAGTAGCTATGAATCTGACCACATAAGATCACAAAAGTTCTTTTTACAACTGAAAGCTGTATTCAAACGTCCTCCCTCTGATAAGTGTTCACAAACTCTCCTGGGATTTCCATAAACACAATGACCTACTTGGTTTTTCATTATTCTGGGACAATTCTAAGCCTGACTCACATAAATATAGAATACATACTCCACAATAACTTTTATCTATGTCCTTCATTCCTCCTGGTACCTAGCATACAAGACTTTATGCCCAGCTAACCTGAATAATGACAAACCATTGACTGTATGGACCACAAAAAACTCTGGAAAATTCTGAAAGAGATGGGAATACCAGACCACCTGACCTGCCTCTTGAGAAATCTGTATGCAGGTCAGGAAGCAATAGTTAGAGCTGGACATGGAACAGACTAGTGTCAAATAGGGAAAGGAGTATGTCAAGGCTGTATATTGTCACCTGCTTATTTAACTTCTATGCAGAGTACATCATGAGAAATGCTGGGCTGGATGAAGCACAAGCTGGAATCAAGATTGCCAGGAGAAATATCAATAACCTCAGATATGCAGATAATACCACCCTTATGGTAGAAAGTGAAGAACTAAAGAGCCTCTTGATGGAAATGAAAGAGGAGAGTGAAAAAGTTGGCTTAAAGCTCAATATTCAGAAAACTAAGATCATGGCATCTGGTCCCATCACTTCATGGCAAATAGATGGGGAAACAAAGGAAACAGTGACAGACTTTATTTGGGGGGGCTCCAAAATCACTGCAGATGGTGACTGCAGCCATGAAATTAAAAGACAGTTGCTCCTTGGAAGAAAAGTTAAGACTCAACATAGACAGCATATTAAAAAGCAGAGACCAACAAAGGTCCGTCTAGTCAAGGCTATGGTTTTTCCAGAAGTCATGTTTGGATGTGAGAGTTGGACTATAAAGAAAGCTGAGTGCCGAAGAATTGATGCTTTTGAACTGTAGTGTTGGAGAAGACTCTTGAGAGTCCCTTGGACTGCAAGGAGATCCAACCAGTCCATTCTAAAGGAGATCAGCCCTGGGTGTTCATTGGAAGGACTGATGCTAAAGCTGAAACTCCAATACCTTGGCCACCTGATGCGAAGAACTGACTCCTTGGAAAAGACCCTGATGCTGGGAAAGATTGAAGGTAGGAGGATAAGGGGATGACAGAGGATGAGATGGTTGGATGGCATCACCGACTCTGTGCACATGAGTTTGAGTAAGCTCCGGGAGTTGGTGATAGACAGGGAGGCCTGGCATGCTGCAGTCCATGAGATCGCAGAGTCGGTCATGACTGAGTGATTGAACTGAACTGAACCTGAATAAACCAGGGCTGCCTTGAAGCCTGCCTCTGCCCAACAATATCCATGAAGAATGATTCTAGGAATTTGTCAGTACATTACACAGAAAAACAGCCTAAATTCCTTCCTTATCCATCTATTTCCTCTTCCTTCAAGCAGTTGCTTAAAAAACAAAAGCACTTGGTCCCTTGTTCTACCCCATCCCACCCCCAGCTGTCCTCAGTGCCAAGCTGCTTCCATCCGGCCACACATTTACTGTCTTTATAACACCCATCCCCTCTCTTCAGGGTATAACTCCTGCAAGGCAGAGATTGGTCTGAATGCCCTTTTGTCTTTTGAAGCATTTCCCTGGAATTCTGGGTAATAAGCTCTCTATCTCATTTCATAAGGAAGCCCACCACAAGACAGTTTTCCATCCTTGGCTCAATGCCATTTAACCTTCTTCCTGGAGCTGCAAGTAGATGACCCCCTAAGCTCTCCTTACCCCCAGAACAGCATTAAGAATCAAAGGCCTCATCTGCTGCTGTCTACCTGACTTGCAGGGCAAAGTCAGTATTAATCAGGGGTGCCCTTTTTGCTACTGACAGACAAAGTGGATGTGCTCATAAGCAAGAGTTTCTTGCCAAACCCTCAGGGCTTTAAATCTTTTCCAAATAAACTGCAATTTGTAAAGAAACCCCCTAAATGATGTTGCACAAGGAAGTTAAAGCAGGCACAGAAGGATGGAGTAACATTTCACCATCTGCCTGTGATAATAATAATGCCTCTGCTTTGCAGAAATCTCTAATTGATTGTGAGACAGAAGCACAAAGATCCTGCCATAATCTAACAAAGATTATACCTAAATTACACCTTTGCAGAGGACGGGCACTACGGTCAGTGCTCCTAAGAACCAATTTTGAGCATATGAACTTACCGGAGAATGACAGGAGCCCTGGGACACAGTTGGGCAAGATGGAGCCTATTCGCTTTATTATGGTTCCTCGAAGCAATGTCAAGCTGGAGCCCCATAGAGAGCTGAGGGGTAGGGAATGAGTTCGGGACAGTGATTCCCACTGGTGGCACAGACATGCCTTAAAGCGGTGTGGATACACATTTGTCTGGGTTTCCTGTGGAGGAAGCCTGGGCTGCTCTACTCTATACAGTATTGATCTAGGAGGCTATATTTCAGGGAAGTCATGCTTTTCTACAATGGCAGAGTTCAGGCTTGAACTGGAGGGCTTGAGAAGAGCAAGCTGGAAAAAGAAGCTTTGATTTCACCATTTTCTTAAACTTCCTTTCCACAGGAAGGACCCAGCCAAGCATTGCTGGCCCACGGCAAATGGAAATTAATGACTTTGCTTACTGCCTCTTGCCCAGGCCCCCACAATCAAAAGACCACTGATTATTATAAAGTTAAATTACAACCTGATTTTTTAAAAGTTACAACATATTTTTATATGGACAATATATCTTACATAAATGCAATATATTTATATACACATAGTGTCCATATGTACTGGGGAAGGAAATGGCAACCCAGTATTCTTACCTGGAAAATCTGGATTCATGGACAGAGGAGTCTGGCAGGCTACAGTTGATGGGGTCGCAAACAATCAGACACGACTGAGCAGTAACTGAGCACACACATAGTCCATATGTAATTTTATATGCATGTATGTTAGGATTCTTTGTCCTAATTAACATGAAAGCTGGGGAAAAAACATCTTTTCACCTTTTTCTTTAAGTGACAAGGAGTTAAATATCCTTCTATTGGTAACTGATCACAAACAGTTCCACTCTACCCACAGGGAAAACTAATTTCTAGTATGTACATTAGATTTACATTTCATTATTTATATTCTTTATAATTTTAAAACATGAAATAGCATTGCCTTATTTTCATTATATATATTACTTTATATTTTATTATTGAGGAGAAGGGGGCAGTGGAGGATGAGATGGCTGGACAGAATCACTGACTAAATGGACACGAGTCTGAGCAAACTCTGGGAGATAGTGAAGGACAGGGAAGCCTGGCATTCTGCAGTTCATGGGGTCGCAAAGAGTCAGATAAGACTTAGCAACTGAACACAAATATACTTACATCTTGTTACTGTATGAGCATCAGTATACTATTACTCTATGGCAAATGATGCTGGTTTTCCATCTGTAGTGGGGGTTCACAAAATTTGTTTTGAATATATTAATTTAAGAAAAGTTATGACCAACCTAGATAGTATATTCAAAAGCAGAGACATTACTTTGCCGACTAAGGTCCGTCTAGTCAAGGCTATGGTTTTTCCAGTGGTCATGTATAGATGTGAGAGTTGGACTGTGAAGAAGGCTGAGCGCCGAAGTTGAACTGTGGTGTTGGAGAAGACTCGAGAGTCCCTTGGACTGCAAGGAGATCCAACCAGTCCATTCTGAAGGAGACTAACCCTGGGATTTCTTTGGAAGGAATGATGCTAAAGATGAAGCTCCAGTACTTTGGCCACCTCATGCGAAGAGTTGACTCATTGGAAAAGACTCTGATGCTGGGAGGGATTGGGGGCAGGAGGAGAAAGGGACGACCAAGAATGAGATGGCTGGATGGCATCACGGACTCGATGGATGTGAGTCTGAGTGAACTCCGAGAGATGGTGATGGACAGGGAGGCCTGGAGTGCTGCGATTCATGGGGTTGCAGAGTCGGACAAGACTGAGCGACTGAACTGAACTGAAACAGAAGTGAGCCAATTTAAAGAAAAACATTTTAATAATAACCATCACAGTGGTCTACAGCCTGGATGCAAAGCAGAAAAGTGTGGGGTTTGCTGTCTCTTAACTCCAGCTCCTCCTACTCTACCAACCACCCATTTTTTCCTCAAAAGCATGAGTTTAGGTATGAAGGTGATGAAACTCTCCTTTCCTCTACCTTGATAATCACTTGGGATCCTCACAAGCAGCCTGTCAACATATTTAGGAAAGATAATCTGAGCTGGTATTCCTATCTCTTTCAGAATTTTCCAGTTTATTGTGATCCACACAGTCAAAGGCTTTGGCATAGTTAATAAAGCAGAAATAGATGTTTTTCTGGAACTCTCTTGCTTTTTCCATGATCCAGCCAATGTTGGCAATTTGATCTCTGGTTCCTCTGCCTTTTCTAAAACCAGCTTGAACATCAGGAAGTTCACGGTTCACGTATTGCTGAAGCCTGACTTGGAGAATTTTGAGCATTTCTTTACTAGTGTGTGAGATGAGTGCAATTGTGCGGTAGTTTGAGCATTCTTTGGCATTGCCTTTCTTTGGTATTGGAATGAAACTGACCTTTTCCAGTCCTGTGGCCACTGCTGAGTTTTCCAAATTTGCTGGCATATTGAGTGCAACACTTTTACAGCATCATCTTTCAGGATTTGAAATAGCTCACCTGGAATTCCATCACCTCCACTAGCTTTGTTTGTAGTGATGCTGTTTAAGGCCCACTTGACTTCACATTCCAGGATGTCTGGCTCTAGGTGAGTGATCACACCATTGTGATTATCTGGGTCATGAAGATTTTTTTTGTACAGTTCTTCTGTGTATTCTTGCCACCTCTTCTTAATATCTCCTGCTTCTGTTAGGCCCATACTATTCGGTTGGACACAACTGAGCGACTGAACTGAACTGAACTGAATCTGAGCTGAGAAGGTTAGGTTTTTTCATACCAGAAATTAGCAGAAAGAAAAAAAAAAAAACAATGAAACAATCCAAAGGCCCTTCCAGACTCGCACAATCTGGGGGTTTTAATGGCAAAAAGCAGCCATTTATTATTAGACAGATACCATTATGTACCAGCTGGGAAGCAAGATTTCCTAAATGGAGAAAGTTTCATGTTTGCTTTTTAGCTTTGGAACCACCCTATTTATGGGTGGTTCAGACTTAGACGAGGTCTGACCTAAGTCTGAATCTCTTCACCTAACAAATGAGGGCCTACTTCCCAAAGGAAATTATGAGTATTGGGCACTTAACCCAGGGTCAGGCACACAGATGTGCTCAAGGAGAGTTATTATTACTACTATAATTATCAACAATGTTCATTAAACCACATAGCTATAGTGATGATTATTCTAACAGGAGCTTTCCACTTTCAAAAAAGTGCAGGTACCTTAGTAATCATTTACCCTTAATTCTGGGCTACAGTACAACTTTAGCTTCCTCAGGCAATTCATTTAGCGTTTTTCATTCAGCACTTACTTCCTTATATACAAGCCACAGTTCTAGACACTGGGGAAACAGCACTGAACAATGCACAGCAAAGTCCTTGCCCCGTGGCTGCCATTCTGGAGGGGAGAGAAACAATACAGCTACTAAGGGAATACTGATTGCAGTAGATCTAGCAGTGAGGAATGCGAGAGAAGAAAAAAATGAATTTTGATCTGGCAAAGGCCTTGTCCATTAAGACAAAGGCACTGTCTCTTCTGGAGTACTTCAGGTTGCTCAAGACCTTTAGATAGTAAAATCTGATCTTTGGGCCAATAGTCTCTTGGCATGATTTCAGAGGCAAGCGCTCAAACAGTAAAAAGGAAAAATATTTCCTCTGCATATTTGCTGACATCTAAAAGCAAGGGGAAAGGGACTTCCCTGGTTGTCCAGTGGTTAAGAATCTGTCGTGCAATGTAGGAGGTGTGGGTTCCATCCCTGGTTGGGGACCTAAGATCCCTCATGCTGCAGAGCAACTGAGCACACAAGCCACAACTGGAGAGTCTGCACACCAAAACAAAAAGATCCCGCACTGATGAAGATCCTGCATGCTGCAACTAAGACCTGAGTCAGCCAAATAAATAAACACTTTTTAAATAAAATAAAAACAAGAGGAGAGATGGGAAAAAAAAAAACAGTACTTTCTGTGGCAGCCAAAACTAGACTATCAAATACTGAGCACGTATGGGATGCCACTCCTAGTCCCTGGAGTGGAAAATATAATCAAGTTTCTTCTTCCCTGCTGAGCCTAGAACCAGCTTCACAAATTTTTTCAGCACAGTTCTCAAGGCAACCACCATCAGTGATTCAAGTTAGCATAAGAGATGAAATCTGTGTGTCATCATGAGTTTGAAGTAAGGTTTAAATGCAAATATATTTTCAGCAAGGTAGCATACTGACATAAAAATCACATAAAGTACCAAATGACTAGTCCTCTCCCAAGAGCACATCTTATCAGGGGTGGGAAATAGCTAAGAAGAAATGCTGTAAGTGTATAAGGGTTTCGAAGGATGCACACCGAGGAAAGGAGGACATCTTTTATAATCCCACCCACATTCTTTTCTGAACGGGTGTCATAAGGCGCTTCCACACACCCTGTGATTTGAAGGAACCACCTCCATTCACGTACCTCTGCCTTTCACACAGACACCTAGTTGAGCCCACAAATTATAGTGCTCCCAAATGGCAGCTCTGTTCTTCCAGGTATACAGGCCAAACACCCTGGAGCTCATCAGCACATCCTTTCAGCCTGACCTTCAGGAGATTAACAAAATCCAATCATTTCTCGCCAACTCCACCTCTACCTCCCACATCAAGCCACCACCATGTCTTGGCTGGATGCCTGCAATAATTCTCTAACAATCTCAGCTTCTGCCTGTGCTCATGCACTGTCTCTTTTCACTCAAAAGCCTCCTAACACCTAAGTCAGATTACAACTCTGGTCAAAAACAGCCTGTACCTGCTCATCTCACCCAGAGTAAAACCCTACGAGGCCCTTGCTGCTGTGGTCCCCAGCCATCTCTCCCGGCTCTTCTCCACTACTCCCCACCCCCACCCCTTGCACTCTTCCCTCCAGCCTCACACGCATCCAAGTTTTCCTCCAATAGGTGTGGCATGTTTCTACCTCAAGAGTTTTGCACTTGCTGCTTCCTCTGCCAAGGATACTTTTCCTCTGGGGAGCCATGCGGCTGCTCCCTTAAGACAGTCACTCTGGCCCTGAGATGCACTGGCAGATGCGCTGCACTCCCTATCAAAGCACACAAGCCAGCCCCCACCTCCACCCCGCCACCCTACCCTGCTGGATCGTTCTTCATGGCACTGTCACTATCCGACATCATCTCATCACCTTATCTCTCTACCTCCCCCCCTCCCCCCATCCTTCCTTCCTGCAATCACTATCTGTCCCCCAACAGAATATGAACTACATCAGAATGAGGACATGCTCTACTCTGTTCATGTCTGTGCCTAGAATAGGGTCAGGCCCAGAGCGGGTGCTCCAACTGATTTGATTAAAACTCGATGATGGCAGAGAAGCGCCCCACGATGCAGAAGGAAGAAACTGTGGCATCTACAAAATACAGCTGCTTTGCTTGAGTGGCTTGAGCTAGTTCTCCCATAACAGTGGGTGATAGAGGTCTAAGCACATAATGATAGTGCTGGGGTGACAGGAAGTGAAAGACTTTTACTCTTGGAAGAAAGCCAGATTTGATCGTATGATAGATTTGCTCAATGGCATTTAGGTTTTATGGCTATAAAGCAATATTCTTATTTCTTAAACTCTTTTCTAAGAAAAAATAAATAAAACAGAAAACCTTTGATCTGCCAGTCTGAAATTGCACTCCTGAAACAAAACATTTTACACTTCATTTTTGATAACACAAGGTTTATTAAAAGGTAGCTATTACATTACTGCAGAGTCAACTGTATACATGCAAAGATTTAGCATGCTGTCAAAAGGTTTCCTCATTGGAAGTGATAGCTACTCCTAAGCCAGTGATGGTTTTGAGCATTTCATTTACCCACTTTAACCTGTAAAAGAAACTGGTTACACCAAGCTAGCTCAAGGCAGGTAGTAGGAGCCAATGGAAGCAACTTGGAATTCAGAGTTTGAGATCTGACTCTGTCACTCACCAGTCTGACTGAACCTTCATCTTTTCATCCACAAAGCACTGATCACTGGAAATACCTACCTTGCCCACTGCATCTTTCACTACCTTAAAGTGTGCATTTGGAGGGTCACCAAAGACAGGACTGGGGGTTGGGGACCCCATGTATTTGGCTCACCAGGATGAGCAGAGCACCCGACACATGACAGGCACCTATGTGCAGATGAGGAAACAGTAGTTAAGCAACTTGCTCCAAGCCCCCAGTTATCAGGTGCCAGAGTCAAGACCTGATCGTCTGACTCCAAGTCCATGCTCTTCACCAGTATGTACTGAATACTGTGCAGTGCATCCACGTAAATTTATCACTCAATATGTGCGCAGTAATGTTGGTGCTTCTCTTTTTGCTCAAGGAAAAGCTGCTTTAGCACTCTATCACCCTTAATTTTTTTCCCTCAAAAAGAAAATCAATGCCTGGGAACAAAGGGAAGTCTAACAATGAGACAAGAGGGCAGTCAGGCAAAGGTAAGCAGGCCTCGTTTCAAGTTGCTTGTTGTTGCTGTTTTTTAATATTCTTTTACACCTTGTTTATTTTTTAATTAATTATTTTATTTTTGGCTGTGCTGAATCTCTGTTGCTGTGCACAGGTTTTCTCTAGTTGTGGTGCACCGGCCTCTTACTGCTGTGGTTTCTCTTGCTGTGGAACATGGGCCTTCATGTGCAAAGGTTCAGTAGTTGCGTCCAGTGGGCTCCAGAGCACAAGCTCAATAGCTGTGGTGCATGGACTTAGCTGCCCTGTGGCATGTGGAATCATCCCAGACTAGAGACGGAACCTGTGTCCCCTGCATTGTCAGGCAGATTCTTAACCACTGGACCACCACGGAAGTCCTCATTTCAAATCCTAATTCCTCACACTGACCTTTCCGGCATTCTTCCAGTGAGTGTCTGAACTGTGTCGTCATAACCTGGAAGGCAGTTCTGCCACCAGGAAGGCCAATGAGAACATTCTGACAACTCACTGGTTAGTAACCCAAGGACTATTAAAATCTCTTTTCAGTTTCTCTGCCTTTTCAGGGCAAACATGTAGACTTCAGTAGTTATGACCATTATTTGGCCTGATTCACAAGCAGTTCCTAATTAAGTAGGACTATTGAACACTGTGAGATATGAAATCTCTTGCTGCTAAATTGCACACAGGCCAAAAGCAATGAAAATCTGTTTAGATATCCACAGTGCTTTATATTTGGGGACCAGCAGTTATGAGACACTGAAACCAATCATCATTAAGACATCCCTGTCTTGGCTGCCAGAGAATGAAGGTCCCCACACAGAGCTACCTGCCCAGACTAATGGTCAAGAGGCTGATGAGGCATTAACGAGTCTATGAATCAAAGTTCACCAAACAAACAATGCCTCCAAAGGCCTTGGCTTCTAGTTATTTCTGTTTGACTGTATCTTGGAACTAACTGTGGAACAAGATGACTGTGTTTAGATGTCTTCATTAGTGGCCTATCCTTAAACATCCCAACCTCATTTCTTTCTCAGAAAAATGAATAAAGAGGTTCTAAGTTATATTCCAGTATTCTTGCCTGGAGGATCCCATGAGCAGAGGAGCCTGGCGGGCTGCAGCCGATGGGGTCACAAAGAGTTGGACATGACTGAGCGATACAAGGTTATATTAAACACAAGGGTTATATTAAAAAAAGTCCAGATACTAAAAAAAGGCAACTGTATTCATTCCTTTGCACTAAATGTATTTGTTTCTGTGATTCTTTCTCTGGGAAAACTTAAGTGTATATTATCAGGAGTTACTAGTTGGTAGTTACCAACTAGGGCTGAGTTACTGGTCAGCCCTTATTATATACTAGGCACCATGCTGGGAGCTTTGCATATGTCAACTGAGTTACAGAGCCTGAGGTGGCCCCAAAAAGCCTTCTGTGCCTGGTCATTTCCTTGCTGTGTGTTCTCACAGCACCAAGTGCCTCTCTGTCACTAGTGAAATTGAAAATGTTAGTTGCTCTGTCGTGTCCGACTTTTTGCGACCCCATGGACTACAGCCCACCAGGCTCCTCTGTCTATGGAATTCTCCAGGCCAGGCAAGAACACTGGAGTGGGTTTCCATTCCCTTCTCCAAAGGACTTTCCTGATCCAGGGATCAAACCCAGGTCTTCCACACTGCAGGCAGATTCTTTACTGTCTGAGCCACCAGGGAAGCAAGCCTATCATAAACTCCTTTGTGTGATTATTTTACATCTCTCTCTTGAACTGAACTATATGTTCACCAACACTGTGTTTATTTTTGTTCCCTGTTATAACCCCAGCATCAAACACAGCACCCAGCACACAGCTGGTGTTCAATAAATATTCAACAAACAAGTGATGGAAGCACATAAAGGTTATGACACCTCCCAGGTTGATAGAGCCCGTAGGTAGCAGAGTCAGGATTTGAACTCAGCCTCCAGAGACGACTTCCCTGGTGGCTCAGATGGTAAAGTGTCTGTCTACAGTGCGAGAGACCCGGGTTCAATCCCTGGGTTGGGAAGATCCCCTGGAGAAGGAAATGGCAATCCACTCCAGTATACTGCCTGGAAAATGCCATGGACAGAGGAGCCTGGAAGGCTATAGTCCATGGGGTCGCAGAGAGTCGGACATGACTGAGTGACTTCACCCCAGAGACCAGCGCATGGTCTCTTGGGGCTGGGCAGGTTTTTGCATCAAAACACATCAAACAAGGAACAATCAAGAGCAACTATCACTATCACCACAGTCTATACAAACATAAGGCAAAAGAGGGTTTCTCTATGGTTATTGAGGTATATTACAGACTCATTCAGCAATACATAAATTGTGAACTTCCTGATGTTCAAGCTGGTTTTAGAAAAGGCAGAGGAACCAGAGATCAAATTGCCAACATCCGCTGGATCATGGAAAAGGAAGAGAGTTCCAGAAAAACATCTATTTCTGCTTTATTGACTATGCCAAAGCCTTTGACTGTGTAGATCACAAGAAACTGTGGAAAATTCTGAAAGAGATGGGAATACCAGACCACCTGACCTGCCTCTTGAGAACTCTGTATGCAGGTTAGGAAGCACCAGTTAGAACTGGACATGGAACAACCGACTGGTTCCAAATAGGAAAAGGAGTATGTCAAGGCTGCATATTGTGACCCTGCTTATTTAACTTATACGCAGAGTACATCATGAGAAACGCTGGACTGGAAGAAACACAAGCTGGAATCAAGATTGCCGGGAGAAATATCTATAACCTCAGATATGCAGAAAACACCACCCTTATGGGAGAAAGTGAAGAGGAACTAAAAAGCCTCTTGATGAAAGGGAAAGTGGAGAGTGAAAAAGTTGGCTTAAAGCTCAACATTCAGAAAACAAAGATCATGGCATCTGGCCCCATCACTTCATGGGAAATAGATGGGGAAACAGTAAGAAACAGTGTCAGACTTTATTTTTTGGGGCTCCAAAATCACTGCAGATGGTGACTGCAGCCATGAAAATAAAAGACACGTAGTCCTAGGAAGAAAAGTTATGACCAACCTAGATAGCATATTCAAAAGCAGAGACATTACTTTGCCAACTAAGGTCTGTCTAGTCAAGGCTATGGTTTTTCCAGTAGTCATGTATGGATGTGAGAGTTGGACTGTGAAGAAGGCTGAGCGCTGAAGAATTGATGCTTTTGAACTGTGGTGTTGGAGAAGACTCTTGAGAGTCCCTTGGACTGCAAGGAGATCCAACCAGCCCATTCTGAAGGAGATCAACCCTGGGATTTCTTTGGAAGGAATGATGCTAAAGCTGAAATTCCAGTACTTTGGCCACCTCATATGAAGAGTTGACTCATTGGAAAAGACTCTGATGCTGGGAGGGATTGGAGGGAGGAGGAGAAGGGGACAACAGAAGATGAGATGGCTGGATGGCATCACTGACTCGATGGACGTGAGTCTGAGTGAACTTTAGGAGTTGGTGATGGACAGGGAGGCCTGGCATGCTGCAATTCATGGGGTCGCAAAGAGTCGGACACGACTGAGCGACTGAACTCACTCACTCACAGACTCATTATAGAATGAACAGGCTTCCCAGGTGGCATAGTTGTTAAAGAATCAGCCTGCCAACACAGGAGATACAAGTTCAATCTCTGGGTTGGGAAGATCCCCTGGAGAACAAAATGGCAACCACTCCAGTATTCTTGCTGGGATAAATTCATGAACAGAGGAGCCTGGTGTGCTATAGTCCATAGGGTCACAGAGTTGGATATGACTGAGTACGAAGCATGAACAAATAGAATAACATTAGTGAGCACAAAAGTAAATTAGAAAAGTTTTAAAGTACAGTAAAATCATGACCAATCTTTCCTTAGGGTCTCTCTTCACTTCCTATTCATATTGATTCAAGTTTATTATTATTATTAATATTATTATAACTGAACACTTAGGACCCAAAGGATGCTGACCAGTGGAAAATGCCAAATTCTTAGTACTCCAACAAGCAAACCTAACTGACAATAATTTTCTTACTTGGCTCATAGGAGAAAATAAAAGCGCATCCCTGAGCTGGTACCTGGCACATAATAAGGATGCTATTATTATTGATATCATTTATTCTTATTTATTTGTTCTCTTGTGATGACTGGCAGCTAGGAGCCTGAGCTTTGGAGTTAGTCAGACGTGGACATAGAAACTCATGTAACTGTGAGGCATTGGCCAAGTTATGTAACCTCAATATTTCCTCATCCATAAAATAAAGATGATAACGCTATCTATTCTTTAAGTGCTTGGCATAGAATCTGGCACAGATCGGTACCACCAATGGTACCTATTTTCATCATCTTCTCATTATCAATATTTAGCCAGGTGTGAGCAGGAAGAGTTTCACCTTAGTCATGTGAGCAAAACTTCCAGAAAGACAGCTTCCATGCTGGACTCAGCCCACTCCATTTATCCTGCTAGAAAACAGCCACCTTACAGCTGGTTTTTCCCCCTTCTTTTCTCCTTAAAATTCAGTTCTGATTTTTCTATATCCCAATAAAGCTTTATAAATAAACATGAGGAAAAAAAGAGTCTTGCCTTGGAATCTGGAAATCTGACCTTTGATACTTATCTTGTAAATGCAAAGTTGTAGGTTATAGGTTTCATTTCCAGTGTTTCTCCACCCCACCCCCCACCAGTGGTTCCATCTTTCCCTCAGTGGTCCTCCTAGTCTCAACAAAGCATGAAACATACATTCGCCACAACCCGGTCAGGGATATCCAGGCTGGAGACTGTTAGAGCAGGGGCTCCCCACAGGAGCTCGCCAATGCATCTAATACACAGTTGTTTACACTTCTTACCATGCTATCTAAGGCCCAACATTATTCAGTCCAAACAACTTTGTGCTTGCCACCAGGGCTAAAAAGTGCTCTTTCCCTTAAGAACAGCAATTCAATCCAGTAGACTCGTGGGGCATATGCCAACATACCCTCTCCCTTCACATGTGAATTTCTGCTGGCTATTCTGTGGCAAAACTATCTAGTCATTGATTCACAAGTAATTACTGAGTGCTTGTTCCAGGTTCTGGGGATACATGAGAAAGAATGGTGATTTCACGTAGCCCACATCCTAGAAGGGACACAATAATTAAAGTAAATATGTAAAAAAAATACACAGTCACAATCGGAAAACAGTAGAAAACAAGGTAACCAACCTTAGGTTGGAAGAGAAACAGCTGAAGCCCGGTGGAAACTAGGAGTCTACCAGGTAAGGAGAAAGCACTGTGTTGAGAGAGAACCTGGCAAAATAGTGGCACTGAAACTTGATCCAGAAGGATGGTGTACAGAGAGCAAGAGAGCAGTGAATCAAGAGGTAGAGAAACAGGCAGAGACCAGCTACTTGGTGGGAAAAAGATGAGAAAGATGACGGTAGCTAGAAAAGGAAGGGCGACGATAGAAAAGGAAAGAAGCCCTATTCTAAAAATATTCCTAAGATAAAACAGAGACACTCTGCCAATAGAATGGGGTTGGGGGGCGGGGAGGGCATGGTGAGGGTGAGGCAGGCACCCAGAAAGACTCCTAGGTTTGTGGCCTGCATAAACAGATGAGCACAGGTGCCGTTTATTAATCTACGAATTTATTCCTCAAAATACCTTGGAATAGTTGAAAGGAGATGATGAGGGGACAACCACATAAAATCGCATACAACTCAGAGGAAAAGGCTGGACTGGTCATTGCGGCTTGTGAGAAAGAAGAAAGTCTGTGAAGAAGAGGGCTTGGGAGCACTGAATAAAGAGAAAGACAATGCGCCTTAACATGAGAAACGCACGGATAAAACCATAGCAGAATTCCATAAGCTCAGAGCCAGGGATTTTTCTCCAGGATGAAGATCATCTCCCAAACAGCCAAATGACCCTATACAACATACCATTGTATAGTCATGTTAGAATCTTATCAGCTACACGAGATCAGTTGTATAATATCATTAGTCCCCTCCTTCCAACCAAAAAATGCTGGCAAAGATAAAAGGAAACATTGAGGAAAATTCTTGGATTTCTTTACAAAAACAATATTTACAACAGGTAAATGGCCCATCAGTTTTTCTACTGTTTCTCAAACATTTCTAAGTGAAATCCCCAGAATAACAAAAGAGAATGATCCTAGAGTCCTGGCAGGGTACAGTCTTATGCTTCCCTCTCCAAACGAAAACAATTTTTAAACACTAGTGTGGTACTTTAAAAATTCATTCAAGTTGTGCATACCACTGCATAATATATATGAATTTATATACATATATGATACATATATCCATGTAATACTTTTAATATATATGTTTAATTTTCCCAAATATTTAAGTAAAAATAATGTGCTATGAATGTGCCTCAATTAGCCTATGACATTGGGGAATGCCCTTGTCCAGAGCTTTGCATGCAGTGTAGAACTCATTATCTAAGTTGAGAACCATGAAATTAATCTGAGATGGACTAAAGAGGTTTTTCCTTGGAGCAGGGACTAGAGTCATGACCTCTGGAAGTCACTCTTCATTTCCCCTAATCCTATAATACATATTAACAATAATATTAACATTAAAATCACACTCAGTGGTTTTTAAATTCAGTCACAAGAAGGTAGTCACTATGGTACATGGTAGGGTACATGTACTACGGGGAAGGTACCACTTTAAAGATGTGGAAACTGAGACACAGAGTGGTAACTTCACTCTCCTAAAGAGGAACAGCCCAAGAGTGCTGGCATCATAATTAGAACCCAGACAATCCTAGTCTATGCATAACTACTATTGATTTCCCTGCTATTTATTTTTAGTATACTCTTCTTGCTACTCTCAGGCTTCCCAGGTGGCTCAGTGGTATAGAATCTGCCTACCAATGCAGGAGATGCAGGAGACACAAGTTCAATCCCTGGGTCAAGAAGATCCCCTGGAACAGGAAATAGCAACCCACTCCAGTGTTCTTGCCTAGAGAATTCCATGGACAGAGGAGCCTGGTGGGCTACAGTCCATGAGGTTGGAAAGAGTCAGACATGACTGAGTGCAGGCACTTCCTACTTTCACCAGTGGTTTATAGTTGGTGATAGTCAAAAGCAAAAACTAAAAGGCATGCTTCAAAACTGGAAAAAAAAAAGCTTTATCTTCCCAAAACATAATTTTATTTAACTGAAAAAAATATGTGTGCAAATTGGACATTTTGGGTACATAAAGTCAAGTGCTACTGATTAAGTAAATGAGTGATGAATCATAATATCAACACTAGTCATTAAATAAAATTGCATTTAAATTAGATTTGCCAGATAGTTTATAGTACAAAAAAATATATAATGAGCGAACTTTAAGGAAAGCTTCCAATAATTTTATTCTTAAAACCTATATAATAATGGACTCTCTGGGACTATTTTATACAATGACTGCAAATAGAAAATGGGAGAGCAAACGCCATGATGCTTTCTGTTTCTCTCAACATTCCTCTAGAGTGGCATCTTTTAAGCAACATGAGACAGGATTTAATTCACCCAAGAGAGGTCACCTTGCTTGAGGGGTAGGTTCCTTCTGTCTAAATTCAGTTTACTCAACCAAATGTACCACAGAACGGAAAGCGGGGCATATTCCTGTCCTGAAATTCTTCCTATATTAAATAAAATTGCCTTACTTTTGTAGCAAATGAGCCATGAGATACAATGCCAGAAATTGATCTGGAAGAGTGAGTACATATTCTGAAAAAGCATGTCTGTATATTTTGTAATAAAAAGTCCCTGGACAGCCCTGAATACCACAGAAGCTGTAAGAGGGCATAGGAATGCAAATAGGGACAAAAAGACTGAATGCATTGTCACTGAAAGAGACATTTATTCTTCTACAAACATATACACTGACCGGTTGCTAATTTTATCTGATGCGTGGTTCTCAAGTGCCTCAGTGAAATGTCACTGCCCTGGAGCTTCATTACTCCCCCAGTACAATTTCCTGTTATTTCCTTCCTAGAACTTTTCAAAATTGTTTCCTCTTTTTTGCTAATTATCTATGACCCCTTTATCTGCCAGGTGCCTTGTCATATCAGCAGTGCCTAGCTCAGTGCCTGGCACCCAGCAAGAAATTCTAAAAAAAATATTTGCTGAATGAACAAAACAAGCCATGAATGGCAAGCACAAAACAACATTCCTTTGAGTTCATTCTTACAAACCAGATTCTATTTCATTTCATTCAATATTTTTATTTACTGGCTGTCTTCTGAAATCACTCTAGGTTCTCATTAATAGGGAAAAACTGATTCTATCTTCGGGGGGGGGGGCGGGGCGAAAAACTTTCAGTCACTTGCTCCAAAGGTCTTTTAAAATGATGTTGTAGTATAAATTGGTTCGAAAGCAAGGTCCAACATTTTATTACCTCCAGATTTATTCAGAAAAGCTGAAGGCCTGTGATAAGGCTCATTAAATCGCTGAAGGGCCTATATTCACATGCCTTTCACACAAAAGGTCTCAACTTAATGTCAGGTAATTACTGTTCATTTTCCCCTGGTTATTTCTATTTCCTGAAGATTCCCAGGGAAGCTGGCCTTAGTGGACACTCCCTGCAGTTTCACACGTGAGCACAGTAAGAAGGGTCATGTTTACCAGAGGATCTTCCTGAAGCTGCATCTAAGGAAGGAAAGATGACACTGACTCTAGGGACCAGAATTTAAACACAGATCATCTATAAGTCACCCTCCTTCCAGAATCAAGGCCAAGAGAGACAAGTTTCTGGCATACCAAGTGGCTTCTGTCTACATCTTAAATATATCACTTTTTACAGTACACATATCCTCTTCCACATATATAGGATCGTAGATGTGGCCTCTAGCTCCAGCTCTCTTGTTGCTGTTTGGTTGCTAAGTCGTGTCTGACTCTTTGCAACCCCAAGAACTGTAGCCTAGCAGGTTCCTATGCCCACGGGATTTCCTAGGCAAGAATACTAGAGTCAGTTGCCATTTACTTCTCCAGGGGATCTTCCCAACCCAGGGATTGAACCCACGTCTCTTGCATCTCCTGCATTAGCAGGCAGGTTCTCTACCACTGAGCCACCAGCTAAGCTTTATGGTAAATATAATCCTAGTCCCATTGGACCCATCAGTGGTACCAAGGCATTCAAATTTCACTATGTGAGAACCAGCCCAATAGACAGTGAACACTGAAATTTTAAAAAAAAAATCCTATTTTGGGCATTTTCATTTCAGTTTGACAGGGAAAAGTGAGATAGCTCTTAGAGGTCACTGAAGCCACCAACCCCGAACTATACATGCTTTTATATTTAGTCAGTTGTTGGCTCTAATTCACCTATCCCCACTACAATGATTCAACCTACAAACTTCTCTCTCGGCTTTCCTCACTTCAGCAGTGTCCATGGATGATGAGCCAGGTCATTCATGAGAGTCCAGCTTCTTAAAAATACTACCCACAGTCCAGTGGACTTCTAGGAAGGGCAATGACTGGGTACAGAGTGAAATGTCAATAAATACTGTTCATTATAATTGTTGCTGTTCTTACCAAGAACAGCACCCCATTTTCCAAAATACTTTCTTTATTTGTGCCTACAATGCCACAAAGATTTTCTGATGAGGCTTAATACTTTGCTCTTTTTTTTAAACTTGAAGCACAATGATTACAAATATAGACTTTGAATTCAAAGAGCCTTGGACTTGAATTTCTACTCAACTTAATTTTTGACTGGTTATTCTACTTCTGTATATAGCTAAAGAAAGACACACATGGGTTCTATGTGTTAGACAAATGAAAATCAATGGAAACAATAAAATAATCTTCTATTTAACAAGTCTCTCCATTTGTTTTTCAAAATCTCCAGCCTATTGAATGTGCCTCAGCCTCCACTCTTTCCCTCTTCAAACTTCAGCACCTCCTTCTCCGGCTTCTCACTGCACTGGGCTGTGAGAACACAAACAGTTTTCTGGTACAAACATCCTCAGAGTTCTGCCACAAACACAGATGCCTGTGAAAATTACACAAAACTTCCCAGTGAGAAGCAGCAAAACAAGGTCGATTTCTTACATGGCTCCTTAGCTACAAGAGCTAGTTAGGTATAATAGCCAAGAGCGTAATCTCTGAACTCAAATAACCTGGGTTCGATTCTCTGCTCTGTTACCAGGATGAGAAAGATGGCTTTATCACAGAGCATGTCACATCAGTTCACCATGTAGAAATAGGGTTGATAATAATATCAAGTTCAATGGGCTGTTACATGGATTAAATGAGATTATTACAGGTTATTCTGTAAAACCCTTAGTAATGGTATCTCTTATATAGGAGACAGTCAATAAACATTATTATATTTAGACACATCTTGGGTATGTGGCTTCCAGAAGTCTGTTTATCTTAGATGGTCGCTATAGAAAGGCAATATATACATTAAGTCCTCCAAAGGAGTAAACGTTAGCATATTTGAACTTGGAGTCTTGATCTTAAAAGGTTACAGAGAATTCTTAATTCACAACAAATCAGGAATCACAGGAAAGGGAATACATACTCCCTTGGCTTTCCCAGCAAGCCAATTCTACCTAAAATGTCAGGAGACCTTTCTCGTTTCCAGAGAAGTTTCTGGAAATACCAACTGCTAATTGGTTTTCAAGATTCATTCCTCAAAAGTGACATTTTTTCAACATTTTTTAAACTAGTAAGATGTTAATATGATTTGTTAAGAGGATAACCAAAATACATTGGAAAAAACAGGAAGTGCCTGCTTCTTTCTCCTGCCCCACCCTCACATTATGCTTGTTCCCTTAATGGTAGAAGATGGATACTCTTCAGCCAAGTAAAAGGAAAAAAAAAAAAAAAGTGAATAATGTAGTACCACTAGGATCTAGTTCCTTGAGCCCCCAGCCCATTCCTGACAGGTTCACAATTCAGAGCATGGATAACTACGTGGACAGAACAGAAAAGTTAGGAAGGCAGGGGGTGAAAAATTAGAATCATACCACTGAAGAGAGATAAATCATACTCTCTTCTACACAACAAACAACATAGTACACAGACATATCAAGTCTGGGTTTGGGTGACTGCTGGAACAAAATGTGTTTTGAGATCAGAACTGTATATTTGAAACCCACTGGCATAACACTGGCCTATGTGTCTGAGTTCAGCAGTAAAAGGTCAAAATTCCCTGTGTCTAGGACTGTCCATCAAGCTAACCAGGGCAGAGCCTGGAGGAGGGCATGGCAACCCACTCCAGTCTTCTTGTCTAAAGAATCCCATGGACAGAGGAGCCTGGTGGGCTATAGTCCGTGTGGTCACAGACAACGGAAATGACTTAGCATGCACGCACAGCCAGGGCAGAGAGGCTTTCTGTGAATGTTCCATCTCTCTTCAAACCCCACCATCCTTCAGTTAACAGAGGGCAGTTAATGCACATATATGATAACATTGTGGTAAATATTTACCAACTGCTGAGGGACAGGGAGATGCTCATACTGTAGTGTTTGCCAATTTCCACGGTGTAAACACATTCACCACGTCTGATATCACCGCAGGAAGGTGAAAAGAGATGCATACAGTCAGCTCTGACAAATAGGTACAAGCAGATTTCAACAATGCCTAAACTGTGCTTTAAGGGATGAAAACCTCACTGACAAAGATCCTTTTCAGGTATACGTGGTTGATGTCAAAGCAGCTTTTATATGGCAAATTATCAGAGTTCAAGTATTATTTAAGTACTGGAAATGGAAAGATAATTTCTAATCCATTTTCTATCTGAATGAAATGTTAACTTCTATCATCCATCTGTGCACTTCCTCTTCTAGTAAATGTGATTTTTTAAAACTTTCTTTTCTCTTTTCAGCTCTGCATCTGCTAGTGTTTTCCATTTGCCAGCTCCCAACATGTCCCCAATTACTTCTTTTTTATTTTATAGCCTACATGCTGATGTTCCATCAGTTACAACTGCTGGGTTCCACTGAGCATTAACAGTCTGCAGTGCCTCTAGGAGGGTACATAATTCACTAAGTATACCAAGCCTCTTTTTCTCCAAAGAGTATTGTTTAATATAAATACAGTGTGAGGTTAATGTAGTCCCAAAGAAAGGTTTTTTTCCCTTAGAAGCATCAAAAATGGGAGGACAAAAAAAAAAAAAAACAAAGCATGATTCATAGAAGACTGGTTTATACACTAGAATAAGAAATCACATGAATTTAAGAAGTATTATTTCAACTGGCATATTTTTACTGAACAAAAAGCAAAAAATTAATTGAATATATGAATAAGTTGATATTTTAACCTATTCAATCAAAATATTTTTGCCATAAGAAAAGGAAGCTGAAACTACCTCATGTTAGGCATACAAATGCTTGAAAACAATAGATCTCCAAAATTATTTTAGTCAAAAATGAAGTAAAATGAAAGATCAAGAAAAAAATTGTTTTTAATTTGACTTCTCTTATAAATACACAATCATCATCCATAAAAAGTTCCTGAATAACCTAATAGATTACCTGTAAATTTCCAAGTATGTAGGAGGAACCCAAAAGCAAATGCCTCAAAAATAATAAAAAGCAAACCACTTTACTCTAATAGTGACTTCAAACAGGTACTATTTTCCAAAGTTTTATAAAAACTCCTTCTGGCAAACACCTACCTTTTATTTAAGAGGTGAACAAAGAAAAAATCAGGTTTAACTCTTCAAAACTATTTAGCTTTAGACCAGAGTTGTACAAAGTAAGAATGGCAGAGCAGCTTGCACTTAGGTGGTGGGGTGGAGAAGAGTGGGGAGGAACGGGAGGAGGTGTTATCTTTGAAGGGCATTTTAAAGATAATAACAGCAATATTTAATATTTACGGAATATCAAGCAACACTTCCCAGGGGACAGTGTTAAAGAACACTGATAAAGAACTTGGCTCTCATTGCATGAGACATAAGAGATGAGGGTTCAATCTCTGGGTGGGGTTGGAAAGATTCCATGGAAAAGGAAGTGGCAACCCACTCTGGTATTCCTGCCATGGACAGAGGAGTCTGGCAGCTACAGTCCATAGGATCACAAAGAGTCAGACACGACTGAAGCGACGCAGCACACATGCACGCAACACAGTAAGCCTCAACATACATAATCTTCTCCCGTATCCACACTACTACAAAACAAGTACTACTAATCTCATTTCACAGATTAAGTAACTAGAGAGAGTTACTGCTCACAATTTTAAGTAAATGACCAAGGTCTAGAGCTTATCCAAGTCTTATCCTCAGTGGGAAAAGGCAGGGGTGAAGTCCATGTTGGTTGAAGGCATCAGTCACTTGCTTTCATGCTGCAACTTCTAATTTCCAGACATGGTGTTAGCAACCAAAATTTCACCTTTAAAACTTGTTAGAAAGATGCTATTTCTGCAGGATAGGCTCAGAGGCCAGACTACTGCTCCCCCCCCACTTCCTGTTCACCCCATCCATCCATTTGCTGCCGTTCCACAATGTGTAAGTGGCAGAGCTAAAATTCAAACTTAATTATGTTTGACTCAAAAGGAGCAAAAATTTTAACATTTCAGGCCAAATGTATTTTGCTTCTCAAGAGGAAAACAAGAGTAGTGATTAGATCAAGATTTCAAGTCTGTGAATGTGTCCAGAAAAAAATAATAAGTCATTATCTCCAGTTCCTTCCATGCCTACCCTGTGATTTTCAGCAACTACTAATTGTCTGCGAAGTTCTTGCAGATGCCCATTCTCCGAGATCAGAAATCTTCCTGGACCTTGCCTCAGAATAAGCCTCCCCATTTTGGATAGACATGCTAGACTCATCTTATAACCCAGTTGTTCTCAAAAGATGACCCCTAGAACATTAGCAGTAGCATCACTGGAGAACTTGTCAGAAAAGCAAATGTTCAGGCCCTACCCCAGACCTACTGAACCAGAAATTCTAGAGAGGAGGTCCATATCTGTGTTTTAACAAGCCTACCAGATGATTCTGATGCCACTCAAGCTTGAAAACCAGTGACTTAAGAAATTTGTATAGAAGTCTCTGTGGGCCCATGAAAATAGCAGCTTGGCAGCCCAACCTCCACCCTCTGCTCACAGCTAAGCTCACAAATCAGGGCTAGACAGATGTTCCTCAGGAAACCTACCAAGCTCCCAACCCCAGAATATTCTCTGAGCTTCCCTTTCATAGTGTAGCACTGCATAATTAAACGCTTATTTATGTTTAATGTCAGTCTCTCCAACAAAACAGTAAGCTCCAAGAGGACCACTGTGTCTTCACAGCATAACCTTGCGGCTTAGCATACAGTAAGTGCTCAATAAGTACTTTATAAACAAATAAACTATTAAAGTTTGTAATGGTCAGAGAGTGGAATGCAGCATCCATGACACATGGGAGTCTCACAGTTACATTTTCATGTATTCTTCAGTCAAATATTTATCAGGCATCTACTTTGGTCAGACACAATCCTAGATACGAAGGCCAACAGTGAATAAGAAATCAATGACTAAAAAACAAAGAAGTTGTCTTTATGCCTGCTGGGTCTTTTTTCTAGTTGGGGGAGATAGGCAGTAAAACAAAGTAAACTATGAAAAAATACTGCATTTTAGGTGGTGATGAGTAATGTAGAAGAAGACGGAATTGAGAAGGGGGATGGGGCAGTCCTGAGGCAGGGAGTGAGGGAGGCTGAAACTTGAATGAAGTGGTCAGAGTAAGTGCTGGAGGAGTCATATAAGTAAAGATCACCCACATGTTCATCAACAGATGAATGGATGAAGAATATGCGACCTGATGTGTGTGTGTGTGTGTGTGCACGCACACATGAATAACAATACTGCTCAGCCACAAAACAGAACGAAATTTAGCCATTTGCAGCAACATGAATGGACTTGGAGGGCATCGTGCTGAGTGAGATAAATCAGACAGAGAAAGGCAAATGCTGCATGACATCATTTATATGTGGAATCTAAAAATACAACCAACTAGTGAATATAACAAAAAAGCAGACACACATATATAGAATACTCTAATGGTTACCACTGGGGAGAGGGGAGGGGCAATACAGGAGGAGGGAATAAGAGGTACAAACTATGAGGTATAAAATAAACCGAGGGATATATTGTACAACACAGGGAATATAACCAATATTTTATAATAATTATAAATGAAAAATAACTAGAAGAAATGAGAATCATACTATTATATATCTGTAATGTATATAATATTGCATAGCTACTTCAATAAAAATATATTTTAAAAAATCTCAAGAAGGTAAAGAAGCAAGTTCTATACTACAAGTACCTGGGAATATGGCATAGGGCTGAAGGCACGCAGGCAAAGCATCCTTGAAAGGTTGGAAGAACAGCAAAGAGCCTGGATGAGTGATCAAGGGGTAAGTAGGAAGAGATGAGGCAAGAGAACTCCTAGGGTAGGGGCAGGTGATGGGGAACAACAGCGTAGGCAACTGCTACGACTATCGTTTCTTCTCTGGAAGAGAAGACTTTATCCAACTTTATAAGTGAGACAGGCATCTCAAACTTTTAAATAGCAAAGAAAATATAAGGTTAATAGGCAAATAACATGCCAGGAAGGTATATTTGCAATAATCACAATAGGCAAAGGACTATTTAACCTAACAATCACCTGACTTCTGTGTTGAGACTCAGCGGAAAAAAGGAAAGCAAGAAGCAGAAAGACCAGATAGGAGTTAATCCAAGTGAGAGGTGCTGGGAGCTTGGCCCCAAAGCAGTGGTAGAGTGGTAAGGAGTAGTTGCATGCTGGACAGAAGACTAGACACTGCCAAGGCCACGTATATTTTGTTCAGCCACCTAACTGTGAGTCAGGACATAGTTAAATTCCCAGAAGGAATATGTTATATAAAAGATCTGTATAAATGAGATAGGCATCTCAAACTTTTAAATAGCAAAGAAAATATAAGGTTAATAGGCAAATAACATGCCAGGAAGGTATATTTACAATAATCACAATAGGCAAAGGACTATTTAACCTAACAATCTGAGTAGAAAATGGAGCCCCTGGACAGTTATGTCTCCCACAATGAAATATTAAGTTTTCTCAAGAACACCTCGGAGAAGGCAATAGCACCCGACTCTAGTACTCTTGCCTGGAAAATCCCACAGATGAAGGGGCCTGGTAGGCTGTGAAGAGTCAGACATGACTGAGAGACTTCACTTTCACTTTTCACTTTCATGCATTGGAGACGGAAATGGCAACCCACTCCAGTGGTCTTGCCTGGAGAATCCCAGGGATGCAGGGCGGGAGGTGCCCTGGTGGGCTGCTGTCTATGGGGTCGCACAGAGTGAGACATGACTGAAGCGACTTAGCAGCAGCAGCAGCAAGAACACCTCTTCAGACACAGACACAAGAACAGACTTTTGAACAGAGAGGAAGAAGAAGAGGTTGGGTTGAATTGAGAAAGTAGCACTGAAACATATGCATTACCTTATGTAAAATAGATAGCTAGTAGGAAGTTGTTGGAGAAGGCAATGGCACCCCACTCCAGTATTCTTGCCTGGAAAATCCCATGGGCAGAGGAGCCTGGTGAGCTGCAGTCCATGAGGTCACGAAGAGTCGGATAAGACGGAGCGACTTCACTTTCCCTTTTCCCTTTCATACATTGGAGAAGGAAATGGCAACCCACTCCAGTGTTCTTGCCTGGAGAATCTCAGGGACGGGGAAGCCTAGTTGGCTGCCGTCTAAGGGGTCGCACAGAGTCGGACACAACTGAAGCGACTTAGCAGCAGCAGCAGCAGCAGCAGCAGGAAGTTGTTACGTAACACAGGAAGCCTAACCTGGTGTTCTGTAACAACCTAGAGAGGTGGGATAGGGTGGGGGGTGGGAGGGAGGTTCAAAAGGGAAGGGACATGTGTATACTTCTGGCTGATTCACATTGTTCCGTAACAGAAACCAATACAACATTGTAAAGAATTATCCACCAATTAGAAATATTTTCAAAAATTATATACTAAAAAGAGATACATACGTATAACTGAATCACTGTGCTATACACTTGAAACTAACATGACATTGTAAATCCACTATATGTCAATAAAACAAATAAAATAAATTTTTTAAAATCTTTTTATATTTTCAACTTAGGTCTACACATAGAAGGCACAGTTGGTTGGTTTTAAAAAATGCTTTGGTAATAAGAAATATTAAAAATATGTATAAGAAATGACACATCAAAGTTGTGTGACCAGGCACTGTATTTTGTTGTTGTTGTTGTTGTTGTTGTTGCCCACACTACATAGCATGGGAGATCCTAGTTCCCTGACCAGGGATTGAACACATGCACCTGCAGTGGAAGCTTGGAGTGCCAGCCACTGAACTGCTGGGGAGTCCCCTGTATTTTGAATTCACTTATTCAAGTATTTAGCGAATACTTTCTATGGACAAGATGCTAGCTATACTAGAAATACAGGATTCACAAAGACTCACATCATTAATTTTTTAAATCTGGTAAGAAAAATCAGTAAACAAAAACTTTTAATGCAAAGAAATAATGCACAGAAAAAAACAATCATTAGAAAAGAAAAGGGAATAAACCCCACTGAAAAATAGAAACTGTCTAAGACCTATTTGTTAAACTTAAGATTCACAGAGGACAGTGTGACGCCAGAGAATAAATGAAAAAATCTACAATTTTGAACTGAAACGGTCATGGTTACTTGCTAGGCTCATCACAACATCTTCAAACCTCTATTTCCTCAATCACAATGAAAGATAAAAGTAAAATATCTCTTAAATTCACCAGGAGGGTTAACTTATGTAATTTAACACAATTCAAAGCAGAGAGTTGGGATTCAATAAAGGTAAGCATACTCCCCTAATTTTTTCTTACTCTAAACTGCAATTACTTATAGATGATGGCTTCTCTAGAGCTCAAATATGCCTCCCATTATTCTGTAAGCTATGTGTGCCTCAAGAGGCTGTCCCATTCACAGTGCAGTAAGTGGGCCTGTCCTAGCTGGGTGTTCTCTTTATGAGCCAAAGAACTGATGATCCCAAACCAGCAGCAGTCATTATTGGCGACTCCTTTAGTTTGTTGATTTCAAGCCCTGCACTACTGGGATTTTAACTGACATTTTAAGATTGAAAACAGTAATAAACTCTGCAGGCTGTCAAAAAGGGAAACTTACCTTATGAAAAAAAAACGTTTTATATATATATATATATATATTTTAATTGTCAATGTTTATTCTGGGAGATTCAAGGCTATCTACTACCTGTTTTTCCTCCTCTCCAATGCTTAACTCGAAAGTCATTCAAAAGGTTTCCTGGCATACATAAGTATGGGCTCTGTACAAGATTCCTACCTGAAATCTATTCTCACATAGGAAAAATGCCTAGCTCCTAACTGTGACCTACATAAATTCAATGGTGCAAATGTAAGGAGGTCAAGTGAGGCCCTGCTGGATTGTATATGTCACCTCCCACAAGCTGATCTGCAATTCTCTTAGAGCCTCACTGTCTTCAATAACTGTGAATAAACAACATCCTTGAATCTAAAAAGATGATGACACTGTACAATCAAAGTATTGATCTTGGATAGTACCTGCTGCCTTTGTAATTTCTAGAAGTGTTCTGTGTCTTTATCTATAACACAGCAGTCCCGATCTCAGATGCAGACATAGAGACAAACATTCAAACCATGTGATCCTTGCATTAGAGGCTGCCAATAATAAAATCATTTTGTTTGTCAATAACGAGGAAATCAGGTGACTTGCAGCATCTAAACACAGGCATAGTCTTTTCCAGCTTGGTTTGTGTTCTGGTTTCACACAACCTGAAATAATAAGAGTGTGCAACTGTTTGGTGATGGGATTAAATGCATGGAAATGAAAGACTTCAAATGAATGAGAACCTCAGAGTGTGTTTGAGCTTGGGAATCAATAAGCCAGATTCCCCCAATGAACTGGCTACACTCTGAAGATGGAGCCCACAAAAAATGCTAAATTCACTTTTTCACAACATAGGGGTCAATTTGATTAATAATCTTTCTGCTGCCTTAAAATCATTTGTGAACACCTGGACCAAAAAATAAATAAATAAAAAGGCAAGAGCAAAATCTCTGAAGCTTAGAGAACCTGCATAGGAGGGGAAAGAATTGAACCTTGGATATCTGAGCTACTATATGCCCTTCCATTTCATCAAAATGCTGCAAAAGTAATCAGGGTAATAAGTATGAAAAATGTTATACTTCTTGGAAAACCAGTGCTTTAGATGTTCGGTAAATGATACCTTGCTTCCGAATTTCCTTAGCAGCTTTGAATTCTTAATCATTCACTTATCCATTTAATCATTCAGAAAAAGTTTATATCTTTACTTTTATTCTTTCTGATTGCATGGTAATACCTTCTTACTGTAAAATATTCAAATGAAACAGTATTGCATAAAGGAGAAAGTGTAAGTCTCTAGAAATACCAGAAACATGTATATTTGTTAATCACTACTTTCCAGCTCTATGGAGAGGTGTCATGAGATTGCAAAAGCACATTAAACAACACTCCAGTCCTAAAAAAAAGAAAACACACAATTTAGTAAGAGAGATGGTAACTAGAAAAATAAAAATACAGTATAAGAAGCAATGCAAGCCGTAAGAAAGGCACAAAGAAATGCTACAGGAAGTCAGACAAGGAAGAAATTTCTTCTAGCAAAGTATGGCCAAGGAAAGATTCTTCCTTTGTAAAAAAAGATCTTGTTTCTGCCACTTCCTATAACTCCAAGTGTCATGTTCCTTTTGAGTCCTGCTGCTCTATGCTAGACTTCCTAAACTAAGATCTAAGAGCTTTAGCATAACATTGTCAGACCCGCTTTCCTACTGTTTCCCTACAGATTCAGCAATTCTGAATTCACTGTGTACCCCCAAGCAAGGCAAACATGAAAGAAAATCATTTGCTTATCAGTCACTTTCCATTACCACTGTGCACAGGAATTGCAGAAAATATAAAAACAGATGATTGGAAAAGGATAAATGTTAAGTTCCTCTTGCCCCTTTAAAAAAAAAAATGGGCAAAATAAAGAAAACTTAAGCTAAAAAGAGGCACACAAGCACAGGAGTACTCCACACACACTTACCGCTTAGTACATAAAAGCTAGACAGGAGTGCATAGGAAAAAAGTGAGTTTGAAATATATAAAAGCTGTGGCTGTATAAAAACACAAATTTTTATTACTGCCTCAATATAGGCAGTAACAGTCAAATAAAAGAATCAGGAGGCCAAAGGTCATAGAAATTTAGTCTCTGATGAGCTGAGAGATCTAGAATGAGACACTTAAGCCTCTGGCTATCACAATTCTCATCATTAAAACAAAAGTAATGATGCTAGCCTTCTATAAGGCCCAAATGAATCATATATTTGAAGTTATTTTATAAAAAGACTGTATGAAGTATTTCATAAAACACACAAAACAAGGTTCAGGTACTTAGCCTCAGTTCCAATGAAAGACTGGAAGACTCAGGACATACATCTGGATTTTCCAAATGACCGGTCCCTAATTGCCACTTCCACTGACCCTTAGAAGTGGGAAGGACTTAAATAATTCAATAAATAAAAACAAGACCTCCTCAAGGACAAGGACACATCACATCCCCTGCCTCCCCCCAGCATCTACACAGTGCCTGGTGCAGAATGAGTACTCAGGACTCCTGTCCCTTAGCAGCTACTAAGTGCTTCACTTTTAGTGGACCTCAGCACTGGTAAGTTGCACAATCTCAGGGACAAAGTCACACAGGCAGAAAAGCATGCTGGTCACATCCATCTTGGGTCGTCACTTACACATTTCCCTTCCTGGGCACACTCAAGTGAAGGTCGTAAGCAAACTGTCGGCACTAAAAGACACTGTTAGGAAACAGTGACGTCACTGAACGCTCCCAGCCTTGCTCAGGATGGTATGGCTGGGTGCTGGACCTCTGAGGCTGCCCAGGCACCAAGCATCTCCACGAGCTTGGAGAGGAGCAGCCCAATCTTGGCCTTTCTTCTCGCCATCTGGTGAAACACGGAGTGAATAAGAAGTCCCCTCTGCCAGGAGCCCCCAGCAACATCCTGACAGCTCTGAAATAAACAGATTTCTTTGAAAAACAGATATAAGACAGGCCTGAGAAAGGATTCTTTATAGGTTATTGGTGTGATATTGATAAAGAGCTTTGCACAACTCAGTCCTCCTTCATTGGTATCAGAGCAGCATGAACAGGAGGACTGCACAGGGTACAACCTAGAACAGGTACTAAAGTATTCCCCAGAAAAGGAACACAGTGAAAAAAAAATACAGAAACTTCTTCAAGAAGGGAATTAGGTTGAAAGGAAAAAAAAAATTTTATGAGACAATGAGGTGGGGAGTAGGGGTGCAAACTTGGGAACATAAGTCAGTAAAATTCCTTTATGTAAGAAGGAGTCGACACTTAGAGGGCTTCCGTTGAGCTAGGTGTGGAGGCCAGGTGCTACAATCTGTCACCATCCTCCAAAAGCAGTACTGCTCAAATCCATTACATCACTTGATTGCTGAAGGGATACAGAATGATTAGTATGCCTAGACCACTGACATGCGTCTCGGTCAAGCCCTGCTTTGGATCACCAGTTCACTTCATTACAAAAGGGCAGGCTTTTTTTTTTTTTCCCCTAGCCCTCCTCCCATCCCCAGTGTCTTTGCTTCCCTTACGCTATTCACACACGGACAATTCAATTACTAATATTTACTAAACACCTGTTATATTTCAAGCTCTGGAAAGGGAGAGATGAGCACAGCACAATTTTGACCCCCAGAGGAATAAATGTTCTAGACGACTAAGCTAATATAAAGCAGAAGGATGGGAACTCTAAGGAGAGAAATGTATAAATACAAATAAGGGGATGAAGATTGGGGGCCAGGAAAAGTTTCATAGGGGGTGTGACATTTATGTCTACATCTGACAGCTCAGTGGTAAAGAATCCACCTGTCAAGCAGGAGACGCAGGTTCCACCCCTCGGCTGGAAGATCCCCTGGAGGAGGAAACGGCAACCCACTCCAGTATTCTTGCCTGAAAAATCCCATGGACGAAGAGCCTGGAGGGCTACAGTACAAATGGTTCAAAGGGTCAGACACAACCAAGCCACTAAGCCCACACACAACAAGATTAGCAGGAGCTGACTAGGTACAAAAGAAAAGTAGAACTCAAAGCTGAAAAACGAATGAACACAGGCATGAAAGGCTATGAGGAACTGGTAGTCTCAGAAAATGGCAAGGTTCCCAGTGGTCACATTACAGGCAATGTGCTGTGGAGTGACAGGAAATGAGGCTAGAGACATAGGTCAGAGCCAAAAACTGGAAAGACTTTGGCTGCCATGCCAGAGGGATGGGATTTTACCCTGGAAGTACTGGTGAGCTACCAAGGGTTTTAAGGTGGAAGAAGAAGACACACAGTCAGGTCTGTGTTTGGTAAAAGCACTCACTCAGCCAATGTAAAAATCAATGGATGGGGAGTGGGAGGTGAAGGTGGGAACTGCAAGGGTTTCAGAATGAGAAGAGAAAATAGACAAATGGGGACATGTCGTAGATAACAGCAATGGAACTTGATGGCTACCGTGCCTAGTGATAAAGAGGGAAGAGCTTCTCTGCCTTAATTAATTCTTACTCAGCCTTTATATGAGATCAAATGACACACTTCCCAAAGGAAGCTGTGCAAGTCCAAGCAAATAAAGTCCATATCATGGTCCAAGATATGTTCTAAAAGTACACTGGACTTTTCTTCCACAGCCACATTACTTCAGTTTGTAATGCTATATTTGTGCAACAAGTCAGATTAATGTCTATATCAGACTAGGAGTCTCTTGACGGTCTATCTTTTAAAACAAACCCCCCAAATTATTTATTTATTTATTGGCTGTGCTGGGTCATCGATGCGGCGTGCGGACTCTCTGATTGTGGCGAGCAGGGGCTTCTCCTGATTGCAGCGTGCAGGCTTCTCGTTGTGGTGGCTTCTCTTACTGTGGAGCACAGGATCTAGGTGCACAAGCTTCAACAGTCGTACCATGAATGCTCATGAGTTGTGGCACACAGACTTAGTTGCTCTGTGGCACGGGTAATCTTCCCAGACCAGGGATTGAACCAGTGTCCTTCGCACTGCAAGCCAGATTCTTAACTACTAAGCCACCCAGGTAAGCCTTTGATGGCCTATCTTATCCATGCATCCGCAGCACCTAGCACGGTGTCTGGCTTAGAGTACGAACTCAAAAATATTTATTGAGAGCAATGGTTGAGGGAAGGCAGTTAAGGATCACACAAAGGCTTCTATACTGCAAAACAATGCAGATAGTGAAGCCATTAATTAAGGCAGTACTGGAAAAGATGAAAGAGGGGAAAATGGGGAAAAGAAAATGAATTCCAGCTTAAACATGGTAAGAATTGCAGATGGAGGTTTACAATAGCTTTGAACTCAGGAGAGTCAATTTAGAGATTAGAGATTTAGATACCTATGTGGCTAAAGGGATGGTGGTCACAGCTTTACCCAGATTGGGTATATAATTTCAAAAAAGAAGAGAATAAAAGATGGAACCCTAGAGAAAGCGACATTTAGAATCAGCTAAGCATGCCAGCAAAAACACTAGGAGAGAAAAGTCAACTAAGCAGGCAAAGAACCCAGGGACACTGTAAGAGATAAAGTGAGGCAGAGATGAAGAAAGATAAGATGTTAAGGAAGGAAGATCAGAATTGCCAAGGAGCTGGGAGTTGGCTGTTGTTCAGTGGCTAAGTTGTGTCTGACTCTTTGTGACCCCAAGGACTGCAGCACGCCAAGCTTCCCGTTCCTTCACTATCTCCCAGAGTTTACTCAAACTTGGGTCCACTGAGTCAGTGATGCCATCCAATCACCTCATCCTATGTCGCCCCCTCCTCCTTCTGCTCTCACTCTTTCTCAGCATCAGGGTCTTTCCGAGTGAGTCAACTCTTCGCATCAGGTTGCCAAAATATTGGAGCTTCAGCTTCAGCATCAGTCCTTCCAATGAATATTCAGGGTTGATGTCTTTTCGGATTGACTGGCTGGATCTCCTTGCTGTCCAAGGGTCTCTCAAGAGTCTTTTCCAGCACCACAATTCAAAAGCATCAATTCTCTAGCGTTTTTCTTTATGGTCCAACTGTATCATCCATACATGACTACTGGAAGAAAAAAAAAAACCATAGCGTTGACTATACAGTCCTTTGTTGGCAAAATGATGTCTCTGCTTTTGAATATGCTCTCTAACTTTGTCATAGCTTTCCTTCCAAGGAGGAAGCATCTTTTAATTTCATGGCTGCATTCACCATCCACAGTGATTTTGAAACCCAAGAAAATAAAATCTGTCACTGCTTCTACTTTTTCCCCATCTATTTTCTATGAAGTGATGGGATTGGATGTGATAATCTTAGTTTTTTAAACACTGAGTTTCAAACTAGTTTTCTCCTCTTTCACCTTCAAGAGGCTCGTTAGTTCCTCTTCAGTTTCTGCCATTAGTGGTATCATCTGCTTACCTGAGATTGTTGATATTTCTCCTGGCAATCCTGATTCCAGCTTGGAAGTTGGCTAGGAGGCCTAATGAAGAGAAAGGCTCTGTGATTTAGGTAATGATGCTTACTTCCAAAGCAAAAGATTTCTGGACTTCCAAAGAAAGGCTCAAAGAACCAATGATGGGAGTAGTATGTGTGAAGAGGAAGAAAATAAAATACAAGCAAGAGAAAGGGGAAAATTCCTTCTTTTACTCATTCAATACGTAGTTGTTGAGCTCCTACTATGAGCTAAGTATTCTACACTGGAGGTGCATCAGGAAACAAGACATGATGGTCTGTGGGGCCAGAGAATTTAAGAAGTGACAGAATCAACATTAAAGAGAAGACTAGCCTTGAAAATTCATGAGATGTCTTTTTCCTCTGAACTAAAAAGTAAAGAGAAATGGTCCAGGGCTAAAGACTACATGGGGAGGGCCTAGAAATATCAAGGAGGTGGGGGATTTCAGGGCTCTCATGGGTTAGGTTCCCCTGAAGGCAGAGACTGAGACAAGGGTTTAGGTGCAGGGGTTTAGTAAATATTTGCGAGGTGATTCCAGAAAGCAAGGATGCGGGAATACAGAGTAAGACAAGCGAAGGGGTAAAAGCCAATCTAAGGGTACATTATGAAGTTTGCCATAGACAAAGGACCTGATTTGGCCAGGACCTCCTCAGAAGTGTGCAGTATGCATCCATAATTATGCACCTGAAAAAAATGGAAGACTGGAATATTTACTGAAATGCCCAGTGGTTGAGGGGTAGTCCAGAAGGCATTTATTTCTTGCACTTTCAGGCATTTCTTTGGCCCAGGCCAAGCAGGTTCCAAGCATGAGAGATAGCAGAAAAGAAGCAGGGTGGGTGCCAGAGGTAGCAAACTGACTCATACAAAACTGGTCACCAACCACCATGGCTTTATTAGATAATGGCCACCAGGAGAATCTGGTATAAAGACAGTATCAGTGAGAACGAGATAGAAAAGACTAACATTCAATCTAGGTTGACTGTGAAGGGAAAGAATGCTAGAAGAATATGGCTTGGGAAATATTTCTAAATTCTAAGCTTCTTCTTATGCTTTTGGCCTTCCCAAAAAATATGAACTTAGGGAATTACTTTGTTGCTCAAAATTAAGATCATGAAAAAGTCTTTGTACTCTTCAAGGACAAGGGCCATGATATTAATCATCGATATTTACTGGCACACTTATGGGCTAACACATTGCAGCAGCATCAAATGAATTATTCCTGCAACCACATACAGTAAGAACTATTATTGTTCCATATGACAAAGGAGGAAGCTGAGGAAAAGAGTCCAATTGTGCAGTAGTTTGAGCATTCTTTGGCATTGCCTTTCTTTGGGACTGGAATGAAAACTGACCTTTTCCAGTCCTGTAGCCACTGCTGAGTTAAAAGGCAGAGGAACCAGAGACCAAACTGCCAACATCCGTTGGATGATCGAAAAAGCAAGAGAGTTCCAGAAAAACATCTATTTCTGCTTTATTGACTATGCCAAAGCCTTTGATTATGTGGATCACAATAAACTGTGGAAAATTCTGAAAGAGACGGGAATACCAGACCACCTGACCTGCCTCTTGAGAAACCTATATGCAGGTCAGGAAGCAACAGTTAGAACTGAACATGGAACAACAGACTGGTTCCAAATAGGAAAAGGAGTGTGTCAAGGCTGTATATTGTCACCCTATGCAGAGTACATCATGAGAAACACTGGACTGGAAGAAACACAAGCTGGAATCAAGATTGCCGGGAGAAATATCAATAACCTCAGATATGCAGGTGACACCACCCTTATGGCAGAATGTGAAGAGGAACTAAAGAGCCTCTTGATGAAAGTGAAAGAGGAGAGTGAAAAAGTTGGCTTAAAGCTCAACATTCAGAAAAAGAAGATCATGGCATCTGGTCCCATCACTTCATGGGAAATAGATGGGGAAACAGTGGAAACAGTGTCAGACTTTATCTTTAAGGGCTCCAAAATCACTGCAGATGGTGATTGCAGCCATGAAATTAAAAGACACTTACTCCTTGGAAGGAAAGTTATGACCAACCTAGATAGCATATTCAAAAGCAGAGACATTACTTTGCCAACAAAGGTCCGTCTAGTCAAGGGTGTGGTTTTTCCATTGGTCATGTATGGATGTGAGAGTTGGACTGTGAAGAAAGCTGAGCGCCAAAGAATTGATGCTTTTGAATTGTGGTGTTGGAGAAGACTCTTGAGAGTCCCTTGGACTGCAAGGAGATCCAACCAGTCCATTCTAAAGGAGATCAGTCCTGGGTGTTCTTTGGAAGGACTGATGCTAAAGCTGAAACTCCAATACTTTGGCCACCTCATGCGAAGAGTTGACTCATTGGAAAAGACCCTGATGCTAGGAGGGACTGGGGGCAGGAGGAGAAGGGGATGACAGAGAATGAGATGGCTGGATGGCATCACCGACTCGATGGACATGAGTTTGGGTGAACTCCGGGAGTTGGTGATGGACAAGGAGGCCTGGCGTGCTGTGATTCATGGGGTCGCAAAGAGTCGGACACAACTGAGCGACTGAACTGAACTGAGGCTAAGAGAGTTCTTCAAGCATTTAAGGTCTATAAAGTAATAACCTACTTCATTTTAAGTATATATGTCAATAACCCACACTTGAATACTTGTGTCTGAACATACACACACATACAGAGTAAAATCAGATGTGAGAGTTTGCAGAGAATACAGTTTACTTAGCCTCTCTGTCCATTTTGTCACTAAACAGATACTGAAGCAATTTTAGCCTCTTTCCTGAATGAGTATCTTTGTTTTTTTATTTATACCAATTGAATACTGTCTTTTCTGCAATATATACAAGCCTAGGAATGAAGAAAATGAAGACTTTGGATATGGAGACTAGAGGAAAAACCAACAAAATATGAACCAAACCACAGAGCTAAATTAAGCCAACAAAAGCATCATAAAAGGGAATACTAAAGCATGTAAAAAAATACTTTAAACTCATTACAGACCAAAATGCAAATCTGACTGCAAAATTATCTGCATCTTTAATTTGCAGGCTCATGATTATGCTGGAGGTAGGAGGCAAAATTTAATTTAAGGAGCAATTTTGGCCAATCACCCCTGCTTTCTCTCTAACACGGGAGCAGGGAGGGAAACAGTATGAAACTGACCTTATCTGCAGAAGGCCAGAGGAAGGGAAAGCACATATGACCACACCATCAACACACTCAGGTCTGGCTTGGGGAGACTGGCTAGGCAATGCCACCCTCCCTGAAATGGAGCTGGGTTGTAGTTAGTTCAGGCTGTGGACGCCCGTATCATTAAAAAGATGACAACTGGACACTTGCCACAATCAAGATAATGTTTCATAATCAAATTAACTCAGCTCAAGAGCTTCATTTGAATCCTATTTATGGTAAACCATCAAATGGCTTCAGAGAACTTAGAGCACAAGATCTGAAAGAGATACTAGGTAAGTAGAACGTGAACAGTAAAAGCAGGTGACGCTGAGGCCATTTGTTAGCCACGGAGCATTTATGATGAGGGCGGGAGCATGGGGATAGTTCAGAGGAAAGGGGTTTAGAAATCAATCCTCAAAGAGATGAATACGCTTTTCATAAAATAATAATAGTAGACATGCATATTTGGAAATGCATATGGCCCAATACTTCAGCAGAAGTATTATATCACATCCTGCATCGCCACAAAAGCAGAAATCCCCAGCTCATACATCTTTGCCACCAGAACCTAATGCATTGTCTGGAGCTGTGTGGGTATTTGGAAAAACTTATCATGCTGTTATAATAATTAGGAGAGGAGGACACAGAAATATAGAACTTTTTGATCTACTAGAAAGTGAAAATGATATATAGATGGACTGTAACCATGTACAAAAATAGGCATGTTTAAGGACAACCAGATGATGTGCAAAAATGAAAACCGCAGTGTTAGGGGTGGGGACTGTACATGGTTTTGTGTGTGTGTTTCCCCCTAAAACTGTCTTTAATGTTGTCAGAATGTTATCTTATCCACTGCAAAATTTATATGTTGTCATGTTGGAGAGAGGGAAGAAATCCAGTAGCGAATGAACTGTTAGCTTATAGGATAAGGTTCGAAATCCGTAGCTTAGCTGGAGACCTTGCAAGATCTGGTCCAGCTAAGAACTCCAGTTGCATTTCCAACTTCTCTTCCTTCCTTCATCACACTTAATTGCTTGTCCTTTCCAAAATGTACCATAGGTTTCACTGTTCTTTTTCATATACCATTTATTACCTGGAACACCCTTCCTCCCTATCTTCTTCACTGAACTAAATCCTACTCTTCAAAAACAGCTCAACCTCTTTGAGAAGCCTGATTCTCAAAGCCCAATTCCTCACAGCCTAATCTTGCCACACACTTTTGAGGTTCTAAGGCAGTTTAGGCTTACATCACTCAGAGAGCTTGTCACCTTATGCTCCAATTACTGGTTTACTTGCCTCGCTCCTCTACTAGTCTGGACCCTACCTAGAGATAATATAAAGACACCTGGGGCCACAGAGACCAATGAATGATCTATGGTATTTTTTAACAGACTGTGACAGTGTGGTCATTCAGTCAGTGCTCTTTTGGTGTCAAAGAATAGACATCCATTGGAACTACTGTGCACAAAAAGGGGGATTTACTTATCTAAACACAGAGATAGTTTTCAAAGTTCGATGGTAGAAATTGCTGTCACTTATCATATGACATCCCTTATATGTGGAATCTAAAATGAAATGATACAAATGAACTTACTTACAAAACAGAAACAGACTCACAAACTTAGAGAATGAACTTATGGTTGCTGGGAAGAAGGATGAGGGTAAGGGATAGTTAGGGAGTTTGGGATCCACACGTATGTACCACCGTATTTAAAATGGATAGCCAACAAGGACCTTCTGTATAGCACAGGAAACTCAGCTCAATGTTATGTGGCAGCCTGGATGGGAGGGGAGCTTGCAGGAGAATGGATACATGTGTATCTATGGCTGAGTCTCTTTGCTGTCCATCTGAAACTACCACGACACCGTTTGCTAATCGGCTATATCCTAATACAAAATAAAAAGTTTTTTAAGAAAGGAATCATGGTCACTAAGGTCTGTATAGTAGTGTATATGTTAATCCCAAACTCCTAATTTCTCTCCCTCCTTGCCCCTGCTATCCCCTCGCTGGTAACCACAGGTTTGTTTTTTATGTCTGTTTTGTAAATAATCTCATTTATAACATTTTTTAAGATTCCACAAATAAGTGATGTCATATGATACTTGTCTTTCTCTATCTGATTTACTTCAGTTACTATGATAATCTCTAGGTCTATCCATGTTGCTGCAAATAACATTATTTTTTATGGCTGAGTGATATTCCACTGTGTATATTCCACATCTTCTTTATCCATTCATCTTCAGAAAGACAGTCTCATAGTGGCTAAAGGCATGAGTTCGTGTTACCTAGGTTCAAACCTGGCTCTGCCACTACCTAAGTATATGAACTTGGGTAAATTAGTTAAGCTCTCTATGACTCAGTTTCCTCTTCTATAAAATGGGAATGAGAAAGGATCTACCTCAAAGGACTGTTATGAGGATTACTGAATTAACCACAGGTTCCAAGTGTACCTATCTACCCCATCTACCTACAAGTAGATCTTAGTCCCATGTCCAGCTTCTGGGAACGACAATCTGACTGGCCTGGCTTCAGTCAGCTGTGCATCACTCAGGCATGGCCATGGGAGCCAAGTTACACAGTACAAACATGAGCACCAGGTCCACCCTTGACAGTGAGAGTTGGGAGCCATTCTCAAAGAAAGAGGCCATATGGATTAAGCTGACACCACAAACAAATGCCTACTAGAGACACGCTTGCAGGCCTGCCTTGGATTACAGCTGGGCCCCTTCACCTCATGGTCCTTCGCAAGGCTCTTATTTAAAACACACAGCTGCCTATCTGCCTAGGATGGCACCTAAGGGAGCCCCACATGCCAGCACTTAATAATGGCTTAATGGCAATGATGGTGACACTGACAAGAAGGATGGTAGTGCAACAGGCCACACCATGGGCTGCTATTGCTTCCCTGCAGTTTGCTGCTGGGACTCATGGCTGGAAGTTGAAGTTGGCACATCCTTCTAACTCAGCTAATGTGGCTGGGCTCTGGGACCAGTCCTCATCAGCTCCCATCCAGCTGCTAGTTAGGTAGATTTATACCCCACTAAATCCATTGTCACACAAGGGGTCCCTCCTCACTGCCAGGGTTTAAAGAACATAAGCACAGCATCCAATAACCAGAAGAGGAAAGATATCTAAAGAAAATCAACCATTGGGCTTCAAAGCATTATGCTGCCACTCTAGAATTTCCAAGTAAATGAGGTCAGCTGGCGAGTTGCCTCTTTAACATCAAAAGAAAGACTTGGGCTCTAACACAGCCCATAAACACAGTCCCACCTGCAACTCTATATCAAACTTATTTTTATCCTAGTATAATCTGCACAACAAAAACCAAAGCTTGTAGGCCAGTACATCTTCAAAGTCCATCCACAATACATTATCTCAGTAGTTCTGAAAACAGCCCTGGTGAGTGGATATTGCTATCATCACCCCACAGAAGAGGAAACTGAGGCTCAAAAAGAGAAAAGCAGTTGTCTAAGGTCTTGTGAGCTGAAAGCAGCAGAGCCCTAATTAAGTCCAAATCGGCTAGTACCTTGCCCATAGTGCTTTCTCTACCCTTCCACAGCCTGCTGTTGCTTCTCCTCCCTAACTGCAAACCAAGTATCATTTCTGAGCTCTGTGTGGACACATTTGAGCACCTGTGTTCTGTGGGAGTGCTGAGAAAGATAAGCTCTGCACCCACTCAAACAGAACAGTTAATCAGATTCATATATTCACATATTGAGCTTCTGTGTAAGATTTCACTTGTAGAAATGAAGTAGTGTACCTTACTTCTTTCACCACCACGATCTCTATCATTATTACGTATATTTAACACTTCTGCATACCAGACACTATGCTAAGTGCTTTATCAGCATTCTCTCAGGTAACTCTCATAGGGATGAGGTACTTTTGTCACTCACCCCCATTTTACAATTCAAGAAATTGAGCCCCAGTATATGGGGCTTCCTTGGTGACTCAGACAGTAAAGAATCTGCCCGCAGTGCAGGAGACCCAGCTTCAGTCTCTGGGTCTGGAAGATCCCCTGGCGTAGGAAACGGCAACCCACTTTAGTATTCTTGACTGGGAAATGCCATGGACAGAGGAGCCTGCCGAGCTACAGTTCACGGGGTCTCAAAGTTGGGAACGACTGAGTAACTAACACTTTAACACATAAACAAAACAGACACAGACTCACTGACATTAGAACACAAACTTGTGGTTACTAATGGGAAGAGGGAGTGAGGGGATTTGAATAACAAGACCAGTTCCAAATCAGTCACTATCACTGAGCTCAGTCATTGGAAGGCCTGCAATTTGGTTTTAGGAAATTCATCTGAAAAAGATTGAAAAAATGACAGTGCTCATTCAGAAATGAAAGATAACCTGAATGTCTGACTCATCACCATCTTTGAGGTTAAAGACCCCTACCAGCTGTTTGTACAGGAAAGGGTATAAAAAAAGATTATAAGACAATGAAAGGTGGTAGAAGGTAGTGGTCAAGAGTGGTCTGGGGTCAGGGGATCCTGACTATGTCATTTACCAGTTCTGGGGCTTTGGGCAAGTTGCCTGAACACTCTAAATAAGGGATTCCCAGCTTCCAAGAGCTAATGCTTGATGATCTGAGCTAGAACTGATGGAATAATAATAGAAATAAAGGGTACAATAAATGTAATGAGCTTGAATCATACCAAAACCACCGCACGCCTCTGCCAGTCCATGGAGAAACTGTATTCTATGAAACCAGTCCCGGGTGCCAAAAAGGTTGAGGATCACTGCTCTAAAGTGTTTGTGCTTGTGTGCTAAATCACTTCAGTCACGTCTGACTCTCTGCGACTCCATGAACTGTAGCCCACCAGGCTCGTCTGTCCATGGGATTCTCCAGGCAAGAATACTGGAGTGGGTTGCCATGCCCTCCTCTAGAGGATCTTCCTGACTCAGGGATCAGAGCTAAGTCTCTTATGCCTCCTGTAATGGCAGGCAGATTCTTTACCACTAGTGCCACCTGGGAAGCCCTATGAAAGGTTTGGTCATCCATAAAATTTGAATATTAGTGGCACCTACGAGATGGAAGTTCTATGCTTAATAAACAACAGCAGTGATGATGATGATGCCGGTGGTGATGACAGCAACGCCACCACCGATGAACATGATGATGCTTTTACTTCTGGGAAAACGAGATGGGAAATGGGCACATTTAGCACAAAACAAACTCCTCTCCTCTTTACCTTTCCTGCTTTTGTTTGGAAACTCTTCACACCGTTTTTCCATGTTCAAACCCTGATTTTCTCTTGAGAGACCCTACAATGCTTCTGTTAACAGAGAAAGGACATGCTTCTTCTCTTCCCAGGGTTGGAATGAGGGCTGAGGAATCTGCCACTTCTTGGCTGCCACTAGGGTAAGTGAAAGTTGCTCACTCATGTCCAACTCTCTGCAGCCCCATGACCTATACAGTTCATGGAATTCTCCAGGCCAGAATACTGGAGTGGGTAGCTTTTTCTTTCTCCAGGGTATCTTCCCAACTCAGGGATCAAACCCAGGTCTCCTGCATTGCAGGCAGATTCCCTACCAGCTGAGCCACCAGGGAAGCCTGCCACTAGGGTAAAAGCCATATTAAATAATCTTAATGTAAGATGACTCTCCTCCCTATATGTTATTATAGCCCGTAACAGCTGGTTTAGTTAGCAAATTTTTACAATCATTGCCCCAAATACAAATCCCACTGACATTTGAGAGTATTACTGATTCACAGTGTAAACACTGGAACCATTTAGTTCAGTGCTATTATTACTTAGAGGGATATGAGAGAGAATGAAGGAAGAAAATGAGCATCAGCAGTATACCAGGCAGAATTTGTAGCAACATGGATGGACCTAGAGAGTGCCATACTGAGTGAACTAAGCCAGACACCGAAAGACAAATATATAATACACTTATATGTGAAATCTAAAAATAAATGATACAAATGAATTTACTGACAAAACAGAAAGAGACTCACAGACTTAGAAGACAAACTTATGGTTGCCAGGGGGAAGGATGGGGGAAGGAATAGTTAAGGAGTTTGGGATGGACATGTGCACACTGCTATATTTAAAATGGATAACCAACAAGGACCTACTCTGCAGCACATGGAGCTCTGCTCAATGTTATGTGGTCAGCTGGATGGAAGGGGAGTTTGGGGGGCAGGGGGACAGCGCAGACAATGGATACATGTATACATATGGCTGAGTCCCTTAGCTGTTCACCTAAAACTGTTGTAGCCACGCGTTCCGGGAAACAAACTCACTCAGAAGGACAATGCAGATAGTGGAGTGCAGTTTATTATACCAGCGGGCCCAAGGCAGAGTCTCCTCTTAGCCAAGGACCCCGACCAGCATTTGTGAAAATCTTTTATACCCCATGTGTACGTGTCTGAATCCACCACTCCAAATTCCTTGAGACTTACATAAACCAAGGAAAATACAATCCCAAAAACCCCATCATTCACGTGCTATGTGCTCATGTGCTCAAACAGTCAAATAATTAGCCAATAATCAATAAACCCGAGGTTACACTCCAATAGATACAGAAAAATTTATGGCCTGTCTGGAGGAAGGGGTGATTAGTGTATGTTTTCTCTTAGGCGATGAGTAACCTAGATACGCTCTCCAAGGTTCCGCTGTCTGGAGGGGGTCTTATCCTTCTGTTGTTGTTTTCATAGGCAGTAAACACAGAGTTCAGAGTCCACTGGAAAGGTGGCCGAGCATGATCAGCATGAACAGGCCTAAGATGGAGTCCAGGCCCTATGAATTCCTTCTTCGAAACTATACTACTATTGTAGCCACGCATTCCGGGAAACAAATTCACTCAGAAGGACAATGCAGATAGTGGAGTGCAGTTTATTACACTGGCGGGCCCAAGGCAGAGTCTCCTCTTAGCCAAGGACCCTGACCAGCTTTTGTGAAAACCTAATATACCCTAAGTGTACGTGCCCAAACCCACCTCCTCAAATTCCTTGAAACTAGTCTGAACAAAGGAAGAGAAAGATACAATCAAAGTTAACCCATGATTCATATGCCTTAAGCCTAGGTAGTTAGCAGTGGACAATTATCAATAGGCCTGTGGTCATATCCCAATAAGCATAATAGAATTTATGATTCTATTTGGTTACACAGATGATTAGGGTATTCTTTTAGGCAATGGAGAGTCTAGGTATGAGCCCTGGGGTTCTTCCATCCAGCGGGGGGGCGGGGGGGGGGGCCTGGTTTTCCAGTTGGTATGTCGTTTCCATAGATACTGGGCATATAGCTCAAAGTCCACAGTCTGGCCGAAGATGAAGTCCTGCTTTCAAGATGGAGCCTGTTCTGTCTGTTTCCTCCTTCACTACAACATTGTTTGTTAACTGGGTATTCTCCAATACAAAATAAAAAGTTTAAAACACAAAACAAAACAGCATGCCAGGTAGAGCACGGGAACAGCAGCCATAGCTCTGGGTCACTGAACTTATATGATACAAACTTATCTGAGAAACCAGACACAAGTATGAGGAAAAGTACAGAATAAGTAAGGAGATACTTCTTTCCATTAAACTTATCAAGTGAGAATTTCTAAAAGTTCGCAACAGCAAGTGAGGATATATATGTATAATGAGAGAGTCAATTCCTAGGCAGGTTGATAAGAAGTCCATGGTCCCCAAGGAGGAGAGAAGGCTCTGGGGCTCTTGAAGAGGAGATAGGGATCTGGAATTCTCAAGGAGGAGGAAAGGACAAAGGTCTTTTTTTTTTTCCCTCTACATTCCTTAGTCTTAGTCATATAAAAGGTTTTTTTCCTTTAAGACTGGAACTGATGATTACACAACAAACAACTCAGTTAAACTCTGTACTAAAGATTATATAACAACAATGTATCCTGCTTGAGGACAGTTTCTCCTTCCTGAAAATCTTCTGGCTAATTCTGTTATCTTAAAATGTAAATTATGGGAGTGGGTCTAGTAAGATCTTTACAACCTTGAGACATTCTTTTGATTTATTGTAATCACTAATTTTAAAAGTATATAACTCCCTTGCTTAGCCTAGCAAGGGGAGCACTCTCCATCCCGCTTCTGATGTCTGTGTCAGAAGCTTCCTCTGTTCTTTTCACTTTAATAAAACCCTGATGCACAAAAGCTCTTGAGTGATCAATCCTGGTCCCTGGTCCCAAAGCTAAATCTTCTTCACAGATCACAAATCCGACACCATTCACCATAAGCTATCAATAACCAGCACGGAAAGCCTCATCCTCTCTGCTGCTCATGAGGATGAAAAAGAGGAAATATAAAGAACAGCTTTGATCACAATCAAAGGGAGGGGGCAAGCTCCTTGAGGGCAGGAACCATCTGTGTGCTAGTAACTAATGTATTCCCAGCATCTAGCAGAGAGGGTGGCACGTAGAAATCATGCAATCTATCAAAGTACTGAACAAATGCGAGAATGCAGGGATGCACCCAGGATGTGACTGTGATCAAACCCAAAGCCCTTGGTTCATTTCACTGGTCTCCTTCCTATTTATCTAGAAGAATGTCCTGTTTTCCTGGTCATCACTACCACTGACAATAATGAAAACATAAGATCATAACAAAATAATATTTTTAACATATATAGCATACAGGTCATTAAAAATAGGCTAGGGAGTATTTTACATTGAGACACTGGGGAGCATCATTACTTTGAAATGTCATATTCTGCTTTAATTAGTAAGCTCTAATGATAAGTATATGTCATTCTTAACTAATGAAAGTCTTGAATGCATATGAAATCTGGGTCACAGCCCTCTCTGGGAGGTACATGGATGTACAAAGAACAAACAGAACGCATGTGTTGATGCCAACTAGCTTATCTTTATTAATATAATTGCCAAAGTTTTAACTTTAAAAATTTGAGAATAAATTTGTTCAACACTCTGAGCACTCTCAGCATAACAATTTGATCTCCTTTTATTTTTCTCAAGACAGACTAAGCTATTGTAGAGACGCGTGGTTGCTTTCAAGTCAACTCCAAGGTATCACTCAGGACAGAACCACCGACTCGGAGGCATATTTTAATAAAGACAACAATAGATCTGCTTGTTCACAGGGAAATTTATAAGGCTGTCTTTGCTTCCTTCCACCTTTTGTGGGGCTTTATCCAAGTCAAATGTACTCACTCTTCTGAGCTTCAAAGACCCTGATAATGGACTTCTTTTCAAAAAGAAGTCTTAGTTGTCTGTCTCCTTTCATTCAACATCAGAATATAAAAGGACTGGAGTGATACAGACAAATACCTCTGAGCTGCTAGTTGTGCCAATATCAGATAAAGAAATTCAGCAGCCCAGAGAGGTATTTGATATGTTCATCTGAATGTCAATACCAAGCACTCTCTCCCAGCCACTCCACCAAAGCAGTGAGAATGTATCTCAAAAACAGAACACAGAAGCCATCAGTTGGATGTGGCTTCAAATTCCTTTTTGCCATTTCTGGGGGGGGAAAAAAATAGAAGAAGAAAGAAAAATATCAAGAAATGCTGTTCTTTGCTTTGTGCTCCCCATATTCAGTCAGAAATGGAGGTCATTTGTAGCTTCATCAGTTGACTGATCCAGAGCAGGAGCCAGATGATTGTAATGGCAATGTCAGTTCTCAAAAGCAGTCAAGCAGGTTACCAAGCTTTTAACCAGCTCCCTTGGCTAGCTTGGCTACCCAGGGCTTCATTCATGGCAAATCTGCATCACCAAGAGCACTCTAGTTCAACCCCTGGGCTCTCATTTACTATTCAGGTTTCATGCAGATCAGCTCATTCACACACTGTCAATGACCAACCTGCCTCCTGAGCCAGGCTCTCTAGCTGCTTCACAATTGCAAAGCCATTTCTCAGAGGGAGTCAAAGCTTCACTTGCTTTTCACGGAAATGGCTCATAGAGACATTATCTTAAAGTGCTTTCTCGTAAAAAAAAAAAAACAACTTTTTTTTTTTTGAACTGAGAATTACATGCTGTGCTGAAATAGAATGGTGTTGAGTTCTGATTATATCTTTTTTTCCCCATTTTTGGTTTCACTCTAAAGTACAGAAAATACCAGATTGCTCTCTCCATTTACTCCCCTTTCTCCTTGATACTAAAAGTTTAGTCTGCTGAATCAAAAGCAGCTTTAATATTAAACTTACATCTTTTATCCCCATCCCTCGAAATAGTTAAGACCAATGGGATTATGCATCATTTCATGCTACGTGTGTGCACCTGAGAACTGCATGTGAAAGCAGTCAAGGCAATGGTCTGTTCCCATGTGACTCTAATCACGGACATGGGAAAAAGAAACCCAGGTTCCAACCCCACTGTGATCACCTTTCCTCCTCTTTGAAATGAGTGGGCTGGAGACACTGCAGCTTATCTGTGAAGTTCCTGTATTATGCATCAATATCTCATGGTGCAACAACATGAAAAGTCACACAACCATTAAACATGACCGTTAGAAAAGTGACATTTTAAAAAAGAAAAATAATTTTATGATACAATATTTACATTTCTTAAGGGGAAAATCATTTGACAAATTTTCTATAAATTAATTTTTTCTTCATTAGGGTTTTTTTTAAAACATGCTATACCAAAAGGGGTGATCCGAATACAACAGAGTAATGGTTAACATTTAAAATTAGGCTGTTAAAAGAATGATACATATTTTAAATGACAAAATTAGGTAGTTAGGCTTTAAAGGCCATATTCTTAATTCATTTATTTTTAACATTGAAACTTTTTTTTGCACTACCTTACTGAAGTTCAATAATATATACCTTATAGTGTATTTTAGAATTTCGCTTTGCCAAATCCAGGGAACTTTTTTACTTTGGTAAATTTCATATCTGTTTCTCAACTGCACAGAGTATGCCCTTCACTTCCACAAAATGACAAAATTAATGATAGCCTAACCAATCATGAAGACACAGGTTTGAGGGGAAAGATCCCAATGGGTTTTTCAATGATGATAAATAATTGAAAAACATTGAAAATCATTGAAAAACAATTTCAACAATTCACCTTATATATAATAAATACTTCACAGATAGAAGTCTTCCAACCAATTAACAAGGAAAAATAAGATAAAAACGTGCTAAGTGACATATTCCTTGAGAAGAATTATGAAGCAGGAGAAATCAGTCATGAGTCAAATTAGGTACAGGTTTTTAATGTTTCTGCCTAATGCATGCAAGTTTATACATACAATGTATTGGCGTGATACACATGGCAATATAATATATGCACAGGGCATGCTTATTACGTCTGTGCCATGAGTATTGATTGTTTTTGAGAGATAGACTCTTATACAATCAGGAAACCACTGGTTTTTTTGCATACGTAGGCAATGGCACCCTACTCCAGTACTCTTGCCTGGAAAATCCCGTGGATGGAGGAGCCTGGTAGGCTGCAGTTCATGGAGTCGCTAAGAATTAGGCATGACTGAGCGACTTCACTTTCACTTTTCACTTTCATGCACTGGAGAAGGAAATGGCAACCCACTCCAGTGTTCTTGCCTGGAGAATCCCAGGGACTGGGGAGCCTAGTGGGCTGCCATCTATGGGGTCACACAGAATCGGACACGACTGAAGCAATTTAGCAGCAGCAGCAGCAGTTACAATACTACACAAGAAAGATCTTGACCAGTCTTGGTCTGTTGTTATTAAGCCTTCAGATGAGGCAAGAAAACTATCACTAAAAGGAATTTTCTACAGATCCATTTTTGGAGTTTTTTGAATGAGAAATTGCATTCTTTTCTCTTTAAGATAGTCTAAGCAATTATTGTCATGCTGCTGTTGCTGTTCAGTCATGTCTGACCCTTTGCAAATCCATGGACATAGCCTGCCAGGCTCCTCTGTCCATGGGATTTTCCAGACAAGAATACTGGAGTGGGTTGCCATTTCCTCCTCCAGGGCATCTTCTAGGACCAGGGATTGAACCCAAGTCTCCTGCACTGGCAGGCAGATTCTTTACCACTGAGCCACTAGGGAAGCCCAATCATTGTCATACTGACATAATAAACGAATTATCTTTTCTATTCTATTGCTAATGTGCTTTTAAAAAACAGCTTTATTGAGATATATTTTACATACTATAAAATTCATCCTTTTAAATTACACAGTTCATTAGTTTCTAGTATATTCATTGAGTTATACAACCTTCAACACAATCAATTTTATAACATTTTATCATCCCACAAAGAAAGCCTGGACCATTTAGCAGCCATTCACCATCTCCCCCTAACCCATCACCCACCCCATAGTAACCACCAACCTTTCTGTCAATGGATTTGTGTACCTTGGACATTTCACACATTTCACATACATGAAACCATACAGTACACAGACTTCAGTGATTGGCTTCTTTGGGTTTGCATCTTGTTTTCAAAGTTCATTCCTGATGTTAGCAAGTATAACTACTTCATTCCTTTCTAAGGTTGAATTACATTCTATTGATACAACATTTGTCTATCCATTCATTTTATCAATAGATGAATATTTGAATTGTTTCTACTTTGGGGCTATTATGAGTAATGCTGCTATGAATATTCAAGTATAAGGTTTTATGTAGTTGCTAAATCACTTCAGTCCTGTCCAACTCTTGCAACCCCTTGGACTGTGCCCAGCAGGCTCTTCCGTCTATGGGATTCTCCAGGCAAGAGTACTGGAGTGGGTTGCCATTTTACATGCTTTCAATTCTCTTGGGTGTATACCTAGGAGTGAATTATGGGTTTTATGATAACTCAGTGTTCAACATTTGGGGGAATTAGCGAGCAGTTTTCTAAAGTGCCTGAATCATTTTACAGCCCTACAGGAAATATACGAAGGTTCCAATTTCTCCATATCTTCACTAACGTGTTACTGTCATTTCAATTTTAGCCACTCTAGTGCACACAGAGTGGTCTCTTGTGGTTTTCATTTGGTTCAATTTGATTTCTCTAACAATGAATGATGTTGAGGATTTTTTCTATTGCTTAGTAACTATTTGTACATCTTCTTTAAAAAATGCCTACAATGTCTTTGTCCATTTTTCACTTGATTTGTATATCTCTTCATTGTTAATTTGTAAGAGTTCTTTATATACTCACAGAAAGCCCCTGTTAGATATATAATTTTCTCCCATCTGTGGGTCATCTTTTCACTTTCTCCATGGTGTCATTTGATACATACAAGGTTTTTATTTGATGAAGTCAAATAATCTATTTTGTATTTTATCACCTGTGCTTTTTTTGGTGGTGTAACTCAGGAACATAACCCAAGGTCACAAAGATTAACTCTTTTATCCTAGGATTTTTATAGTGCTAGCACTTACATGTAGGTCTAAGGTCTATGTTGAGCTAACTGTTGTGTATGGTGTGAGGTACAGGCCTAAGTTTATTCTTATGCATGTTGATGTTCAACTGTCCTAGCAACATTGATTGAAAGGACTAACCCTTACCCCACTGAACTGTCTCAGTATTCATATCAAAAAGCTCTCGACCATAAATGTGAGGGTTTATTTCTGGATTCTCAAATCTACTGTTGATCTCTCCTTATGTTAGTCTCATACAGTGTTGATAACTATCACTTTGTAGTGAATTTTGAAATCAGTAAGTGTGAATACTCCGACTGTTCTTCTTTTTCAATATTGTTTTAGCTATTCTAGATCCCTTGCGGTTCCACATGAATTTTAGGATCAGCTTATTCATTTCTAGGAAAAAAAAAAAAAAAAACAGCTGGAATTTTGCATTGGAATTTAACATGTCGACCATTTGGGGCTGTATTAGAGTCCTAACAGTGTAAAGTTTTCAGTTTCTTATTTCTATAAACAAGGGATGTCTTTTAACTCTTACTTATTCTTCAATATTTTTCAACATTATTTTCTACTTTTCAGTGTACAAATCTTATGCTTCTTTCATTAAGCTTATTCCTATGCATTTTATTTCTTCTTTTCTTTTTTGCTGCTATATTTAAATGTGATTGTTTCTTAATCTCACTTTCATATTGTTCATTGCTCATATACAGAAATAAAACTCATCATTGTATACTGATCTTGTATCTTGCCACACTGCTAAGCTTGTTTATTAGTTCTAATAGTTTTTAGTGGATTTGCCAATGCATGTTTAACTTAAAACTTTTAAATGATTTTGCTCCATACCATACTCTAAACATCAGTGTATGCTACTATTATACAACAATATCCTCAATATTTAGCAATTAAATCTTGTCTGCTTCCAGCTCTCATGCAACCTTTTCAATTAACCCCTCAGGCTGATGCCCACTCTCCACAGGAAAGTTGAAAGAAGATATAAACAAGAAAAAAAATCACTTCTTCCTTAATTCTGTTTCTAGCAGTTAGAAAAAAAAAAAAGATTCAGAGTAGTAAAATTAAACATATGCTAAGCTACTGAAACTCTTCTAGCTAGTATTACCTTGCTAAAATGAAGTCAAGCAAAATGTAACCAAAAGTGGATTTTGACATTTCATATTTTGTTGAATACTGTTAGGGTGCTGGCAATCACTGTCTCTTACATACAAATTAACAGCCTACCATCTGTCAAGTGTTGGGATAATCACAGGGTTTAGTGCACAATATGGTTATTAGAATATGACCTGACAAAAAGGGAAAGAACACAACCTAATTTGGACTATAAAATCTATGATCTCACTTGCAAATGACACTTTGACAAGCTATTATTCTGCATTTCGGCTTCCACAGTAAAAGTGGTTTTATGCATACGTAATTCTATTAGTTATACAGGCAACAGCCTGTGGAAGATTGCTTTAAACTATAAAATCTGCTTGGTCATACAATATTTTTTAACTAATTCTTACACAAATATTTGCACCACGAGTAAGTGGGAGCGTAATGATCTGAGCCTTCCCATTTCCAATGAAGCACCAATTGTTAGGCAAAAATGTCTTTGTGATATTGCTGCTAGCAATTCCTAAGTATTCTTAGGGGTTAGATGCAAAGAAAGGGCTGCAGGAACTTATTAAAACTATTTACGTGGACATACATCAAAGTCAAAAAGTTGACAGTTTTGAAAAGTGTAATGTATGAAACGTTTTGGCATGGAATTCACTTCATCCCCAACAGTGACATCTGCTAATGAGCATCATTAATATTGCCTACTTTTATTTATCCTAATGCCTCATGGGTGCTATCTTTATGTACCTTCCTCTGTAGCACCTTTTGTTTTCATCCTGGGGAAGAAACCCTGTACTGACAGCTGCCTCTAATGATGATTCCAGCCAAATTCTTCTCTTCTGGTTACAGAGAGAACATAGAGTGCCAAGGTCTTTGTATTGTTGTTTTCTGCTCTTGAAATGGGGTGGAAATGTGCAGTGTTCCTGAAGGTTATTTAAGGGCACACTCGTGTCTAAAACACATGCTTAAGAGAGAAATGCATTAATTAAGTCCCGAGGCAAAATGTTCTGTGGAGGTGACAAAACAAATTTTTTAATATTAGCAATTATATTACCTGGGGACCTTAAGTAAGATAATAACTATATAATATATTAAGCAACTCATGCTGCAAATGATGTTGCTTTTAGATTACACACCTTTCCCACTATTTTCACACTTGTTTCCATTCACAGTAGGAAAAAATGATGTATTTATCTGTCATGTTAGCTCAATATAAGTTGACTCACAGTACCAAGGTTCTTCCGCAAAGGATCTTGGGATCCAGTTTTAATATGCTGCAATATGAATTTTAAGAACAGTGCGTGATTATGAACTGTCAGGTTGTAAAATACCCCAAATTTTCCAATACTAAAATTTGCATGGCTATTTCCTGAAGATAAGAGAAAAAACCTGGTCAAGATTTATAGAAGACTTTTAAATATATTTTAAAAACCCAACACAGGGAGACTAATGGAACTTATCATTCACTTACAGAAGTGTCAGTTTCCCCCCCCCCTTTATTATAGATATAAACAAATTCCAAGTTCTTCTAGCTACAGTTACTTGTATAAATTGACTATTATTGTCGTGATTTTTTTTTTTTTTAATCTGAAGGTTACCTATCATGGATGAAGCTTCACAAATGAACAAAAAAACTTCCTCTGGAAATCCTTTTCCCTCAGAAAGAATTATTCCTAGATTCAGAAGTCCAGTTAAATATGAACATTAAATGTGTCAAAAGGAGACAGAGAAAGGCAGGTAAAGAGGGACAGAGGGGAGGGAAAAAAAAAAAATCCATGCCCAAACAAAAGACTGGAAGGAAATTAATCAAATCATTCTTGTGGTGAGACTATGATGATTTAGTTTCTTTCTATTTTTATTTGTCTTCTAAATAATCACAAATCACTTATTAATGAAAAAATCACTTTTTAATGAAAAAGAAACTTTGTATGTATTTTTTCTCCTCTATGCTTTATTTAGATGAATAATTTACATACAGTATAACACATAAATCTTAAGTGTACAGGTCCATGGCATAGTTCCAGAAAATTCTCTTGTGACCCTTTCCAGGTAATGTAACCTCCCCCAACCCTCCATTTTTCTGACTTTTGTTACCACTGATTCATATTACTCATTCTTTGTTGTTGTTGTTCAGTCGCTAAGCCATGTTCGACTCTTTGTGAACCCACGGACTGAAGCAGGGTTGATTTCCTATAGGATTGACTGGTGCTTAGCCTTCTTTATGGTCCAGCTCTTGCGTTTGCACATGACTACTAGAAAAACCATACAGATCTTTGTCGCCAAAGTGATGCCTCTGCTTTTTAATACACTGGTTCCTGAATTTACATAAATGAAATGATACAATGTATATTCTTTTGTATGTGGTTTCTTTTGTCAGCGGGCTTCCCTGGTGGCTCAGTGGTAAAAATACAATGGACAGGTAGGCTACAGTCCATGGGGTTGCAAAATGAGTCAGACACGACTTAGCAACTAACCAATAACTACAACTTTTGTCAACACATGTTTTTGAGAAGCATCCATATTGTTGTATACAGTGTATCAATGTTCCTTTTTTTTTTTTGCTAGGTAATATGCCATTGTACAACTATAACACAATTTGCTAACTCATTTACCCATTGATGGTCATTTGGATTTTCTCCGGTTTTTAGCTATTATGATTAAAGCTGCTATGAACACCTGTGCATTTTTTATGGGTGGGCAAATGAACTAATTTCTCTTGGATTAAATCTTATGAGGGGAATATATGACATGTAATTTTTTAATTTGAAAGTAAAGTCTAGTATTTTTTTATAGCTATTGTATTTAAAGCTAAAATAAAGTATCTAAAAATCTAAACTTAATGGTTTCTACCCAAGTGAAAGGCAATACACAAAATTCAAAGCATAAATTTGTAAAATTATAGGCTTCCAGATACAGAATTCAAATCAAGTTAAAGGAATCAAAAACTTTATTCGGACCCTATAAAACTGCTGCTGTTTCTCCTAGACTTTCACCACCTTCAATAGAAAGATTTCCAAAGGCATTAAGTTTGCCATAAGAACTTTATTCAATCCATTAGGTTTAATGACTAAAACTTCCCTTTAGCGGAAAGCATAGTAGGAAAAGAAAAATATTCACAAAGTTACAATAAACCAATCAAATAATTAAGAGGTAATGTTTCAGGGCTGAAAGGTCATCATCAATCGGAAAAAAATTCAGGAAATTGAGAAACCACTGAAATGAGACCAGTGGATGGCAGAATCACAGGTGTCATTTCCACAGCATCTACCCCATCGCAGGGAAAAAAAGAAAGGTTTTCTTCAGGGATGATGCAAAGCACAATCTTGTGATTATGTTGCCAAGGATAGTGTGTAGGGTGGCTATGAATAATTTATTATCCAATCAAAACACTTTCGAGACTGAAAGGGGGTGCTAAAAATAAATAGTTTTATTTAATTTTTAAACTAGTCACTTGTTAACTTACAATTTGGTTTTAATATACTGTCAGACTTTTAAAAAAATAGTCGTATTTGAAAATGGTTTCCAAAATAATAATTTTATTGAAATACTAAATTTACATTATTAAAATGGATGTGTTTGTGCATGTATGTATACGTGTGTGTGCACTGGAGAAGAAAAACAGTTCCCTATGCTCTTCGGGTATCTAGATGGGCCTAAGGATTAAACTGACCTAAGATGTATCAGTAGAATAAAATAAAGTTTCAATAAGATATAAACTTCAGTGAATTTTCACATGTATGTGGGAGTCTTCACAAGAGAACAAAGACCTGAAGAAATGACCAGGGCGAAAAACTTTTATACCTTTGACAAAGAAAAAATAATGGTGAAGAGGTAACTAGGAAGATATAGGCTAGATTAACAAGGTTTGTTTATACAGCCTTCAAGGCCTTAAATTTCCTATAGCTAATGATAAGGATGTCTTCTATCCTAGTACAGGGAGGGTATCTTTCACCTGGGAGATTTATCTCCTGCTTTCAGGAGGACAAAGGAGGGTCAGAATGTCCTTCTTCTTGCACTGGCTGTTTCCAAAGTAGCTTTCCTTTTAAACAACCAACATGCCAAAGTGGCATGTCTTGGGGTGACAAGTGACATATTCTGAACCCCTTCTATCTATACATCCAGGACAAATGCTAATGTGGACAAGATGAAGGCAACTGATATAAATCCTAAGAAAACTCAGATCCTAGTCGTAGCAAACCGGGTATTCTAGTCGTGTCACCTCCCTCTCCAATGGGCTTAACAAGGTGCTGCCTCAGGCCTTTTGCTCATTCAATAATTTCTGAAAGACTTCGAAATGTTGGGCATTGCCCAGACATAGCGCATACAAAGGTAAATGAATATCACCATCCCCAAACCCATGGTACCTTTAATCTGTCAGAGAAGCTAGCCACGGAACAAGATGCTACAAGTGTGCTAAGTATGACAGAAAATGCAGAGCCCTCTGTAAAAGGCTTTTACATGCTAGTTTTCAAGGGGTTGACACTGTCCCATGAGATGACTTCTTGGAATCATGAGGGACTGATTCTCATCAATGTGGAATATAACTAGTATTTTCTCAAGGGCTCCAGAGATGCAACATGTTCTCCAATGTGCAGGAGAGGCCCACACAGCACAAGACAATCCTGTATCCCTCATGACTTTCAAACATCCCACTATACATTCACATAAATGAAAAAAAAAAAAGATCATGCTTATCTCTTTTATATATCAGCCCAATGTATATTTTGCAAATTTAATTTTCATTGAATTTTTCAAGAATGAAACTAGCACATTAAACTGAAGAGAGGTTGTACTTTGTTTTGTTCAACCAACTGTTCACTATTTCAGAAAACCCCATCACTGACAGCAATAGGGCTTATGATACTCAGTCTACCAATATATCTACCTAAAGAAACAAAAGACTTATATATAGAAAACTATAAAGCACTGATGAAAGCAATCAAAGAGGACACAAATAGATGGAGAAATACACCATGTTCATGGATTGGAAGAATCAATATAATGAAAATGAGTATACTACCCAAAGCAATCTACAGATTCAATGTAATCCCTATCAAGGTACCAATGGTATTTTTCACAGAACAAGAACAAATAATTTCACAATTTGTATGGAAATACAAAAAACCTCAAATACCAAAGCAATCTTGAGAAAGAAGAATGGAACTGGAGGAATCAACCTGCCTGACTTCAGGCTCTACTACAAAGCCACAGTCATCAATACAGTATGGTACTGGCACAAAGACAGAAATATAGATCAATGGAACAAAATAGAAAGCCCAGAAATAAATCCACACACCTATGAACACCTTATCTTTGACAAAGGAGGCAAGAATATACAATGGAGAAAACACAATCTCTTTAACAAGTGGTGCTGGGAAAACTGGTCAATGACTTGTAAAAGAATGAAACTAGAACCTACTTTCTAACACCATACACAAAAATAAACTCAAAATGGATTCAAGATCTAAACGTAAGACCAGAAACTATAAAACTCCTAGAGGAAAACATAGGCAAAACACCCTCCGACATAAATCATAGCAGGATCCTCTATGACCCACCTCCCAGAATATTGGAAATAGAAGCAAAAATAAACAAATGGGACCTAATTAAACTTAAAAGCTTTTGCACAACAAAGGAAACTATAAGCAAGGTGAAAAGACAGCCTTCAGAATGGGAGAAAGTAATAGCAAATGAAACAACTGACAAAGAATTAATCTCAAAAATATACAAGCAGCTCCTGCATCTCAATCCCAGAAAAATAAATGACCCAATCACAAAATGGGCCAAAGAACTAAACAGACATTTCTTCAAAGAAGACATACAGATGGCCAAGAAACACATGAAAAGATGCTCAACATCATTCATTACCAGTTCAGTTCAGTTCAGTTCAGTCGCTCAGTGGTGTCTGACTCTTTGCAACCCCATGAATCGCAGCACGCCAGGCCTCCCTGTCCATCACCATCTCCTGGAGTTCACTCAAACTCATGTCCATCGAGTCGGTGATGCCATCCAGCCATCTCATCCTCTGTTGTCCCCTCTTCCTCCTGCCCCCAATCCCTCCCAGCATGAGGGTCTTTTCCAATGAGTCAACTCTTCGCATGAGGTGGCCACAGTATTGGAGTTTCAGCTTTAGCATCATTCCTTCCAAAGAACACCCAGGACTGATCTCTTTTAGAATGGACTGGTTGGATCTCCTTGCAGTCCAAGGGACTCTCAAGAGTCTTCTCCAACACCACAGTTCAAAAGCATCAATTCTTTGGCGCTCAGCTTTCTTCACAGTCCAACTCTCACATCCATACATGACCACTGGAAAACCATAGCCTTGACTAGGGAAATGCAAGTCAAAACCACAATGAGGTACCATCTCACGCCAGTCAGAATGGCTGCTATCCAAAATTCTACAAACAATAAATGCTGGAGAGGGTGTAGAGAAAAGGGAACCATCTTACACTGTTGGTGGGAATGCAAACTAATACAGCCACTATGGAGAACAATGTGTAAATTCCTTAAAAAACTGGAAATAGAACTGCCATATAACCCAGGAATCCCACTGCTGAGCATACACACCAAGGAAACCAGAATTGAAAGAGATACGTGTACCCCAGTGTTCATCACAGCACTGTTTATAATAACCAGGACATGAAAGCAACCGAGATGTCCATCAGCAGACGAATGGATGAGAAAGTTGTGGTACATAAACACAATGGAGTATTACTCAGCCATTAAAAAGAATACATTTGAATCAGTTCTAATGAGGTGGATGAAACTGGAGCCTATTATACAGAGTGAAGTAAGTCAGAAAGAAAAATACCAATACAGTATACTAATGCATACATATGGAATTTAGAAAGATGGTAACAATAACCCTGTATTCGAGACAGCAAAAGAGACACAGATGTATAGAACAGTCTTTTGGACTTTGTGGGAGAAGGTAGGGGTAGGACGATTTGAGAGAAAAGCATCGAAACATGTATATTATCATATGTGAAAAAGATCGCCAGTTCAGGTTCGATGCATGAGACAGAGTGTCAGGGCTGGTGCACTGGGATGACCCAAAGGGATGGCATGGGAAGGGAGCTGGGAGGGGGGTTCAGGATGGGGAACACATGTACACCTATGGCTGATTCATGTCAATGTATGGCAAAAACCACTACAATATTGTAAAGTAGTTAGCCTCCAATTAAATAATTTTTTTTTAAAAAAGGAAAAAAAAGATTAAAAAAAAAAAACTGCATTAGTCTGCCTTCCTATCTGTCACATGAAAATATGTGAAAGAGAAATAAGTTTAGCACCAAATACTATTAAATCGGCTGTGACACATGACACTCAGGGATATCACCAAACTGCATTCATGGAGAGTATCTTTAAATATTTCATCTTCTGGCTGTAATATATACCTTTTAAAAATTCGGCAGCATGATAAATGCGTGTACTGTAGCAACTACTGAATAAAATTATTTACTTATTTTGGATTTTCCCCTTTTTTCTCAGTCTTAAACTGAAACTGTCCCTAGAGGTCTCCTACACAATTTCTTTATGACTTATATTATTCCATTCCCTATTCCCTGTTGCCTACTGATGGGCATTCTAAGAACAAGAAAGCAAATATATGCCTAAACCTGAGGGAGGATTTCAAGATTACAGGTATTTTCTATGGGATTCTTCAATACCATCCAGTCCCTTATCATAACATAGGGAATTATTTTGCAACTATCCATACAAATAAGTCCAACTCATTTCTAGGAATGGCATACTTGCTTATGTTTTCTACCTCCAAACTGTGTAATTAATCTTAAAATGTTAGCCCTATTTCAACTAAGCTTATTTCTCTTTTTTTCTCATCATATACATTATTATTTGTCCTAACACTAGTTTTTTATTTTAATGTCCCTCATACCTCTTAATTCTATATTCCTTCCACAGAATGGTTTCTAATCTTAAATCCAATTTATTAAGATGAAGTAGATATCAGCATTGGCAGTTGTGTCAGTATTAACACTGAAATAACTTATTCTATTGTAAGTTACTTCCCTTCTCTTATGCCTTCACATTACAAGTTAAGTCATTAAATCATTTTTTTAAAGTATGTGGCAGATAAGTAATATTACCACTGAATTTCATTTTATGATAATAAAGACGACATAAAATATTTCTTGTAAAAAATAAAAAGGTAGTGTACCTGATGGGATTAAACAGTTGAATCGAATCTGGAGCAATGGTTGTTTCAGCTGAAATGCAGAGGATGGGTAAGAACTAACTGAAGGAAGAGAGATTAGGGAAGACAGGAAGAGAGGCCAAATCATCTAAAGAAAATTTCCTTTTGGGGAAAAAATGATAAAAAAGAGAGCAGAGAAATTGAGTTGGAAAAAATGGTTGCTAAAAGGTGATGAGTAAAGCACTGAAGGCACAGAGATGGTTTTTGCTGATAAAAAACAAAAACACTAAATTTTACATTTTAATAGGTTCAACTGTAAAAAGGCTGTTTAATTTTAAAAAGTTCAAGTGGTTTGAAATACATATTAGAAGAATACTTGTTTCCAGTTAGGGGGATAAAACAAAGTTACCTTTTAAAATACAATTTAAGTATTAAAAAAGTTTTCTTTCTCTTTTAGTAAATATTAGTATAAGTAGGACAAGAATACAATAAATATATAGCTTCTGAATGACTGAGTTTGGGGATGCTCTGAGTATAGCATAGAGGTCAAGGGAAGGGAGAGGATTTGAGAAGTCCTGCAGACCAAAGTAGTGTTTCAGGTCTTTATCTTAGAAGCAATGGAAGGCCCTTAAAGGACTTTAAACAGAGGAATGACAAGATAGTATCTGTGCTTGTTCGAGATCAGTATAGCATCTATGTGGGAAACAGACTGGGAGTAGACTAGATGGCTGTGGGTAGTCCACTGAGACAGTGGCTGCAATTGTCTAAGTAAGAGACAGTGGTAGCCAAGGTGATAACAGCAGAGATGTAAAGGAATTTGAAAGATAACATAAACTCTGGGATCTAAAATGCCATGAATTGGAAGACCATTGGCTTAATGAGAGCTTTTCAAGCATGGAGACATGACACTAAATGAGCACATCAATGGGAAGATATCATTATTTCAGAAATAGTAAAATATGGAAAATCATTATTTAAAAAGCAAACAGTAAACTATGGAGGATATACAATTTTTAGAGGCAAGAAAATGGGGTGTGGAGACCAATCAAATGACTGATGATAGAGAACAACCTGTTGGAAAAAGTTGAAACTGTCAGGCTTCCCTGTCCTCAGAATTTCAAACATCAAGCAATTTGGCTTTATTTGCTTTTTGTCTTTAATTGACATGACAGATGGTTTTGGTGATGTAGATGGAGTCTAAAACTGAGACAGTCACTGGAGAAAATAAGAACAAGAAATCCCTTCTCAAGTAAAGATACACTTGAGAAAGGAATGCTGACTTGCTGGCCTTCTAATATCAGAGGCCTAAAACTTGTAGTTGAAGTTTGCTTCCAGGAAGCAATGTTCACAGCACTCTGAAAGTCAAGGCCTGGTTGTTGCTATTATTAAGATGATGATTTATAGCCAATGCCCATGAGCTAGGCCTCGAGGTTTGTTTACAATTTACAGGAAGAAGAGTGCAGCCTTAAATTATTGTGAGCAACCCTTGAAGTGAAAAAAAAAGATTATGTAAATATATACATATTACCTTTTAAGTTTATTGCTTAGGGCCCAAGGGGAAAAAACACATTGTGGAACTATACATATCTCCTCTGTGCAAAGCTGTTTCTCAAGATATTCAAATATATTCTTTGACTCTGCTCCAATCAGTAGAAAATTTCAATTACTCTATTTGTTTTGTAACTGCCCATCATCTTGAAAATCCCAAACTGGTTTGATTTAAAAAATTAAATACAGTGCATTTTCATGGGGGCAGTGGGGTGGATCATCAGGCTCATACGAGGCAGATCCATCTAGCCAGGAATACCTGGTTATTCACGAAAGCCATTACTCATCAGGTCCAAAGAAACCTCCTGGAACAGTAGGACCGTTTACACTAAATATTACTGGAATAGCAATTGACATTAAGAAGTATATTAGAGCTTCCTGGGACAATATCACAGAAAATCTCTGGATGACAGATGACATGATAATGTAGAAGGAGGAACCTTCAGAATCAGAGTCAGTAAAAGTGAGTAAAAGTCACTCATTCGTGTCTTACTCTATGCGACACCATGGGTTGTAGCCCACCAGGCTCCTCTGTCCATGGAGTTTTCCAGGCATGAATACTGAGTGGTTTGCCATTCCCTTCTCCAGGGGATCTTTCCAACCAAGGGATCGAACCCAGGTCTCCTGCACTGTAGGCAGATTCTTTACCATCCGAGCCACCAGGGAAGAAGGGAGAGGTAAAGCCCCTCTTTCAACAGTTTTAAAAGTATATAAAGAGGAAATCATATGTAAAGCAAAGCTTTGAAAAGCTGAGAAATTTTGTTATTTTTTTCCTCTGCCTACAGTAGCCTTCTGGTGTTAGTGCTGCAATGCATTTGCTTGCCCGTAATATTCTCAACACTAACAAGATCAGAGGAAATGATTTATTCCACCCCCTCTCCTGCTACTTCTGAACGGCTGTGGGTGTCCTTGGGGACACGGGATTTCTGAATTGCTTTCGGCCATCTGATATTGGAGCTCTGCAGCCTTCCCTTAGAATGAGCCAGGAAAAAAATCAAAATAATTACATTAATGCTGGGAATCAAAGTTTATTGACTCTCCCTTGAGGCGAAAAGACCAAAAAGCTGGTTACAAAAGTTGCCAGCTTATTTAATGATACCACTGCCTCCTCCCCGGTCTTGTCAAAACAGCTTTTGAGAGCATTTTCAAATAAAGCCACCTCTGAAGTGCTCCAATTCAATAGCTTATCTATTCCCTTTTAAATAAAAGCTAGCACCCATCATCTCTCTTCCACATTCAGATCTCCTCAAAGGGAAGGCCCGACAGGCTCTCTTCCCCTGCCAAGACACTGCCAAAGGCAATTCTCCAGGGCAATCTCCCTGTCATCATTTCCGCTCCCCTCAGGAAGGTTCTGCCTCATTGAATATTCTTCTAAGTCAATGAGAGAACCGCATGCCTTCCCAAAGCAGCAGTCTGCATCTACTGCAGAATTCATGGCTGCTAGTGAAACTTGGAGCAGCTGGTTTCCCTCACTTGCCCACAATTCTTTGCAACCCCCAAAGAATTGGAGGGAACTCAAGTGCACCCATTTCATAGATAAGCCCACAAACCCAAAGATTAAGCATCTTGTTGATATTCATACCCTTCACAGGATATAGCTAAGGCCCTGAAAAATAACAGATACTAAGTAAAACATTTCTTGGCCAATAAGGATCAATATTTTCCTCCATTTGTTTCATTTATCCTCTCCTTTTATTTCTTTAAATGTTCTTTTATTTCTTTAAATGTTTCTTCTTCAAATGTTTTCAAACAAGGCCAGAACATCACAGCATTTCATCCCAGATTTCTTCAGGCAGTATGCCGTGCAGGAAGAAGTCAACACCGCAGGCCTGACGCTGCTATCCTTAGAAAAGGCCTGCTCTCAAAGTTGACTCTTGGCTGGCATGTAAGAACCTGGATTTCAGGAAGGTCACCACCATTCCCAGGACTGATCAGAGTGGCTCATTTGACCTAAACTGTTTGTGGAAACAATATATATATATTAATATTTGTTTATTTATTTATTTGGCTTTGCTAGGTCTTAGCTGTTGCACACAGGATCTTTGTTGTGTCACACGGGATCTTTTGTTGAGGTGCACAGACCCTCTAGTTGTGGCGAGCAGCCTCAGCAGTTGTGGCATGAGGCCTCAGCATGTGGGATCCTATTATTACAACAGCTCCCTGACCAGGGATCCAACCCACATCCCTGGCGTTGCAAGGCAGACTCCCCACTGGACCTTCCCCAGGGAAGTCCCCAATATACTTTTAGGATATACTTCCTTTCCTTTGGGGAGTCTGGGGTTTTGGACCAGCCCACAGAAAAACTGTTGGTCACTGAAGCGTCCTGTCAGACGTCTCACCTGTTGTCACAAACAGCACCATCCCTGAGTGGCTCCTTTGGGAGACACACACTGAACCTAGTACCTGTCTCCTCAGACTTCACTCCATATGGCTTTTCCTTTGGCTGATTTTGCTTTCCTTCATTCTGCTATAATAAATCGTAGCCACAAGTAGACAACATGCTGAGTCTTGTGAGTATTCCTAGCAAATCACTGACGCTGGGGGAGGTCTTGGGACCCCGATCCATTTGCTTACCATTCAACTTAAAGTTCACTTCTTCACAGAAACTTCGCTGACCATGGAGAGATACCAAACTAGGGGAGACTCCTGTTGCCCACTATCATTGCAGCCTGCGTGTCTCCATCACAGCATTTATCAAAACTGTGCCAAATATTGTAGAATTTATTTATGTATGGTTTATCTCCCCACCCAAGTATCTAAGCTCCCTAAAAGCAACAACTCTCTTTGGTTCACTGTGGTATCCTTAGTAATGAGTGTTGATGGTATGAAATTTGAAAAGATCCAGGAAAATACCAAGCCCTCCCTCCCAGTAAAGTTTAACAGCCACAGTTTCGGCTTAAGAGGTATATTTTCTGGGACTTCTCTGGTGGTCCAGTGGCTAAGATTCCTCGCTCCCAATACAGGAGGCCAAGGTTCAATCCCTGGTCAGGGAACTAGATCCCACAAGCCTCAACTAAGAGTTTGCATGCCACAACTAAAACTTGGCATAGCCAATAAGTAAATAAGCTTTTTTTTTAAGAGGTACATTATCTATGATGTCCTCTGTATTTTACTCATTCATTTACCAAATACCACACACTTACTATGTAATCCTTACTATGTCTAATCCAGGTTAATATCTACTTCATTACCATAATTTTATAATTAGCAAGATAATCCCAATGCTTCATCTTCTAGAAATAGAAGCACATATCTATATAGGGGCTCCCCTCTTGAAACTGGTGACTAATACAGTTATTTGCAACATTATATAGGACCCTCTTTTTCACTCGAGAATCCTCTGGGGGTTTTAATTCAAATAGAGGCTCTTTTGATGATTCTTATGTGTTCACTTAAGTTTGAGAACCACTGACCTGGGTTACTCTCAAAAGTAGGACAACTATAAGTAAGAAAACACACAGACATAACTCTTCTGCTGAATTTTTTAAAAGATGCATGTACCACAGGCTAAAATGTGAAGGAAATTATGCTAAGCACATTCCACTATTGAAACACCACAGGACAACAGATAGAATAAATATATATTCCTTAAAGAAAAGAAGGGAGCTGCTTGTATGGTGTAAGGGAGACATCTATATATACATAGACTGTCTTGTGCATTTAATGTGTGTGCAGAAATGGGTCAAGTAGACTTTTTTTTTCGTGGTAGATGAAAATAAAACGTGATGGGACATACTTAGATAGCAACTGGCAAGCTTTTTTTTTTCTTTTTTTAAAGTTTGAGCGTTTACATACTCTATCTCAACTGGCAAATTCACTTCTAGGTATATATTAATACCCATGAGAAACTTTAGCACGTATGTCAAAGTCCATCAGTGAAAGGCCACTAGCAATACACTGGTAGTCAAAGTTAAGTGTTTCAACTTACTACAGCAAAGGAGAAGGCATCCTAGAGGAATCTTGGGAGTATCTCCACAATGGGAAGTTATTGGGACCTTCTAGGAGCTGAGAGATCAAGGTAGACTGTAGTTGGCCTGGAAGTAGTGATCACGATCACTCAGAGAAAGGCAGTGAAAGTCAGAAGAGAGGGCCATTTAGCAGGCCATGTTTACTTTCCTACATATGTACCAGGAGATGTGTGTAAGAACTTTCAGAGTGGTATTATTCATACCAGAAAAAAAGAAATGAAAAGAAAAACAAGCAGATCAAATGGGGTAAAGAATCCGCCTGCCAATGCAGGAGATGCAGGTTCGATTCCTGGGTTGGGAAGATCTCCTAGAGAAGGAAATCCACTAGAGTGGCAACCCACTCCAGTATTATAGCCTGGAGAAATCCCATGGACAGAGGAGCCTGGCAAGCTACAGTGCATGGGGTCACAAAAGAGTCAGTCATGACTTAGTGACTAAACAGCAACATATATAAAAACTTTAATTACAAGAAAAAAGCAAGGAATGATAGAAGGTTTGGTTATGTCATAGAAGGAGAAAGAGATAGGATTTTTAAAAGGCACACATTTGGGTATCAATTATTGGTATATTTGTTCTTAGGTTTATGACTATACGTTAAGTATGAAATCAATCAATGCATCAGAATAAGGTTAATTCATGAACCAAGGATCACAGTACAAAATGAACCTAGGACTATAATTAATCTATCTCTGTGACCAGAGATCCAAATTGCTTTTAAAACCAAAAAGATCACAAGGTAGTCATTCTTACCACCTTTTCTTCTCAGGCACATATTCTCCACTTGGCATTTGTAGCCATGACACACTAGGTGCCAGTTGTGTTTGTACAGCAGCTACAATAAACATGACTTTTTATTAAATGCAAATGTCACCACAAAGCAGAATCAACTATTGACTCTGTGCCACCTCTCATCAACAGAACCATCAATATGCCAAGCCAGGCACAGGATTTATTATCTATCCACCTCTTTCAGAAAGCTTCCTGAAACACAACTCATTTTCATAATTGGTAACCAAATAAAACCCCAGGTAACCAGAAGAACACAAGATTTTTCAGGTAACTGAAAATTAAAGAGTGATGTGTAATTAAGTGCATACTGATACACTCACATGGGCATTTCATCTCTTGTTCCTTGATGAAGGCAATCCTTGCTACCTTCTCCATTTTACAAATATGGCATCACCTCTGACATAAAGACCAGGTTACTTCACACAGTCCTCATATGCTCACTCCTTTTACCTTTTCCATATCATTAATCACTTTAGAAATGTCTTTATCTTCAATGATATTTTATTTTGAGGACATTTTACAAAATAGCAATAACAGGTCGAAGTTCAATATAGCAATAACATACATAAGAATCAAAAGAATGAGTGCTTTTTAGCAAATATGAACAAAGAGTCAAATGATCCCTATTTTTAAAAAGCTCTATAAACTATGTCAGGGGTGGGTGTGGAGGATGAGGGAATCTCACTGTCAGATACCATGAAACAACATAAAATTAAACTCGAGCAATCTACTAGAAGACCTAACAATTGTGATGGTTGAATGGCTTTAAAAAAAGGGTAAACTAGGAAATGTCTCTTGATATTGGACACCAATTCACCATTGCTGCTAATTTTTTAGACCCAAGTGTGACTGCCCTACACAAACTATTACCCCTCAAGGGGGAAAAAAACAAATTCAGATTTCATCAGTCCTGGATAGAGTTCCCAAATCTTCAGTTTTTCTCAAGAGCCTCATGTGATTCCATCTGGCTGGAGAACCAAGCTTTGAGAAATGAGTCATGATCCACCATCAGGCAGGAATCGCACACATGGATTCATCTACCCAAGGTAAAAAAATGAGCGATATCTTTGCAAAGACAGGACTTATGAGGCACAAGGAAATTAGGAAGCCCATTTTTTTCAGTAATCACTGTTACATGACAGCCCCTGTAGCGTGTTAAGATGCCTATTATCAATGACTCTTATTACCTTCTCCTATGCAGTAAAACATAGGAATGTACGGTGGAGGAGATAAGAATATCCAAAAACAAAAAATGAAAAGAAAAATAATAGTAGTCATGTTCACTATTTATATAGATTGACTACCATAAGGAATGGTGAAATGCCTTTTTCAAAGAAACACTGTGGCTTTAAATTGGGTTAACTCAATGATTGTAGCCATGAAACAAGTGACTACAGAGATGTAAAGGATAGGATACTTTCCTATATTTCTCTTTTGTCTTTTATTTTCCCTACAGTCTTAAATGCTTTTTCTCCTTAGAATGGATGAAGTTATACAGTTTGCCTTACATAAAAGCTTTGCCTGAAAGATTAGTAATCATGCACTTTGCTACTGAATTGTCCAGTCTATTCAATCTAAAAAAGGCTCTTCTCTTTTGTTCAGGCAGGATTATCTCCTTTGCAGAGTATAACAGAAATATCCGGATATAAAATTGAGAAATTGTTCATAAACATTATGGAAGGCTTTTTGAGCTTTTTACTATTAGAGGCCTGACTTACCAAACAGTAAGATGCCTTTTTCTGGGTTGGGGATTTTTTTTTTTTTTTTTACTTTTTTCTTTTAACTAAATCACCCATAGTTTAACACATTCCACAGCACTTTCACCCATGATTATAGGCAGAAAGAAACAAATTGCTATTTTCAAAAGATATTTTTAATATCTTCTACTACATTTGGAGAAGAAAATATATATATATGTGTGTATATATATATATATATCAGCAGCACTATCTTTTGTAGGTAACTTACTTACTTTTCCATTTCTGTATTTAAGTCTTTATGCTGAACCAGCCAATGAAATACATTATTCCACTGGCAGAAGTTCTCTAGCAGAAACAAAACTAGAAATAGCACGTAATTCTGAGAAGTCAGACACATTAATGTTAATCCAAAAAAAAGGAAACAAAAAACAAACCAAGACTCTCAAGCTAGAGGTTAATAACACAACTCAATCAAAACCAGTGACATTTTTTATCAAACATTTGTGAAATTGCAGTTTTGAACTCTGACCTGCTACAAATTAAATTAAAAGGTGCTGTTCTAATTCTGTCTCCTGGTACAATGCAGCACTGATATAGAAAACAGGGAGCCTACACTGAACACACCCGGTTTACAATGGAAAAAGGAAGGTGATGCTTCCATTCTCCATAAGCAAGTTTTTAACACACGGTTCCTGAGTGGATTTGTCAGTTAAAGGGGTACAGTGGCTGTCAATGCTGGTTTAACATTTCAACAAAGCAAATCATCAATTTAAACTCACCCACACCAGTCTTCCTGTTAATTGACTGAATGATTATCCCTCTCCTGGTCAAGAGTCCACCTGACACACTTGAAGAAATTCTTCTTTGTTGTGAACCATCTGGAGGCTTTGCCAGACCTCAACTTGGCAAAACTACTTTGGTTTTTCAGGTCACTGGAAAGATGTCTCTCTTTGTTCTCAGAGGGGCTCCTGAATGAAAGCCAAGTTCGACTCTGACTTTCTGAGCGCCTTCTCTCAAAGAGTGTTTTTCCTTGCTTTCCGCCAGAAAAGAACAAGTCATAGAGGACATTCATTAGACTTGTGTTTAAAGGGATTTAGCAAGGGGTGACAGGCTGGACATGCATCATGACGTGTCATAGTCAATGTGGAGTATAAATGGTCTGGCAGTAAATTCTACCCCATACTTTTAGGGTGTCCAAAATACAAGCCAGAAGCCTTTTGAGATCAAACCCGGCTAGCCCTAAAAAATAAAAATATATTCATGACCAAAGCACTTGCAGGGAAAAATAAATATGTTTCAATGGAAAACTATGCATTATCTAGATTATAAAGGAGACCTCCTCCCAGCTATCAGATTCTTATTCACTGAGAGTTATTTTACAACTCTGTAAATTATAGATAACTGAAAGCAATGCAAGGTAATTCTTGTCTCTGATTCTTGCACTGTAAATTCTGCTCTGTCCATTGGATGTTCAGGTTACTCTACTCCCATCATTAGAAACCACTTTGCCTACAATTGTAAATTCACTTCAGTATTTCTGATCTGCAAAAGTGTCCTTTTGGCTTTTTTTGGGACTGGTTATAACACTGACTAGCTTTCTCACTCTCAATCAAATATAATCTTTAATAAACATTCATTTTATATCATTATGAGTCATGATCTCATTTTTTTTTAGAATTACCCTTTAATCCATGTATTGATCTTAGAATATAGATATCCAATTTAGAATATTAAGTTTTATGACTATGTTATGTCCCTTCTTCTGGTAGCCTCTGCACATGCCATTCCTGTGCCTAGGTTGTTCTTTCCGCATCCCCAGTCTAGCTTCTGTATCTACTTAATTCCTCATTTTCCATCAGATTTTGGCTCACTCATTATTCCCATAAACAAGCTTTCCCTGACCATCCCTCCTCTGCAAACAGGTTAAACTGCCACCCACCCCACCCCCGCCCCATTACATGCTCTTCTTGCACCATGCACCTCTTCTTGGTAGCACTGACCTTTATTCCTCTGAGTTTTCTAATATTTGTTTTCCTCACTAGAATAAATATTCCCTGATGGCAGAGAGGTAGCACTAGTGGTAAAGAACCCATTTGTCAATACAGGAGACACTAGAGAGACAAGTTCGATCTCTGGGTCAGGAAGATCCCCTGGAGGATGAAATAGCAACCTACTCCAGTATTCTTGCCTGGAGAATCCCATGGATAGAGGAGCCTGGTGGGCTACAGTTAACGGAGTCACAAAGAGTAGAATCGACTGAGCAACTAAGCATATACTCACATACACAGATGGCAGAGACTGTATCTGGTTTTACACACCATTGTGCCCCCCAGGGTTACTCAGGTGCCTAGCACATATGGGGCTCAAATATAGGCAGAAAATGTATGCAAAAAATTTCTGTATGCATCAATGAGGCAATATATCCAGGGATTAGTGAATGGAAATGGGCTATGAAGACTCCTGTTACAATTCAGAAGAACAGATCTGGACCAAAGCCAACCAAGGAGAAGTAAAAAAGAGAACTATACTGTGATGTTAGTGCCAGTGATTTGGAAAGCCATGGAGACAACTTATTAAGATAGCCCAGTGGTACTCCTTTGGAGTTTAGAAAGGACCTACGTGAAATTAGAACCTCTCTGATATTCCTCTCCTCTCCTCCAAAGAGTTCTAAAATCCAAGAAAACCTGGGAATTCCTGGGTATTTCAAAACAGAATAAAGGCAAAGAATAAAATGGGACCAGCTTGAGTCTCTTATGGAACAGAAAGCAGCAACAGGGTATAGAAGAATGGTTCTTAAAGCATGGTCCCTACACTACCAATATCACTTGGAAATTCTCAGGCCTCACCTCAGGCCCACTAAAATCTGCAGTCTTGGAGGAGGAGGTAACTATCACCTGTAGCTAACCCTACATGTAACACTTAGAGAACCACTATCAAAGTTAAGAGAACCGCTGGCACAGAATAAAGATAAGCCCCAGAGTCACCCAGTCTCCTCTCATTATAGCTATGAGACCCTGGGCAGGTGACTTAAAGTCTCTAAGCCTGAGTTTACTCAGCAGGAAGTGTTAGTTGCTCAGTTGAATTCAACTCTTCCAGACCCCATGGACCGTAGCCTGCCAGGCTCCTCTGTCCATGGAATTCTCCTGGCAAAAATACTGGAGTGGGTTGCCATGGTCTTCTCCAGGGGATCTTACTGATCCAGGGATCAAACCTGGGTGTCCTGTATTGCAAGCAGATTCTTTACCGTTTGAGCCACCAGGGAAACCTACTCAGCAGGATAATAATAGCAAAACAAATCTCATAGGATTGTCATGACAATATTTAAGTAATATTTATAAACTGCATACCAAAGTGACTGACAAAATATGGATACTAATTGAATGATAGCTGCTATTGTATATTCTCATTATTGTCATCATTATCATGATTCTTAGGCCTAGAAACTCAGAGAAGGAAAAAGCTGTGTAGTCCTATGACCCGGTACAATCAACAGAACTTGCACTGGGATTTTAGAAATGGGCCAGAAGGGATTCAAAACTGGGCACTATATCTGCCTTTCAGTCGGTACCATCATTTTTGGGTCGGCAATTCATGACAAAACATACAACTTAAATGAGTACAGTGCTTATGAGGTTACACAGCCACTTGGCACACACACACTATTTGATCTTCACAAAAAATCTGAAAGCTGTTATTTCATTCAGATAAGTTAGTGGACTTGCCCAAGGTCACACTGTACTACTTCCAAGTCACCTGCATACCTAGAACTTCAAACCAGATATTCTGATTTAAAATTCAGTGCTCTTTTCCCTCTACTCCTCACAGCCTACCCTTCTGTCTGTACTCATTTCCTTTCCCAAGGAACACACTCACCAGACACACTGTAGAAAAAAATGAGACTGACATTCTTTAGAGAGCTTCCTGGACCCTGGCATATGATTGTTCTGATTGTCTTCACTTATGAGCTTCACACTGCAAGTTCAGTTCAGTCGCTCAATCATATCTGACCCTTTGCAACCCCATGAACTGCAGCATACAAGGTCTCCCTGTCCATAACCAACTCCCAGAGTCCATCCAAACCCATGTCCACTATTTCAGTGATGCCATCCAGCCATCTCATCCTCTGTTGTCCCCTTCTCCTGCCCTCAGTCTTTCCCAGCATCAGGGTCTTTTCAAATGAGTCAGCTCTCCACATCAGGTGGCGAAAGTATTAGAGTGTCAGCTTCAACATCAGCCCCTCCAATGAACACCCAGGACTGATCTTCTTTGGGATGGACTGGTTGGATCTCCTTGCAGTCTAAGGGACTCTCAAGAGTCTTCTCCAACACCACAGTTCAAAAGCATCAATTCTTCAGCACTCAGCCTTCTTTATAGTCCAACTCTCACATTCATACATGACTACTGGAAAAACCATAACCTTGACTACATGGATCTTTGTTGGCAAAGTAATGTCTCTGCTTTTCAATATGCTATCTAGGTTGGTCATAACTTTCCTTCCAAGGAGTAAACATCTTTTAATTCCATGGCTGCAATCACCATCTGCAGTGATTTTCGAGCCCAGAAAAATAAAGTCAGCCACTGTTTCCACTGTTTCCCCATCTATTTGTCATGAAGTGATGGGACTGGAGGCCATGATCCTACTTTTCTGAATGTTAAATTTTAAGCCAACTTTTTCACTTTCCTCTTTCACTTTCATCAAGAGGCTCTTTAGTTCCTCTTCACATTCTGCCATAAGGGTGGTGTCATCTGCATATCTGAGGTTATTGATATTTCTCCTGGCAATCTTGATTCCAGCTTGTGCTTCCTCCAGCCAAGTGTTTCTCATGATGTACTCTGCATAGAAGTTAAATAAGCAGGGTGACAATATACAGCCTTGATGTACTCCTTTTCCTATTTGGAACCAGTCTGTTGTTCCATGTCCAGTTCTAACTGTTGCTTTCTGACCTGTATACAGATTTCTCAAGAGGCAGGTCAGGTGGTCTGTATTCCCATCTCTTTCAGAATTTTCCACAGTTTATTGTGATCCATACAGTCAAAGGCTTTGGCATAGTCAACAAAACAGAAATAGGTATTTTTCTGGAATTCTCTTGCTTTTTCCATGATCCAGCAGTTGTTGGCAATTTGATCTCTGGTTCTTCTGCCTTTTCTAAAACAAGCTTGAACATCTGGAAGTTCACGGTTTACATATTGCTGAAGCCTGGCTTGGAGAATTTTGAGCGTTACTTTACTAGCATGTGAGATGAGTGCAATTGTGTGGTAGTTTGAGCATTCTTTGGTATTACCTTTCTTTGGGATTGAAACACCTTTTCCAGTCCTGTGGCCACTGTTGAGTTTTCCAAATGTGCTGGCATATTGAGTGCAGTACTTTCACAGCATCATCTTTTAGGATATGAAATAGGCTCAACTGGAATTCCATCACCTCCACTAGCTTTGTTCGTAGTGATGCTTCTTAAGGCCCACCTGACTTCACATTCTAGGATATCCAGCTCTAGGTTAGTGTGAGTGATCACACATTCGTGATTATCTGGGTCATGAAGATCTTTTTTGTGCAGTTCTTCTGTGTATTCTTGCCACCTCTTCTTAATATCTTCTGCTTCTGTTAAGTCCATAATATTTCTGTCCTTTACTGAGCCCATCTTTACATGAAATGTTCCTTTAGTATCTCTAATTTTCTTGAAGAGATATCTAGTCTTTCCCATTCTATTGTTTTCCTCTATTTCTTTGCATTGATCACTGAAGAAGGCTTCTTATCTCTCCTTGCTATTCTTTGGAATTCTGCATTCAAATCGGTATATCTTTCCTTTTCTCCTTTGCTTTTCACTTCTCTTCTTTTCACAGCTATTTGTCAGGCCTCCCTGGACAGCCATTTTGCTTTTTTGCATTTCTTTCTCTTGAGTATGGTTTGCTCCCTGCCTCCTGTACAATGTCACGAACCTCCGTCCGGCGCATGAGCGCGGCAGCTGTGACAGCGCAAGAGCAGAGCCGAGAGGAACTACCCCACGTTCACCGTAAGGAGCAGCGGCTGCACTTTGCTGGAGAGGCAGTGAAGAGATACCCAACGTCCAAGGTAAGAGAAATCCCAGTAAGACGGTAGGCACTGAAAGAGGGCATCAGAGGGCAGACAGACTGAAACCACAATCACAGACAACTAGCCAATCTGATCACACGGACCAGATGTAACTAAGTCACTGTCACTAACTCAATGTAACTAAGCCGTGCCGTGTGGGGCCACCCAAGACGGATGGGTCATGGTAGAGAGGTCTGCCAGAATGTGGTCCACTGGAGAAGGGAATGGCAACCACTTCAGTATTCTTGTCTCAAGAACCCCATGAACAGTATGAAAAGGCAAACTGATAGGATACTGAAAGAGGAGCTCCCCAGGTCAGTAGATGCCCAGTATGCTACTGGAGATCAGTGGAGAAATAACTCCAGAAAGAATGAAGGGATGGAGCCAAAGCAAAAACAACACCCAGTTGTGGATGGGACTGGTGACAGATGCAAGATTTAATGCTGTAAAGAGCAATATTGCATAGAAACCTGGAATGTTAGGTTCATGAATCAAGGCAAATTGGAAGTGGTCAAACAGGAGATGGCTAGAGTGAACGTCGACATTCTAGGAATTAGCGAACTAAAATGGACTGGTATGGGTGAATTTAACTCAGATGACCATTATATCTACTTCTTCAGGCAGGAATCCCTTAGCAGAAATGGAGTAGCCATCATAGTCAACAAAAGAGTCCGAAATGCAGTACTTGGATGCAATCTCAAAAATGACAGAATGATCTCTGTTCATTTCCAAGGCAAACCATTCAATATCACGGTGATCCAAGCCTATGCCCCAGCCAGTAACACTGAAGAAGCTAAAGTTGAATGGTTCTATGAAGACCTACAAGACCTTCTAGAACTAACACCCCCAAAAGATGTCCTTTTCATTATAGGGACTAGAATGCAAAAGTAGGAAGTCAAGAAACACCTGGAATAACTGGCAAATTTGGCCTTGGAGTACAGAATGAAGCAGGGCAAAGGCTAACAGAGTTCTGCCAAGAGAACACACTGGTCATAGCAAACACCCTCTTCTACCAACTCAAGAGAAGACTCTACACATAGACATCACCAGATGGTCAACAACGAAATCAGATTGTTTATTCTTCACAGCCAAAGATGGAGAAGCTCTATACAGTCAGCATAAACAAGACTGGTAGTGGACTGTGGCTCAGATCATGAACTCGTTATTGCCAAATTCAGACTTAAATTGAAGAAAGTGGGGAAAACCACTAGACTATTCACACTGAAAGGAGCAGTCCATATTTTTAAACTCCTTAGTAGCAATCATTGGTTCCCTCTGCTATATGTTTTATTTTTAATACAGACACTTACTTCATGCTGAACTCAAATCGGTTTGACACCAGCCTTTTAAAAGCTGAATTTGCCAAAGATACACTGTACTACAGAAAGCTATAGAGCATCTTCTCTGCTCCTAAAATATGGTCATTTTAAAAACTGTGATCTATTCATTCTGACAATGATTATTCATAAAGCACCTCCACCTTGCCTGGCACTGTGTGAGGAGACACTGGACATACAACAATGAATTTTCAAAGCAGATGTGCTGCCTACCATCTTGAGAGAGTAAAGGAATCAGACAATAAGCCAAAAAGCAAAGTATAAGAGCCTCAGATTGTGGTAGGTGTCCAATGTAAAGCAGCAACAGCCAAATGATAAAGAAGTGGTCACCTACACGTCTGGAGAAACCAAGAAAGCAACTCTGGATATCGTGGTCAGAAAAACTCCATCATAAGAAATAAAAGAGAAATACTATGGCTTCCCTGGTGGTCCAGTGGCTAAGACTCTGCATTCTCAATGCAGGGGGCCCAGGTTCCACCCCAGGTCGGGGAATTAGATCCCACATGCCACAACTAAAGATCCTGCATGCCGCAACTAAGGCCCAATGCAACCAAATAAATAAATTAAATAATTTTTTAAAGCATATTAAAGTATATCTTGACACAGAAAGCCTATGGTGGAAATCCACAGAATATGACCTGAGAGGATGGATGAGTTAGGAGTGGTTTGTCTGGTTAACATGAGGAGTCAATCCAGAGGCTTTCTTGAACAGACTCTCCTAGTATGAGTATAATTTATATCCCTAACTTTATCAAATATACTTTATACTTATTTAATATAAATATAAAAGTTGGATGTTTATGAATATTCAATTCATAATATAATGAAACAGCTATTGCCCCCAAACCTGCTTGTATACACACTAAAAGAAATAAGGTACCATGAGGTAGACAGGAACAGAGGGGAGAAATAAACAGTTATTCGGTGCTTTTTGTGTGAAACTTCATGTTTTGACATAATTTATTTAGTCCATAAAAAATTCTGAGTTTAGGTACCATCACATTTTAAAAGGAAGAAATCTGACTTCAGTGAGGTAAGCTTATTTGCCCAAGCTCTCTCAACAAATAAATGACAGAACAGAAAAACTGATAAAATATAAGGTAAACATAAGAATCTGATATATATCCAGCAACTGTATCATGTCCATTCTGCAAAGCCAGGGTCAGCCAAATAAGGCTCAAGGATCAAATTTGGGCTGAAACAAACTGAGTTTGGTATTTATATTTTTAAATGATTGAAAAGAAAATTTGAAAGAAGAATAATATAGGTACTTCTCTAGTGCCCTATGGGTGTAGGTTCGATCACTAGTCAGAGAGGTAAGATACAAGATGCTTCACTGCCAAAATAGCAAACCAGAAGCAATGTTATAACAAATTTAACAAAGACTTGAAAAATGGCCCAGATTAAAAAAAAAAAAAAACTTAACAAAAATAATATATCATGACATGTGAAACTTGCATAAAATTCAAATTAAGTGCCCATAAATTAAATTTCACTGGAACACAGTCACACTACCTCTTGTCTTAATTGCTTTTACTCTACAAGTAGAGTTGTGCAATTGAAAGAACATGTAGAGTTCCAAAGCCTAAAATATTAACTGTCTGGCCCTTTATTGAAACAGTTTGCAAACCCCTGAGATAGAAAAGAATCCACAGAAATAAAAGTAACAAACACACTTGGAAATGTTAATTCAAGTATGACTATAAACACATATGCAAATAATGACTATAAAACATCTCTAAAGGAATTTAACCTAATGGTAGTTGTCTGAGGCACCATACACTCTCCCAGCTTCACTGGGAGGTTCATTTTTCCAGCCTCAAGTAAGGCAGTGGTAAGTCAATCTCATCACAGGGATTTATCACATCTCAACTTGAGCAGCTGCCTTCCAACTCACATTCACAGAAAGGAAGCAACACAACATGTCCACTCCATATTCACTTCACAACTTGGTTCTTAAACAATAGGAGTTTAGTTCCAGCCATGGTTTCAAACCGTTTTTGTTCGGTTCCAACTATATTGTCTTCTCTAAATATTTTCTGGTTCACGTGCACATGATCAATTACGAAAATGAATTCCTATAAATAGCCCAATCTGGGCAGATAATGAATTCACACCATCAAGTTCAATTTTTACAGTACAGGAGAAAATATTACTTTTCCTTTCCAGTCTTCAGGCTACAAGGTTGAAGGCTAGAGGCCACATGCTATATAAAACATCTCCAGTTTTTCAAATGTCTTGTGACAATACCTAATACTGATCTCCCTGCTTCTTTGTCATTTACTTGTGTACTGTCATCCTCAAATATTGGGTCATTTTATACTTTTCAAAGGTGTAAGTCACAAGGTAATACTTAGGGCATACACCTTAACTTGAAGATGGCCTTCACCTTGTAAGATTAAAAAAAAAAAAAAAAAATGTTGCACTTCAGTAGAAAACTAGGCATCATCTATAGCATACCCTTCCTAGCTGTCTGATTCTAGCCCTGTTCATGACCTTTGAACTACAGTGCACCACTTTGTAAGTTGTAAGTGACTGATAGATACATAAATTTTGTTCTGACAGTGAAGTGTTTTAATTTACTTCCACCTCACTGTGGAAAACCAGTTTTATCTTGATCTGTGACTCACCTCAATATTGGTTTACTCTATAAACATTGGTCCTATTATAACTTTTCCTTTAATCCAGTTATAACATCTGCCCAGTTTCCTCATATCGTATAAGCAAAATAAAATCTTTAGCACATCCTCATTTTTATACCGACATGAGAATATGTTTACCTTTTTCTGAAAATTATTTTTTAACACCCTAAAAGGTTGGTACGAACTCAGATTCATTTCAAATGCTACCTTTAAAAACTTCAAATTTTGAGTGATATTCACCTTAAAGGTGAATTTAGTTGTAATATTATATTAGTTAAAACCACACAGAAAAGTGAAATGTAATGAGGAATGTCTTTTTTGTCCCTTTCTAATGCTTTTGATGGAGAAGGATATGGCAACCCACTCCAGTAATCTTGCCTCAGAAATCCCATGGACAGAAGAGCCTGGCAGGCTATATAGTCCATGGGGTGGCAAAAGAGTTGGACATGACTTAGTTTTTTATGGGCTTCCCAGGTGGCTCAGTGGTAAAGAATCTGCCTGTCAATGCATAAGACATGGGTTCAATCCCTGGGCAGGAAGATCCCCTGGAGAAGAAAATGGCAATCCACTCCAGCAGTCTTGCCTGGGAGATCCCATGGACAGAGGAACCTGGTGGGCTACAGTCCATGGGGTTGCAAAAGAGTTGAATACAACTTGGTGACTAAACAATAAAAAATATCAGCTTTTGAACTGATATAAAATGAAAATTATGCAGAAGGGCAAGGAACAGGTGTTAAACAACAATTATTCTGACATTTCTTACAACAATAAGGGAAACTTTATGCAGGACTACTGCAATACAGGAGAGAAACCAGGCTCAACTCCAAATACAGCAACGGCAGCTGGAGATTTACAGCCAAGTAGCAAAGTGAGGACGTCAGCACGTAGAGAACCAGCAACAGGAAACGTCAAGAGTAGGGAGATTCTAGCTAAACTGGCTTAACAGGGTTCATGATTAGGATAGGCCTAAGACCCAGATATCAAGGGTGGGAGATGAGAATCATCATCAGATATCACTTAGCAGGATTCTTGCTAAACCTGGGCTAGGGAGGTCAAAGACAGGATGGGGCCATGACCAAGAAGGCAGCTGAGAGAAGCCTCACTAAAGTCTAGTCAAGGAGAGAGTCTTCATCACAGGCAATTTTATAAGAGAACAATTAAACAATTTTTGTACTCAAGGAATTTACAGTGTAACAAAAGAGGGAAATAAATCACCTAACTTGGACACACTATCTTGGCTTTAATTTGAAATCAAATTTTATTCCCAGAAGGATCCACAGGTAAATAACTTCTTCAAAGAAACATGTAAAATAAGTCAAAAGCTGTTTCAAGCTCTGCAATCTTAAAGACTAAAATAATAATTTGATATTATGCTAGCTGATAGATAGCATCACTGACTCACTGGACATAAATTTGAGTAAACTCCAGGAGATAGTGGAGGACAGAGGAGCCTGGCATGCTACAATCAGTGGGGTTACAAAGAGTCAGACATGACTTAGTGACTAAAGAACAACAACAAACATGCCAACTTAAGTACATGATATGTCTAACCAAGGGTTTGATAAAATATACTGAAACAAAAACAAAGCATATGTTATTTATCCTACTTTTCATATAGGCCAAAGATAACACTGTTGGCCACCAAATTCACCACCCCTGCCTGAAGAACAGGCTGGTTGTGGATATTTGTGAAACACAAACAACACTGTATCTATGAAATCAAACAACACTACATACTTTATTTATACAGAATGGCAACAGAGTTCTACAAGTTTTGTTTCTCAAAGTGTGCTCTGCCCCTGCAACCTGGGAGATTGCTAGGAATGCTAAATCAGAATCTGCACTGTAACAAGATCCCCAGATAAGTTTTGTGCACATTAAAGTTTGAGAATCACCTACCTGGAACTGTGGGATAACATATTTAGCCCTAAAATTGCTACTGTTAGCACATCCCATCAATTACCCCTTTTTTATATAGGTGACTTCTTTTGAAACAAAGGAAGAGTGAGAAAAAAAAATTTTAAGGTAGCCTGCATTTTTAGCCTGGGGATGGAAGTTTCATGTTGATCACCTAGTCTTATAAAATCCAAGTCATGAGGAAAAGGGAGAAGTTGCAAACACAGGTAGATTATGCACTCTTAGAATTTTATTAGTGGAAGACTGAAAACATGTAAATTACACATACAGTGTATATACTCAGTACAGTAATGGCTGAATAAGTTTGGATACAACTATACAAGAGAACATAATGAAAGCATTAAAGAGAATAAGATTGTTCTTGTACCATTACACAATGATCTAAGACGTGCAATATGCTAAGGTAATCTTAGCTTTAAAAATCCAAAACAAAGTAGTGCAGGGGCAGCACAGCACATACAGTGAGTTATCATTCATGCAAGGAAAAATATCTAAGTGTGCACATACATAGAACATTTCTGGAAAAACAGAAGAGCACAGGATTTGCCTCCTAAAAAGCTGAGGCGTGAGAGACAGAAGTGGAGGTAGACTGACTTCCCATTGTGCATCTTATAACACTTTTTTAAAATTATGTGACTATATTATTCAATTAAAAAAATGTTTATTCTGAGCATTGAAGAGTTCCTTAAAGGAGATACAGTCCAATTCCTAAGGGAACACAGGAATCCTTTCTTCAGTTTCCCAGATAGGCGGTCATCTGTGTCCAAACACTTTAGGTCTCTAGGCTGAGAAATCAAGTATCTAGAAGTCATTCTGACACTGAGCTAAAGCCCTAGAATGCTGCCCTGCCACCCCACATCCCTATCCCTAACCCCTCTCCACCCTGGGCTGATGACAGCTCTCTGTAACACAGAGTAAGGTTCTTCCTCTGTCAGCTCCTAACAACATTTGCGTGAAGTTATTGTAGTTTTCCTGAATAAGAGGTCACAAATAAGAGTTGACAGGGCAGGCAGGCAATGTAAATGAGTAAATCGGGTCTAGACAAGACAACACAGGCAGTGCACCCCTTCGCGTGGAGACAAGGATGCCTCCAGTGATGGGAGTGAGCATCATGGTCAGGAGACTGGGAGAGGCAGCAACAGTTCTTCTCCAAGGAAAATAATGCCATGGAAGAAAGATGGCCGAACGTTGCCATATCTTCCCAGGATTTTAGAAACCAAAAAATGTATTTTAAACACCTGAACGTTTAAATACTGACAACTAAACTGATTATTTACAACACTGTGCCAACCAAACAAAATACATGTGCACTTGTGGCCTGCAGGCCGCCAGTTTATCATGCATTCTGCCATCTCCCCTCCAGGTAGCAAGAGAACTTCTCTTTTCATTATATTCTGGTTGGATTTTATGGAAAAAAATAATCTCTTTCAAAAAATGTAGTCAGTTTACTTTGATTTGGTTTGGCAATTTACTAGTCCAGCTAGATAATTCATTTGCCAGTAACTGTGCTTGCCTAAGGATTGAAAACAAACACTGTAGTTGTGTGTGTGTGTGTGTGTGTGTGTGTGTGTGTGTGTGTGGACTGTTCTAAAGACCTTTGATATTTATTATTGTCTTTGGTGTCAGGAACTGCAAGGTATTTTCCATGGACAGTATTTCACAGTTGAATATATGTGTACAGAGCCCATTATACTGCTGGGGTTTATTTGCAAAACATGATTTTCATTTCCCAACAAGCTTTCAGTGGAAGAACATTTCATAGAGGAAATACAAATTTCCTACCACGCTACCCTGTGAAAACCTAAAGAGACTATTAGGCTATAAAAAAGGAAATTGAGGGATAAATTTAACACTTAAAAGTGACTCTTTTAGCAGGAGGTTTGGGCACCCAGCCAGGTTAAGGAGAAGTAGCTTTATACACACATCATAATAGCAGCCAAATCTCTGATATTCACTACTCCTTGTTGAAGCCCAGTAACCACTGAGTTATCACAGCCAGTGTGTCCCTTCTAACTTGCCATCTGCTTATTGTCACAGTGCCCTCGACTCTTAACTGTAAAACTGTTTTCTCTAAACGAACGGCAATGGAAAACAGGACCCCAGCGGCTGAATCCTGACCAGCACCATTTGAGGAGGACCTCACAACCCTTGCATAAAGTTGATGGAGGTTGAGATGGGACCCACTACCAAAGGCTGGATGCAGATGAGTGGCTAAAGGAACTGCAATTGCTAGAAAAGGTGCCAATGTACACCTTTCCCCAAAGATTCATGGACTCAGGACTGCATTGTTTATACCTTCTACTCTCCTTTAAGTAATGTAAAAACAAACTAGGAAACTCTAGAGCTCATGGTACATATAAAATACGCTTACATTGACTGTGACTTAACTCAAAAGTAAATACAACTAACAACTCTCTCAGAGTCTCAAAGCCAAGGACTACCATGATAAAACAATTAAATTGCAATTCTGAGGAAGGAGACATTTAATTATAGATATTTATGTAAGTAAATATAATCCCTTTAAATTTGTAAACAAATAGGCATGTCATTAAATATAAAGCATCAGGAAAGGATTTCAGGACCTGTACACTTGCATACATTGGCAAATATGAGCTATAGAGGGTTTGCTTCCGGGGGGGAAAAACCCTCAAGATTCTATCTTTACAGCCCAATGTTGGTTAACTTCCAAAGGAAAACACTTGATTTGGCATGTATTGTCTGTAGAAAGTGGACTTTTCGCATGATACAGTCATGCCAGATTTTGTGTTCTGTTAAGACACTGGTGTATCTTTCAGTCTTTTCTACTTGTTAATTTCAGGAGGTGATTTGCAAACATTTCTCAGAATATTTTGGTATTTTAAACATCTTGTAAATGTTGTGTCTATATAAATTAAGTGAACAATTAGGATGTCACCATACAATTCTATGCACCTACTTATAAAGGGATGCCTGAGAGGGTCCCGTTATCCAAAGTGGCCTATGTATCAGTTTTTCTAAAGCATTAGAGGTGGGAGTCAGACAGTTCCATCCCGTCCTGAGGGAAAGCACTGTATGATCTTACAAAAACCACAAAAGCACATCTTTCTATGTTTCATTTCCTCACCTGTGAAATGTAACCTAGCAGACCCAGATACTAGCAGGCTGCTGTGAAACTCACAAGAAAGAATGACAAAACAATAAAGAACATGACAAAGATAAGATTACCTACTGTTATTGTGGGAGGAAGGCGAAAGAAAAACAAACCACTAAGGCATATAGAAACCTTATAGTCTCTTACACAAAGCACATCTTAAAAATGCAAGCAAAATAATTAAATGCAGTTAAAGCAACTGAAACGTATATTCTCTCTTGAAAAAAAGTGTCACATGGATAAAATACATTCCTAACCCAGCACAAACTCTCCTAAAATCTCTCTCTGTCCCTCTCTGGCACTCTCATATCTTCTACCTAGATAGTGGCTTGACCCTTCCATCAAAGTCATTGAACAGTTCTAAATTTTTTTTAGTTATTAAATAACGAACACATAACAGGTACTATCAACTCAGTTTGATCTTACAACATAGGTAACTAATTAATCTACATTCCCAAACTAATGTGTTTGTGACATCCCTTGAAAAAGCAGTAGCCAAGGTCTCTCTTCATCTTTCTATAAGCCAATTGGAGTTGACAAACACCAGTATCTCACAGTGTTCAACAAGTGACTGGCAGGCAATAAATGTTTAGATAAGTGACAGATGTACAGAATGAAAAAGGTTGACTTTAGTTTTAGATTTCCTTAAATCTCGGTGCATTCTTGACCAAGGACTCAAACTCCTACCTGAATAGCTATCTCCAGAGTCTGAACCACTGAGGTCCATGGTGATAAAAATAAAAAGTGTAGTTGAACTCGTCAAATAACAGATCAGCAATTCATGCCCCACTGATGGTGGGTCAGTGCTGCAATCATCTTATTCCAAAGATAGCATAAAGATTTACACAGATGTCAAGGCTACACGTTGCTCTGCTGCCAGGGAGCTTCCTGTGTGAGTCATACAAAGAAATCAACACCTCGGGAAACACAGCTTTCTGGAAAACATCAATACCTCTTCTTTTCATTAAAACATTTTTTAATGGCTCTTTCACTGCAATGACTTATTTTTAGAGGCCATGAATCCTGAAATTATTCTTTTTAAGAACAACCTTGAAAGCTTTATCGTTTATGAAACGTTCTTTTTGTCCAGTTCACTTAAGAATCTGTAGTATGGGCTTCCCTGGTGGTTCAGCGGTAAAGACTCTGCCTTCCAAGGCAGAAGACCTGGGTCTGATCCTTGATCTGGGAAGATCTCACACGCCAAGAAGCAACAAAGCCCACGTACCACAGCTACTGAAGCCTGCATGCCTAGAGCCCGTGCTTCACAAGAGAAGCCACCACATGAGAAGCCTGCAGACCACAGCTAGAGAGTGGCCCCTGCTCGCCACAACTAGGGAAAGCCCACACAGCAATGAAGCCCCGGGACAGCCAAAATAAACAAATGAATTTTTTAAAAGACTCTGTAGTATCTACATTCTTGAAACTTGATTCCACAGCTTATTCCAACTAGGTGTCTTCTTTAGCTTTCCAGATACCATCTAACCATCTAATCATTCTCACTGACCCAGCAGCATATTTCGAATAGTCAGAGAAAGACTGACATGATGCTGATAAAGCTGTATCTTCAGGGCTCCAACTGCATGGACTCCAGGAATGCTGGGAGTCAGTGGTCGAGGTGGCAGGAGATACGAAGAAGCATTTTTATGCAAGCATTTTTGGTAAAGAGATCATGACAGAAAGGGAACCAAATCAGCTAACTGAACCACTGAAACAAGTACCTTGGTGTCTAATTTTGTATTCCTAATTTTCCTTGGGTACATGTATACATATGGCTGAGTCCCTTTGCTGTCCACCTGAAACTATTACAACATTGTTAAATGGCTATACTCCAATACAAAATAAAAAGGATTTTAAAAATAAATTCTTTTTTTCTCTTTGTTTTCCAAATAATAATAATAATAGTTCTTCTTTTTCTTGAAGAAGACTCTACAAACTGTATAAGCATCTGATCCCACAAAACCTGAATTTGCCCTATACAGAAGAGGGAATGTAAAAGTACTTCTCTATTGCTCAATCTGTAAAGAAAATCCTGATCTTCAAAAATTATAATAAATAAATAAAGGCAAGGGGATGGGAAAAGGTGATTTTAAATGTACATCTTTAGGACTGCTGACTTCACTATGTATTTTCCAATACCAAAATATAAAATAAACCTAAATCTGCAGATCTTGGTCCCTTTGACATTTCTTCCCAACAACCTAAAACTTTCAGATGAATGGGTCATCTGGCTTCTGAAGTATGCATTATTACTGCTCCCCACAACATCAAGCCTAAGTGATTTCTTTTATGTTTAGACTTGTGAACATAAAAAGTAAACATTTCTCACATGACTGATAGGTTTGCCTTTAACAAAAACAGCCCTGGCCCCAAATTATTACGAAATAGATCAGCAGCCCCACTGGACTCTGAAGCAATGTATTTAGGTAGTCCAATGCTACATTTTGTCAAAAAGCTCTGACAACCTAATAACCAGATTGTCATCAGACAGACATTGAAAAATGATGTGTTTGTTTCAGCATTAAAATGCTACTGCTTCCTGGAGCTTTTCTTTCCTTCAAAAAAAACTTTTTTTAAAAATCTGTGAGGGGTGCTTCCCATTGGTCTGGATGGTGTTTAAATGGGCCTATTGTGCTTGAGGGAAGGAGGAGCGAGTTTTGTTTTTATTTAAAGTTTAAGAAAGAACTGTACAGAAGACCACCAACTTGATTTGAATTATTTAATTTCTTCGTGTTACGAGGAATGGTACAAAAGGCAATGCTTGTAACAGTACTAACTAGTGTCTATTAAGCATTTAGGTGTTGCTAGACACCGTGTTTGTTCTCTGTCTTAACGGACTTCTTCCAACAACCATCAGTGAGAGGAGGAGGGGCTCACGGAGGCTACAGAAGCCAGACTCCACCCCAATTCCCGTCTTAGCCACAGCAATGTACTGCTGAGAAGAAAGGGTTTAACTTGGTTTTTCTTTTAAACTTGGTTTTGATGAGAGTCAAGAGGGGTGCTGGGGTTGAGAGATGTTCTTTTCAAGAAAATTATTATATATTTGCCCTCCCAAAAGAAGGTTATCCAGTGCATAGTCTGAGATGTAAACCAATCCACACAACCCATAATATGACACTGGAAGAGAAAACATTATAGATTCTTCACACAGATAAGCAATTAAAAACAAAAAGAAATATTAAGATATAGCCTTAGGTTTCAAAATACTATAGCTTCCATTTAATTAGTCAATTATGAGAAGTTATCCACTAACCTGTACAAGAATAAACCTTAGGGAGAACATTTCTTAGATGACCTTTGGAACCTTAATACCCAAAAAAATCTTACAGTTTTATCTATTAGGATATAAATGTGTTATTCCATGTAAATTACTGTCAAATTTGCACGTGCAAACTGTGTGACTAGTCAGTAATAATTAAATGACACCAATTTTTTTCACAATGTATGAAAATACCCCAGACAATTTAAATACCCAGTCAACCAATCCAGCATTATAATTCTATGGAGCTTTAAATTTTCCAAAGTATTTTTCCATCCTATGGTTTCATGTGATACCCATGAGCCTATATTCTTTCCTAAGCAGGAAAAAAAATTATTCCAAATTTATGAACATACATGTTAAGCAAAAGAAGCCATTATACAAAGAAGTCCATACTGTATGATTTCATTCCTATAAAATTCAAAACCATGGCAAAACCAAATTGTGATGTCAGAGTCAAGATAGTGGTGGCATGGTTGGAAGCAAGGAAGTAACTGGAAGATGGCATGTGAGGGTCACGTTCTACGTCTTATTCTGAATGCTAGTTCCTTAAGTGTGATCACTGTGAAAATTCATGAAGATATATACTCTGGATTTGCAAGTATATACATCCCGTGTGTTATATTTCTGTAAAAGGTTGACATGAAACAATCACACTCTCTTCCTTCAGCAGCTTGTCAGCTAGACCAGAAGAACAAACACATCAGGCAAGAAGGTGGGCAGTCTGAAAACACAAAGAAGTTTTTGCTGACTACGGAGCTGCTGCCAGAATGCTAAAACCTCTTAGCATTCCTTTCCCACGCAGTGTCAAACAGTTCATACAGCAATCCAGTATATTAATTGCTGTGAATGAAAGTGAGAGGAGGCCCATAGTCAATTACACCTATGTTTGCTAAGATTTAGGCCTTTAATGGCTCAGTGGGCAACTCATAGCAATGAAGTGAACTGTGAAGTAACAGCTCACTAACAATTGCATTTAAACATAAACACTTGATGCATTTTTAGAAACACCAGGGCTGATTAGGTTTATTTTACTTTAAAGTCTTAGATAATAAGATAAACAGATTTTTCATTTTTTTCTCTGTCAACAGTCAATTCATAAAATAGTAGGTTAAAACTTGCTTTCTTTTTCCATAAATATGAAATACAAAGACAATGGGACTCCTACTTCCGTTTCTCTTATCCAAATCAGATTTCAGTTTTTAGGGAACACGGTTCTGAGCTCTGTTTTTCATGTCTTCCAAGACTAAATATCAAGGATATGCTTAAATAGCTATTTAGATAAATCCAATGCTATTCCAAGAAGTAATAAGTAATCTGGTCAGAAAAGTACCAAGCAATCTATTAGTTGATTCAGTTGCCCTGTTTTTACTTAAAGCAGGGCTTCCAAGGTGGCTCAGCAGTAAAGAATCCTCCTGTCTATGCAGGAGATGCAGGTTCAATCGCTACACTGGGAAAAATCTCTAGGAGAAGGAAATGACAACCCACTCCAGTATTCTTTCCTGGGAAATTCTATGGACAGAAAAAGGAGCCTGACAGGCTATAGTCCATGGGGTCACAAAAAGTCGGACTGACTGAGCATGCACGCAGGGAGACCACAAGAACTATATAGAACAGGGACTTTATCAATAATTTTAACAGCTATATGTCCAGCAGAATCACAGACTGATACTGCATGATTCCATTCACCAGGCTTGATGCTAAGTGAAGGGTAATCAGTTATCATTTTAGGCTTAAGTTCCTTTAAGTTATCAGTGTAATATTTTTATAAGATATATGCGTTTCAAGTAACTTTATTTCCACAATTTTTCAGTAATTTGGATTATTTCCCCTTACTCAAATATAAGTGAACAATACTAAGTAAAAGTAATATTCTTAGCTCTACCAAACACCTTTTGGTGACATAGCTATCTAAATTATCTGAAAGTAATTAATTGTTCTTTGCCAACAGAAAGGATCTGGCCCCCAAACTTTATAAAACCCCAACCAAGTAATGACCAAGAATGTCAATAATAATAACTCTATTTACCTTTCCTTTTTTTTCTTTCTGTCTCTCGCTCATCAACTATCAGGAATCTTTAACAAATAAATAAACAAATACATACTATGGAAATGTCAGTGTTTATCTCTACAAAAAGAATAAAGAATTACTTTGTATAGTAATAACCTCTCCCCTACATTAGGAAAAAATGTTAAAACAGACCTTCAGGAATGAGCAATCTTTCTGATGCTTCCAGGAAGACCCGATCAAATAAACATCTTGTGGGACTGGAAAATCCAGAATCACAGGGCCAAAAGGAGCCACAATTTCACCTGACCAGTCATGTACAGAACATCAGCAAGTTTCATTTAATTCCACTATTTTTTTCATTAAAAAAAAAAACTGAAGTATAACTGATTTACAATCCTCTACTAGCTTCAGGTATACAACAAAGTGATTCAGGTATATATATATATATATATATATATATATATGCGTAACTATGTACATACACATGTATATTCTTTTTCAAATTCTTTTCCATTATAAGTTATTACAAGATATTGAATATTGTTCCCTGTGCTATAGAGTAGGCCCTTGTTTATCTATTTTATATATAGTAGTATGTATATGCTAGTACAAAATTCATAATTTATCCCCCCTGCTTCCTATTCTGTTTGGTAATCACAAATTTGTTTTCTATGTTTGTGAGTCTATGTCTGTTTTGTAAATAAGTTCATTTGTATCATTCTTTAAGATTCCACATATAAGTGATGTCATATGATATTTGTCTTTCTCTAAGCTGCTTCACTTTGGAGAAGGCAATGGCACCCCAATCCAGTACTCTTGCCTGGAAAATCCCATGGACGGAGGAGCCTGGTAGGCTGCAGTCCGTGGGGTCGCAAAGAGTCGGACACGACTGAGTGACTTCACCTTCACTTTTCACTTTCATGCATTAGAGAAGGAAATGGCAACCCACTCCAGTGTTCTTGCCTGGAGAATCCCAGGGACAGGGGAGCCTGGTGGGCTGCCGTCTATGGGGTCGCACAGAGTTGGACACGACTGAAGCGACTTAGCAGCAGCAGCAAGCTGCTTCACTTAGTATGATAATCTCTAGGTCCATCCATGTTGCTGCAAATGGCATTATTTCACTCTTTTTGATAGCCAAGTAATATTCCACTGTCTATATGTGTATGTGTGTGTGTGTGTGTGTGTGTGTGTGTGTGTGTGACACACACCATGTCTTCTTATCCATTTATCTGTCGATGTACATTTAGGTTACCTCCACACACACACACACACACACATATTACTCAGCCATCAAAAAGAATGAAATAAATGCCATTTGCAGCAAGATGGATGAACCTAGAGATTATCGTACTAAGTGAAGCGACTTAGCCATATTTTCGCTAATGTAAATAGTGCTGCTTATGAATACGGGGGTGCATGTATTTTTTTGAATTAGAGCTTTGGTCTTTTCTGGATATATGCCCAGGAGTGGAATTGTTGGATCATATGGTAACTCTATTTTTAGTATTCTAAGGAACCTCTATACTGTTCTCCATAGTGGATGCACTAATTTACTTTTCCACCAACAGTGTAAGCAGTTCCCTTTTCTCCACACTATCTCCAGCATTTATTGTTTGTGGACTTTTTCATGATAATTCCACTATTTAAGGCTGCTCTTATTCTCAAGTTCCCCACTCTCAGCTCTGCCTTAAGACAGACCCACTCAAACACCAAAAAACCCTACCAAGTAGTCTAATGCTAGCAAGCCATGGCACCCCACTCCAGTACTCTTGCCTGGAAAATCCCATGGACGGAGGAGCCTGGTGGGTTGCAATCCACGGGGTCGCTAAGAGATGGAAACGACTGGGCAACCTCACTTTCACTTTTCACTGTCATGCATTGGAGAAGGAAATGGCAACCCACTCCAGTGTTCTTGCCCGGAGAATCCCAGGGACAGGGGAGCCTGGTGGGCTGCTGTCTATGGGGTCACACAGAGTCCGACATGACTGAGCAACTTAGCAGCAGCAGCAAGCCCCTGAATCCCACCATATTGGGCCCATTACAAACTACACTCATTTGTACTCTATCATGGCTTAATTGTTATTTCAAAGAAAAATCTCTGGGCAATTTTTCCTGTCATTCAGAAAAACAGTTCAGGAATAAACTCAGGTGCCACTTGGGGGACGTGAAATAAACATTCTATTTCTATTCTATAGTTTTATGGTTAGATAGTTTCTACTGTTCATTCTGCTGCTTTAGATACCATGTCTATTTTGTATACTCAAACCAGCATTGGTCCATGCACACATGAGCATTTAATGAAGAATCCTGTGACTACAAGCCTCATAGCTTGTGTGGGGTCGCACACAGTTGGACATGACTGCATTGACTTAGCAGCAGCACGAACCAAGTGGCCACCTAGAAGTGAGACTTCAGGAGTGTTCTCTCCACCCAGATCAATGAAGCTTTCTTCCTATGAGTTAAAGTCTGAAATGCAAATACAATACAGCCAGGGAACCTGTTCTAAAACTTCAGTCATTCACATACTCCTTTTGTGATTCCTACATGACCTGTAAAACAATATTCTGTCATTAATACAATATTTTTCTTTTAATCAATTTGATTTTGCCAAGCTCATTTTTTTGAAAGATAGTTTCATATCACCACTGTAAACATCCAGCATCACTTGTGTTTAGTCAATATCACTTGCCATCAATGGAAGAAAATCTAAGAAAAAGTAATGCAACTAATCAAAAATGTGTCCACTCACATACTATGTAAAATCACCTCATGTATCACATGAAATACTGTAATAAATAGGTTTAAATTCGCACTAAAGAGTAAACAAGTGATATCAGTGTTGTCAACACCCCTCTATCTTGCTTCTGATTAACGGAAGACAGATCACCAAAAAGAGGTAGGAAGGGCGCTAAGAATTCGAAGGAGAATGGGTGAAGGCTGGGTGCTTGGGGAAAAGTGGGGTGAATGCCACAAGCTATGAGAAGTGAAGGGACAAACGAGCAGGCTGTGACCCACTCCCTAAGTATTTATTTCTGGGGCTGTCCCTGAATGTGTCATAAAGGAAGTCTGCTGTAGTATTCGATATGAAGGTCCTTCCTCCTCTTCTATGCACCATCTCTTTTAGACGTACAAGTCCGAGCTCTCAAATCACCCATCACAAAGAAATCGCATGCTGTTAATAGGCTTCTTCATTGTGGCTGACAATGCAGAACAAACGCCCATCCCTGTGCTGAAACCAAATTTCTGGAATACTAACAGGGGTTCCCAATAAGAGAAGACACATTAGGTAGAGGTCACCCCCAATAACTCCAGGAGGAAGCTCCTGAATTCTGCTGCTTCTTGCCACATTCACCACAAAGGGCCATATATTCTTGCTCTGCCTGGATAGCCTCCTCTCCAATCAAATTCTCAATTCTCTGATTATTTTTCTGTTACTTTTAACACCTAACTCTCATTAAAGCAGATGGCCAATCTACAGAAAACTAAAGGGCATGAATCTGAATGAATCAATCATAATGAGTGAATAAAAGAATGTATAACTATTGACCAGCTTTGCAGAAAAGAACACTGCCTAAGACCTGTCACCAAATTATCTCAGCTTTGTCCAAAGTTACCAGGAAAAGAGCATGAAATCCATCAGTATGCCTTTTCAGAGAAAAGATAAGTTCTTCCCTTACCCTAACTGGACAAAGATATACTGCAGTTTCTCTCTTTTAAAGTCCTTTTGGGACTTTCCTGGTGGTCCAGTGGTTAGAACTTCTGGTTTACACTGCAGGAGACACAGGCTCGATCCCTTTTTGAGGAACTAAGATCCCACCTGCCACACAGTGTGGCCAAAAAGTAAAAAATAAATAATTTTTTTTTTAAAATAAAGTGCCTCCTTTTCACAAGTTGTACAATCTTGGTCAAGTTACTTAACTTCTCTGATCTTCCATTCCTGCACCCATTAAATTCTGAAGAATAATATCTGCCCCATGAATTGCAGTAAAGATTAAATAAGAGAATTCAAGAAAAGTGACCTCCACATTGCCTGGAGTATATTGTAAGCTTAAATATGCTGGCTACATTTTTAGACTATATCACAATACCATGATAAATATCAATGATAAATATCAATATCAATGGTGTGATGATTCCGTGTTGTTACAATGTAATACCCATATGCTTTCATTTTCTGTCCTAGCATTAATATCTTCCCTGTTTGCCAGCATCACTGTTTTTAATGTTTATGTGGAGAATGAAACAGGATAGCAGTCTTATTGTTATCAAGGGCACCAAATCATGCGCCAAGAGTTCCTCATAAATACATCTGTCTTACAAATTATTTATTTATTTGGTTGCTTTGGGCCTTAGTTGTGGCATGCAAACTCTTAGTTGCAGCATGTGGGATCTAGTTCCCTGACCCAGGGACTGAACCTGGACCCCTGCATTGGAAGCATGGAGTCTTAGCCACTGGACCTCCAAAGAAGTCCCCATGAATGCATCTTAACCAATATATCCTGGGTTGATGATGACCACAATTTATTCCCATTTTGAAGGCCCCTGCATTTTTTAGCTCTTTCTTGCTCTGAATCTCCTACCCATCTAATACTCACAGAACTTCCCTCATTTAAAATCAGAAGCATGAGGACCTGCAGCCACAGAAGGGGAGGTTTAGGATCTAACGCCTGTAGTATTTTTCAGACAGAAAACACTCTCCCAATGCCTCTACCCAGGAGATGGTAAACTACTCTGACATCTCAGCTGTTGCCCCTCCAAGCAGATTCACACACCTCTCAGCTAACACCCCCATTGGATAGGCATCTTATCATGTTTACAGTTATTCATTATGACTGACTATATACAAGTAGTGCCTTTGGTGTCAAACCGAATGGCCCTGAAGACCCCCAGTCCAAGACAGCTGGAAGATACAGACACACATTAAATAAGACACAGGCAGAAGAATCACATTCACTTCTTGGAAATGGAAGAGACTGAAGTGACCTGCTAAAGACCTCCAGAGCTCCCGGGTGGGGACACCCACAGCTAGCAGAGTGGGATCAGAAATCTAAGGTGCTTTGCTGTTAGACAGCTTGCCAGAACAGCTCCTGTGGGTGTCTGCAAGCAAGTATTGGCATGGAAATACACACGAACTGTTTTGCAGGGGAATCATCTCAAACCAGAAGGATCAATATGCAATCTAACTGCCAGGGCACATTCTTGCACCTCTAAGCTAATGCACACCTATGGTGACTGCAGGCACCTCTCTAGAAGATTCTTTCCAAGAACACAAAGGAGAAAAGTGCCCTTCACCATCTGTGATCATCTGAATCGAGAGTCTTTGTGTGTGGAGGGTGGGGGGAGGGATGTATTGGGGAGGGAATAATGACCTGAAGAGATGACCTCTAGTCCTCAGAATCCACCATAACGAACCCTCTGTATTTAAAGGGGAACTTGCATTTCCTCAAAAGGCATTTAGACAGAGTCACATACTTGGGAATGAATCTAAGAACTCTAGAAAGAGCAGCACATTTCCCCACTGACGCAGCTGTACTGAAAAATCAACCCATGGCTCAAGGGGAAATGAGAAAACACAACTGGTGATTTCAAGCACGGCATCCAGTCTTCATTTTCGTGATCCTTCAATTCTTGGTTCAAGTATTCAGACTTTTTTCTTTCCCTGAAGTAGGAAAAGGATTAAGTAGGCAGGACGCTTTCAGAGTTCTGTATAGCACATGTTCATAAGCTATCCTTCTGTAGCACTTGTGGATTCATTCTGGAGTAGGGCTAAGCCGGAGCAAAGTAATTTGGCATGCTTGCATTTGCTTTATCAGGAGGAGCAAGTTCCAGTCTGCAGGGGCTGCCCTGACCTGAGTGGCAGAGAGGCTTCCTGGAACCCTGAGGGGGAATGCTGATTATTTTCCTTAAAAAGGATGCTCAAGCTGAGCCCTCTTCCTTGCAAAACACAAAATGAGCACGCAAACCATCCTCAGGCAAGTGATGGCCTGGGGAAAAGGAGTGATCATTATCACACAGACTTAATTTCTGACCAACAATCACCTTGCAGTATCTGCCCTGCTACACAACCTTGGGGTTGGCATTCCAAACCATCCCAGCCGAAAGACTGCATCCAGCAGCAGATGGGCTTTCCAAATCTGTATATCCACTTCTTTTTTAAAAACAATTTTATTTATTTATTTATTTTGGCTGGGCTGGGACTTCGTTGCTGCTTGGGCTTTTCTCTAGCTGCAGCGAGCAGGAGCTACTTTCTAGATGCAGTGCATGGCTTCTCATTGACGTGCCTTCTCTTTTTTCAGAGCAGAGGCTCTAGGGCTGCAGGCTCAGCAGTTGAGGTTCCTGGGCTCTGGAGCACAGGCTCAATAGTTGTGGTACACAGGCTTAGTTGTTTTGCACCGGGTGGGATCTTCCCAGGTCTGGGAATGAACTGGTGTGTCCTGCATTGGCAGGTGGATTCTTTACCACTGAGCCACCAGAGAAGCCCTGTACATCCACTTCTATATGCTGTATCAACATCCGGGAATACAGTGCAGTCCTTAAGGGTGATGTGGTAGAAGAATTTTTATTGTTCACAATACAATATTAAGTGGAAAAAGCAGTATGTACAATTTTTCCAAAAGATATATCTACATGGAGAACTGATTAGAAAGAAATATTCACAAACACCACAGGTGTCCACCTCTGAGCAGAAAGGTTATAAGAAGTTTCTATTTTCTTCTGTTTTGTTGATATGTTTTCCCAAATATTCTAAAATGTAAATGTATTACCTTTATAAAATGAATAAAGTAACTATAAAGTGATTTAAAGATATATTAATAGACTGGTGAGGGTGACATCACCAAGACGGCAACATAGGTTGTTCATGACATTGCTCTGCTGGTAAAGCAGAGGGTGGGATGGGGTGGAGGAGGGAGGGAGGCATAAGAGGGGATGGACATGTGTATGCATTCATGCTGTTGCTGGCAGAAACCAACACAACATTGCAAAACAATTATCCTCCAATAAAATATTTAATAAAAAACACCTATTTAAGAATAAGACACCACTCAGAGAATCCTAGAACATGGCAGGGGTGAGGCTGAAGCACACTCCATGTACCACAGAGACCAATAGAGATTGCATTAGAAGGTAAGAGAAGTAGCTACACGTTGACCACATTGCCCCTCCCCTAGGTCATCATAGCATCATGTGGAGAGGTCTCCTGAGTCTCCAGTTCCTCCAGTGGGAAGGTGAACACGGTGGATACAACCAGCATCCCAAGCATTGTGGATCACTTTACAGGAGCCCCAACTCAACCTCATACCATAGAAACTGCAGGAGAATCTTCAGGGCTCAGTCAGTGGGACTCATTCAGTGACTGTGATAGCGATGGAAGAGGGCCTTGTAACAACCAGCACAGAGATCGTGGCAGACCAAGTTCATACCTGCAATGCCCAAGTAATAAATTCAGAGGCACTGCCCATATACAGACCAAGCAGAGAGCACACTCTGATCAGGGAACTCCCACAGAGTACAGATCTGTTGATCTTCAAATGAGGAATTCTACTAGCCCTAAAGCCCAGTTTGCCCACACCCAGACAAAGAACTGAATCACAGCCTCATCTACTGTGGAGAGCATCTTCTGGTCTCATCTGACCAGAAGGGCTGGAGAAAACTGCAAGCTGAGCAGCCCAGCTGTGCTCAAGCCAAGAGGCAGGCAAGGAGAGCTGACCCACCCCAGAGAAAAGCTAGTACTAGGCACAGAGCATTGCCATGCTATGGACAAGCAGGAGGAGTAACTCACAGCCAAGGCTGTGGGTAGCTCACTGCCCCTCCCAGCCAAAGAGATGGTTTAGGAAATTGAGAGGAGCCTGGAGTGATCCCCTCCTGCTTCAAAGCAGGCAAGGGATTTTGGCCACTTTGGAACATGGTATTCTGCTAAATCTGATCAGAAGAGCTAGAGGTAACTCTTGGAAGCTCTGTAGCCCAGAAGCACTTGAGCCAAGAGGTAGCTAGAGCCAATAGTTTGCAGAGCAAAGCCAGTGGCCCTGTTCAGTCATACAACTTGGGGTGCAGGTTAACTCGAATTAACATGACAAAGAGCTCTAGAAGCTTTAGAGCTGCTTCTCCCACTGCACCCAGGCAGGAACTCTGATTCATATCTCTGCTCCTTGCTGAACACGGCCATTAGCCTCTCCAATCAGGGAATCTACCCAGAGCACACAGGAAGACGCAGAGCCCATTCAATAGCCCCACAAATACTGGTGCTAGCACAGCCCATGGCACCCCCCAGCTGCAGAGCAAAACTGGGGGCTTAAGCTGACCAAGGGTATATTTCACACTCTGGACTGATTCAGATGCCCAAACAATGAGCTGTACAGGCCCTGGGTCCTATCCTGCTACCCTGCCAGAGCAAGGAAGCAACTATTCAATAGTTGTGCCAACCGTCTATCTAGTAAGCCTGACCAGTGGATCCAGGCAACAGTGGAGACAAGCAGATAGCCTCACTTGGGTAAGAAACTAAGCCAGCAGTCCTATCCAACTGTTCTCAACCAGCTGTTCTCAGCTCATCCCCATTCCCATCCTCAGAGGTCAAACAGTTGCCCTGCCCCAAAATGGATCATAATAGTAAGTCCCACCTGCCCAAGGACATCATTTACAGACATACTCAGAAACCCAAATGGAGCTGACTGGTGAAAAATTGTCTGTGCCAAAGCAAGTCTGTAAAATCCAGAAAAGGAGTCTGATTACTCAAACAAGCAGACACTGACATAAAGAATTAAGGATCAAGAAAACCAAATAAATATGACACCACCAGAATAATTTAAGAATAGCAAGATAAAAGAGAGAAGTTACATACAAAGGAACTTTCAAAAGATTATGGGCAGACTTATCAACAGAAATTTTTAGACCAACTGAAAAAATGGGATCACAAAATCAAAATATTGAAAGAAAATAACTGTCAACCAGGAATTCTATGTCCAGTGAAGCTGTCCTTCACAAAGGAGAAACACTTCCTAACAAATAAAAGTTCATTACCACCAATCCTGCCTTACAAGAAATGCTAAATCACTGAGTGGAAGTAAAAGAACACTAATTAACATCATAAAAACAAAGAAAGGTGGTATGAATCTCTCTGGTGATGATAAATACAGTCACATATTCTGTAAGTGATAGTGGTACACAATTCACTTAAAAACTTTAATTTAAAGTTTTCCTTTAAGGCAGTAAAAATAACCACAAGCATAAAAAGCTGTTATTAGTTAGTATATAAAATGTGAAGGGGAAGAGAAGTAAAAGTGTAAAGTTTATGAATTCTGCTCAGGTTAAATTGTTATCAGTTTAAAATAGAGTGCTATAAGTTTAAGATATTTTATCTAAGCCTCAAGGTAGTCACAAGGGAAAATCCTATAAAAATCACAAAAAGGAACACAATAAAGAACTTAAAACATACTGATATCAAAAGACATTAAAAAAAATCAGAATAAGAAACAAGGAACAATGAATCTACAAACCAACCAGAAAACAATGAACAAAATGGCAAGAGGTCCTTCAGTTCAGTCACTCAGTTGTATCCAACTCTTTGCGACCCCATGAATTAAAGCACGCAAGGCCTCCCTGTCCATCACCATCTTCCACAGTTCACTCAAACTTATATCCATCAAGTCGGTGATGCCATCCAACCATCTCATCCTCTGTTGCCCCCTTCTCCTCCTGCCCTCAATCCCTCCCAGCATCAGGGTCTTTTCTAATGAGTCAGTTCTTCACATGAGCTGGTCAAAGTATTGGAGTTTCAGCTTTAGCATCAGTCCTTCCAATGAACACCCAGGACAGATTTCCTTTAGACTGGATCTCCTTATAGTCAAAGGGACTCTCAAAAGGGACTTCACAGTCCAACTCTCACATCCATACATGATCAATGGAAAAACCATAGCCTTAACCAGATGGACCTTTGTTGGCAAAGTAATGTCTCTGCTTTTGAATATGCTGTCTAGGTTGGTCATAACTTTCCTTCCAAGGAGTAAGCGTCTTTTAATTACATGGCTGTGATCACCATCTGCAGTGATTTTTGAGCCCCTAAAAATAAAGTCTGTCACCATTTCCACTGTTTCCCCATCTATTTGCCATGAAGTGATGGGACCATATGCCATTATCTTCGTTTTCTGAATGTTGAGCTTTAAGCCAACCTTTTCACTCTCCTCTTTCACTTTCATCAAGAGGCTTTTTAGTTCCTCTTCACTTTAGCCATAAAGGTAGTATTATCTGCATATCTGAGGTTATTGATATTTCTCCTGGCAATCTTGATTTCAGCTTGTGCTTCTTCAAGCCCCACATTTCTCATGATGTACTCTGCATAGAAGTTAAATAAGCAGGATGACAATATACAGCCTTGATGTACTCCTTTCCCTATCTGGAACCAGTCATTATTCAACATCCAGTTCTAACTGTTGCTTCCTGACCTGCATATAGATTTCTCAAGAGGCAGGTCAGGTGGTCTGTATTCCCATCTCTCTCAGAATTTTCCACAGTTTATTGTGATCCACACAGTCAAAGGCTTTGGCATAGTCAATAAAGCAGAAATAGATGTTTTTCTGGAACTCTCTTGCTTTTTCGATGATCCAGCGGATGTTGGCAATTTGATCTCTGGTTCCTCTGCCTTTTCTAAAACCAGCTTGAACATCTGGAAGTTCGTGGTTCACATACCGCTGAAGCCTGGCTTGGAGAATTTTGAGCATTATTTTACTAGAGTGTGATATGAGTGCAATTGTGTGGTAGTCTGAGCATTCTTTGGCATTGCCTTTCTTTGGGATTGGAATGAAAACTGCCCTTTTCCAGTCCTGTGGCCACTGCTGAGTTTTCCAAATGTGCTGGCATATTGAGCGCAGCACTTTCACAGCATCATCTTTCAGGATTTGAAATAGCTCAATTGGAATTCCATTACCTCCACTAGCTTTGTTTGTAGTGATGCTTTCTAAGGCCTACTTGACTTCACATTCCAAGATGTCTGGCTCTAGTTGAGTGATCACACCATCATGATTATCTGGGTTGTGAAGATCTTTTTTGTACAGTTCTGTGTATTCTTGCCGCCTCTTCTTAGTATCTTCTGCTTCTGTTAGGTCTGTACCATTTCTGTCCTTTATCAAGCCCATCTTTGCATGAAATGTTCCCTTGGTATCTCTAATTTTCTTGAAGAGATCTCTAGTCTTTCCCATTCTGTTGTTTTCCTCTATTTCTTTGCATTGGTCACTGAGGAAGGCTTTCTTATCTCTCCTTGCTATTCTTTCGAATTCTGCATTCAGATGCTTATATCTTTCCTTCTCTCCTTTGCTTTTCGCTTCTCTTCTTTTCACAGCTATTTGGTAGGCCTCCTCGGACAGCCATTTTGCTTTTTTGCATTTCTTTTCCATGGGGTGGTCTTGATCCCTGTCTCCTGTACAATGTCACAAACCTCTGTCCATAGTTCATCACACACTCTGTCTATCAGATCTAGTCCCTTAAATCTATTTCTCACTTCCACTGTGTAATCATAAGGGATTTGATTTAGGTCATACCTGAATGGTCTAGTGGTTCTCCCTACTTTCTTCAATTTCAGTCTGAATTTGGCAATAAGGAGCTCATGATCTGAGCCACAGTCAGCTCCCGGTCTTGTTTTTGCTGACTGTATAGAGCTTCTCCATCTTTGGCTGCAAATAATATAATCAATCTGATTTTGGTGTTGACCATCTGGTGATGTCCATGTGCAGAGTCTTCTCTTGTGTTGTTGGAAGAGGGTGTTTGCTATGACCAGTGTGTTCTCTTGGCAAAACTCTATTAGCCTCTGCCCTGCTTCATTCTGTATTCCAAGGCCTAATTTGCCTGTTACCCCAGGCAAATAGGTCAAAGGCTTTAGCATAGTCAATAAACTTATCAACAATTACTTTAAACATAAATGAATTAAATTCTCCGGTTAAAAGACACAGAATGGCTGAATGGATAAAAAACAAGATCTAACAATATGATGCCTTCAAGAGGCTCACTTTAGCCTTTAAAACATTCATAGACTAAGAGTGGGGAAAAAAAAAAACAACAGAAAAAACATTTCAAGAAACTATAAAAAAGCAAAACAAAACAGAGATAGTTATACAGCTACCCCTCCGTATCCACAGGGAATTGTGTTCAGGACACTTGCAAGGATATCAAAATCCAAGGACACTTAAGTTCCATATATAAAATGGCTTCAGTTCAGTTCAGTTCAGTCACTCAGTCATGTCCAACTCTTTGTGACCACATGGACTGCAGTACGCCAGGCCTCCCCATCCATCACCAACTCCCAGAGTTTACCCAAACTCATGTATTGAGTCAGTGATGCCATCCAACCATCTCATCCTCTGTTGTCCCCTTATCCCCCTGCCTTCAATCTTTCCCAGCATCAGGGTCTTTTCAAACGAGTCAGTTCTTCACATCAGGTAGCCAAAGTAATGGAGTTTCAGCTTCAACATCAGTCCTTCCAATGAATATTCAAGACTGATTTCCTACAGGATGGACTGGTTGGATCTCCTTGCAGTACAAGGGACTCTTAAGAATCTTCTCCAACATCACAGTCCAAAAGCATCAATTCTTTGGCATAAATAAAAATAACCCACTGTAAACTGGGTTAATAAAATGGCATAGTATTTGCATATTACCTACACACATCTTCCCATTTATTGATACTTTAAATCAATTCTAGATTACTTAAAATACCTAATACAATGTAAATGCTATGTAAATAATTGCTGCTGCACAGCAAATTTCTTCCTGATTTCAAGCTATATTATACAGCTAAAGTCACCAAAACAGTTGTTTTTATGGTATTGGCTATAAAAGTAGACCAATGGAGAAGAATTGAGAGCCCAGAAATAAATCCAAGCATATATGGAAAACTAATATTGATTTTGACAAGGGAGCCAAAAATACTCAATGGAAAAGACAGTCTCTTCAATAAATGCTGCCAGGATAATGCACATGTATAAAAATGAAATTCAACCCATATCTTATACAATCCACAAAAATCAACTCAAAATGGACTTAAGACTTGGATGTAAAACCTGAAATAATGAAACTGCTAGAAGAAAACATAGGAACAAAGCTCCTTGACACGGGCTGTATTAATGATTTTTTTAGATATGAAACCTAACGTATACGCAACAAAATGAAAAATAAGCAAGTGAGAATACATCAAAAAAAATGCTTCTGCATAGCAAAAGAAACCATCAAGAAAAGGGAAAACAACATACTGAATGGGAAAAACTATTCACAAACCAATATCTGATTAGGTTTACTATCCAAAATATATAAAACAGTTCATATAATTCAATTGCAAAAAAGTCAAACAAATCAATTTAAAAATGGGCAAAGGAACTGAACAGATATTTCTCCAAAGAAGAAATACAAAAGATCAATGGGTACTTGAAAAGATGTACGGCATTATTAGTCATTAGGAAAATGCAAATTAAAACCACAAGACATCACCTCACACATGTTAGAACGGACAATGTCAAAAAGATGAACAATAACACATGCTGACATGCATATAGAAAAAAAGGGTACACTTGGGTACTATTGGTGGGATTTTAAATTGGTATAACCATTATAGAAAACAGTATGAAGAAGCCTAAAAAAAAAATAAAAGGCAGAGTCGGACACGAGTGAGCGACTGAACCGAACTGAACTTATGATGCAAGAATATTACTTTTAGAAATATATCCAAAGGAAATAAAAATACTAACTTGAAAATATATCTTCACCCTCATTTTCATAGCAGCATTATTTATAATATCCAAGACATGGTAACAATTTAAGTGCCCATCCATGGATATATGGTATATTTATACAATAAAATATTATTCAGTCATAAAAAAATAGAAAATCCTACCATTTGCAACACCATGGATAGACCTTGAAGGCATTATTGCTAATGAAATAAGTCAGAGAGAGAAATAAAAATGCTGTATGAGTTCAATTATATGTGCAATCTTAAAAAAAATAAAACTCATAGAAATAGGGACCAGACTTGTGACTATTAGAGGTGACGGATTAGGGGAGAAGAGGAACTGGAGGATGATGGTCAAAGGTACAAACTTCCAGTTATAAGTTAGTACCAGAGATACAATGTACAACATGATGAACACGGATAACACTGCTGTACAATACACAGGAAAATTAAGAGAGTAAATTTTAAAGTTCTCATCACAAGGAGAATTTTTTCTTTTTTTTTTCTTTTTATTGAAAAGATATGTGTTACTGAACCTACTGTGATAATCATTTCAAAATATATGTAAATCAAAGCATCCGGCTTTATGCCTTAAACTTATCTGTGATGTCAATTATTTTTAAATAAAACTGGGGAGGGGGGAAGATACAGACTGACATTCTAAAAAGTGATTTTTATCCACAAAACAAAGAAGCATTCTCATTAAAATAATTTAACTGCCTTACACCATTGAGAAAAAGCTCTTATATATATTATCACTACTGCCAACTATCAGGTTACCATTTGAATGCAGGTTTCCAAAGAATAGTAAGGAGAGATAAGAAAGCCTTCCTCAGTGATCAGTGCAAATGAAGGGAAACAATAAAACGGAACGACTAGAGATCTCCTCAAGAAAATTAGAGACACCAAGAGAACATTTCATGCAAAGATGGGCTTGATAAAGGACAGAAATGGTATGGACCTAACAGAAGCAGAAGATATTAAGAAGAGGCGGCAAGAATACACAGAAGAACTGTACAAAAAAGATCTTCACGACCCAGATAATCACAATGGTGTGATCACTCACCTAGACCCAGACATCTTGGAATGTGAAGTCAAGTGGGCCTTAGGAAGCATCACTACAAACAAAGCTAGTGGAGGTGACAGAATTCCAGTTGACCTGTTTCAAATCCTGAAAGATGATGCTATGAAAGTGCTGCACTCAATATGCCAGCACATTTGGAAAACTCAGCAGTGGCCACAGGGCTAGAAAAGGTCAGTTTTCATTCCAATCCCAAAGAAAGGCAATGCCAAAGAATGCTCAAACTACCACACGATTGCACTCATCTCACACGCCAGTAAAGTAATTCTCAAAATTCTCCAAGCCAGGCTTCAACAATACATGAACCGTCAACTTCCAGATGTTTAAGCTGGTTTTAGAAAAGGCAGAGGAACCAGAGATCAAATTGCCAACATCCACTGGATCATAGAAAAAGCAAGAAAGTTCCAGAAAAATATGTTTCTGCTTTACTGACTATGCCAAAGCCTTTGACTGTGTGGATCACAATAAACTGTAGAAAATTCTGAAAGAGATGGACCACCTGAACTGCCTCTTGAGAAATCTGTATGCAGGTCAAGAAGTTAGAACTTCATTTAGAACTGGCCATGGAACTAGACAACACAGGATGCTTGGGGCTGGTGCATGGGGATGATCCAGAGAGATGATACAGGGTGGGAGGTGGGAGGGGGGTTCATGTTTGGGAACTCATATACACCCGTGGCAGATTCATGTCAATGTATGGCAAAATCAATACAGTATTGTAAAGTAAAATAAAGTAAAAATAAAAATTTAAATAAAAAAGAAAAAAAAAAGACTCAACCATAAGCTGCCTACAGTGAACTCATTACAGATTTAAGAACAAACATATTAAAAAAAAAAAAAGAACTGGACATGGAACAACAGACTGGTTCCAAATAGGGAAAGGAGTATGTCAAGGCTGTATATTGTCACCTTGCTTATTTAACTTATATGCAGAGTACATCATGACAAATGCTAGACTGGATGAAGCACCAGCTGGAATCAAGATTACTAGGAGAAATATCAATAACCTCAGATATGCAGATGGCACCACCCTTATGGCAGGAAGTGAAGAGGAACTAAAGTGCTTCTTGATGAAAGTGAAAGAGGAGAGTGAAAATGTTGGCTTAAAGCTCAACATTCAGAAAACGAAGATCATGATATCCAGTCCCATCACTTCATGAGAAATAGATGGGGAAACAGTGGAAACAGTGTCAGACTTTATTTTGGGGGGCTCCAAAATCACTGCAGATGGTGACTGCAGCCATGAAATTAAAAGACACTTACTCTTTGTAAAGAAAGTTATGACCAACCTAGACAGCATATTCAAAAGCAGAGACATTACTTTGCCAACAAAGGTCCATCTAGTCAGGGCTATGGTTTTTCCAGCAGTCATGTATGGATGTGAAAGTTGGACTATAAAGAAAGCTGAGCGCCAAAGAATTGATTTTTTTTGAACTGTGGTGTTGGAGAAGACATTTGAGAGTCCCTTGGACTGCAAGGAGTTCCAACCAGTCCATCCTAAAGGAAATCAGTCCTGGGTGTTCATTGGAAGCACTGATGCTAAAGCTAAAACTCCAAATCTTTGGCCACCTGATGCGAAGAGCTGACTCATTTGAAAAGACCCTGATGCTGGAAAAGATTGAAGGCAGGAGGAGAAGGGGACGACAGAGCATGAAATGGTTGGATGGCATGACCGACTCAATGGACATGAGTTTGGGTAAACTCCACGAGTTGGTGATGAACAGGGAGGCCTGGCACCTGTGGTCCATGTGGTTGCAAAGAGTTGGACATGACTGAGCGACTGAACTGAACTGAACTGAACTATTGGCTTGGCCAAAAAGTCCTCAGGTTTTCCATGTTACATGAAAACTTGAATGAAATTTTGACCAACCCAATACTTCTTAAGTATGTGCTGTATGCAGTACTCTGCAGTAGGCATCAGTGCTCAGCTAAATAACTCAGCTAGTAACTAAGTTATTTACACCACCAGGACTCTACCAGTGGTATTAAAATTGGAGAACCTAAAAAGCAGCATTTAACAGGAGTGTTAATCCATTCACCTGCTCTATATTCCACCTTCTTGGAAAATCTCTCCTAATCCCACTGAATAGGACTAAGTGGAACTAAGTAGGCAGCCAGTCAGGTGACCTTGTGCCCAGGACTCAAGGGACTCCATCAAAGGTGGGCATCTGACCTCAGCAAAGCATTCAGATACTCTCCCCCAGGAAAGAGGAACTGGGATGTCGTAACTCCAGCCAGTCTCTACCACCCTCTTGAATGGGGCAGAGGGAGCTGTAGGGGCAGTCAGGGTGGATGGGACTATGCAGGGGACCAGCCAGTACACAGGGAGAAGCAGAGAAGAGAGGCTCTGCAGCTCCTCACACAGTCACTGCGCTTTAGGATAGAGATGCTGAGACTCAGTATGGAGCAGACATGTTTATCCATTTATCTGTCCTGCTCCTGTTAACTGTTGAGGGTCAAGCATTTCCTGGCCCATTGCCTCAGGAAGCCCTCCGTCCAGCCTGCCCTCAAATCATTAAGCTGTCCTGTGGTTTTATAGCAAGGGTCCTATCTTTCGTTGTTTTGGGGTTTTTTTGCTGTTTGCTTTGTTTCTTGAAACTTCGCTGGTGGCTCAGATGGTAAAGCATCGGCCTATAATGTGGGAGACCCTGGTTCAATCCCTGGGTCAGGAAGATCTCCTGGAGAAGGAAATGGCAACCCACTTCAGTATTCCTACCTGGAAAATCCCATGGACAGAGGAGCATGATAGGCTACAGTCCATGGGGTCACAATGACTCGGACAATACTGAGCGACTTCACTTTCTTTGTTTCTTGAAAACAAATGACTCCTAAGACATAGTTACAAGGATCAAAACTATAAACCCTCTTTCCCCATTCTGTATGACTGATTGTCACACACACATACATATATACATATACATCCCCTTATTCTTCTTTCAGGTCTTAACTAAAATGTCATTAATTCAAAGAAGCCCTCCCAGATCACTCCATAGGAGGTTTACTCTGTTTTGCCTTCTGTTGTTTCCTGTATAGGACTTAACATAATTTTTAATAATGCACGCACTGTTTATTTAATAGTTATGCTCAGTCTCCCTCCCTAGGGTGTAAACTCATCAGCAGGGACCATGTTTCTTACACTTCATACAGCACATTCCTGGCACACCACAGGAAGGCAGTGGGATTGAGTGCATAGCTTAGTCTCATACACAAGTACATATTCATTCATTTGATATACAGATAATTACTGAGCACTTAAAATTTGCAAGATTTGGCCCTTTCTCAACAAGGCAATAAAGAAGGGCATTAGGTATATATGCAAAGACAGGAAACATCCACACAGCAGACATAGCTGAGGGTCTATTGAACAGCATCCCCTCATCTACCTTACAGGTAAAACCCCAGTTTTATTGGGGTGTCATATCTCCACAAAGCCAAGTGCCTAGGAAAGATGAGATTATCCCACTCAGGAGTAAATCCTGATTAGTTGAAACCAGAAAATGGGTTATAGCTACTCAGATATCCACCCCTTTAGTCCCTAGGGCAGCCAGGCAGGAAGAGTCAGGGCAGCTAGAATCCCCACCCACACCCTCCACACACACACACACACACACACACACACACACACACCTACACACACCCAGTCACCTCCAGCTATAAGCAGCCTATTCCGTTTACTTAATGTTCTGACCAAATGTTATCATTTTCTATGTGTACCATGAAATGAACAAACTTAGACTGGAAAGCACCAATCTAAGGCAATCAAGGTAATCCCATCCCACATGCCAGTGTCTGGAAAGAGTAGGTAGCTGCAGCCAGCCAAATGCAACCCGAGGAGAAGCCTGCTGGAGCAGTTACCAGAAAGGGCCCTTGCATTTAAAAAGGACAGACAGTCCTTTATAAGAACAGACAGTCTCTTATACCAGTGGATGGTACTGTATGGGGGATGGCTCCCCAAAATGAAGCAGCCATATTAGAACCATGAGGGCAGCTAGTCTGAGGACCAAGTCAATGCACTGAAGACGGCAGAGGAAAAAAATAAAGCAAGAAATGAAGTCTTTAAGGACATTGTTGAGCCGCTGAATTAACAAAACCTGAAACTGCCTCCCTCAGGATGTTTAGCTCCTTGAGAAAATTCATTTTGTTTATTCTGATGGGTTTTATTTTGTGTTCAAATGTAAGTGAGTAGAGAGGTTCACAAAACAACCAACAATGCTCAGCAATCTGTCAACAGCTGAGTTCTCAAAATCCTTCCCCTATTGCACAGTGACAACCATCAAAGGCACCCTGGTGGGTCCCCAGTTGCTTGGCACCAGGGAAAAGTGGATTGAGGTTGGATTCCAGACACTCAGAGTCAGCGTTCTGTAATACCTTTCCATCAATCATGACATCCATGGGGCTCAGCAGGTAGACATGGAGAGTGTAGTTAGCGTCTTTTTTTAAATTCCCTTATTGTTTAAACCCTTTTGAGTAGACTTTTTGATTATTTGCTGCCAAACCCATCTTCACCAATAAATCTAGCTTCATATAATTAGCAGCAAATTAATGTGACCTCCTTTGAGCAAATGCCTCTGGAGAAAATGGTCTAGAGATTCATAATTCTGCCCACATCCCTCCAAATCTTCAGATGATGGGTCTTAAGTGAACTCTTCCCCAAAAGGAAGACAACTGAGATGCCAGGGAAAGTATTAACCCCGTGATCCTCCGACACACTCTCCCCATCATGAGAGTCATAAAGCACTCTGCAAATGCTGACGCATCACCTTGTCTCAGTGGCAAATTTGGGGCAGCATAATTTAAAGAGATCAATTTGTGCATTTTGTTGTTCCTCCTGTGTATATTCTTCCCTTTCTCATCTCAAGAACTTCGACAGACTTTGCATTCTGCACTGGGGGCATGTCCAAAAGCAGAAAGCACTAGAAGTATTCTCCAACCTTTAAAACTACAACCTTCACTAGTTGTTTTTTTGTTTTTTGTTTTTTGTTTTTTTTTTTTTTCCCAAAAGCCTAAATTCATGGTGCTAGATACCAGCAGAAAAGATAGGGATAAAGACAAATTTCGATTGTTCTATTTCATTTAAACTGTTCTGTTTCCTTTGATCTTATTTCCATAAAATCAGACTTTCTCAAGACTGAGAAGAGGTTAGAGGTTTTCCAGCTCCTTCAAGTAGTGAAGGTTGGTACCCTGTTTCCTAACAAAAGTCTAAAGAAGTGATAAGACCTTTCAGTGGGAATTGTGAAAGGATGCTGGGAAAATAAATACTGAAGCCCTGAAGACACAGTGAAAGGTCCTGTGTCTGTGGCCTTTGCACTGACAGCAGGGTCACCTGATACGGCACAGAAAGAGCTTCCCAGGGTGCCCGATGTGGACGAGAATTAGAAGGGCTTTTCCTGGCTGTTCTATGCAAGGGCAGACATGCAGCACTTCTGCATCAATGACACAAAGTGAGCCGAAACCCTAAACACTACTGATTAAAATTCATGCATGTAACATTCAAAACAATTTTTCAAAATTAAACCTTTAACTCAGAATGCAAACTAGGTTTGTATTTTTAACTGGCTTGACATGTCATGAGCTCTCAAAGGACACCATTCTATCAGGCCAAGTTCAATGTATTACAAGTCCTGCTACCTTAAAAAAGGAAAATTAACTGCGACATAGACAGTTCCATAGCTGATGAATACTACAGAACATTTTCAAAATGTCCAAATACAAAGCAATAAAAGAATGCTTTTATTTTAATTTTCTCTAAATAATGCCACACCCACTCATGAGAAATGACTATATTTCCCTCAATGTGCCGGGAATTAATGAAAATTAAATATAGAGAAAAGAAGTGCCCTAGATGCAAGGCACTTTATATGGTTTGAGATTCCCAAATAACACAAAAGCATTTTCAAGTTACACATGGGATATGAAGTGAAAATGTTCTTGGAGAAAATCTTCTCTAATAATACTTACCTACTTCAGAGGCTGCTGGGAAGCTCTATTAACACTTTTAGATCTTCAAATAAAAGAACTGTAGAAATGCAAAGTATTATTATTATAGTTCTGAAATAATTTCACACCTAGGGATGAGAAAACCCCAGGCCGAATTTTACTGCTTCTCTCCTGCCAGATAAACAAGAAATGGCACAAGCATCAGGGAGATGGGGAGCATGGAAATCAAACAGAACAAAGACATAAAAAATTCTCCTTTATTTGAGCTTTGTATTTCTCCAGATATCACCGCTGGGAACTCTCAGGAAAAAAAAAATAAAGAAGTCCCTTTAAGGTCAGGGTTAAGTACAGGTACAATATTCTCATGGTCATTATAACAGATAAAGCAACAAACAGCTGAGCTGCAAAAATTACCCTGTCCACTTCCTCCCAGAGCACTTGCCAAACTTAAAAATGACTGGATAAACTGTTACCTGAATCACCCACCAGTGTGATCTCACCTAAGAGGTCAAAAAGCAGCTGCTTTTTTGGATACAGAATTTCTGCTCAGCTACTGAGCTGCTAAGTCACTTCAGTCGTGTCCGACTCTGTGTGACCCCATAGACGGCAACCCATTAGGCTCCTCTGTCCCTGGGATTCTCCAGGCAGGAATACTGGAGTGGGTTGCCATTTCCTTCTCCAATGCATGAAAGTGAAAAGTGAAAGTAAAGTCGCTCAGTCATGTCCGAATCTTAGTGACCCCATGGACTGCAGCCCACTAGGCTCCTCTGTCCCTGGCAAGAGTATTGGAGTGAGTTACCATTGCCTTCTCTGCAGCTACTGAGAGCACTGTGCAAAACTGTCATTTGTTGCTGCTGATGGAGGTGGTGGTGATGCTGGTGGAGATGGTGATGTTGATGATCATAATGGTAATGAAGGTGATTATGATAATGGCACGATTATACAACTGAAGTTCTCAAAACCTGATCAGTGGAATCAAATGGAATGTGTATTTTAAAAATATAGATTCTTGATCCCTTCCCCAGAACTACTGATTCTGAATCTCGGAAGCTAGAACTCAAGTCTTATTTTATTGGTTCGGCGGGGGGTTTCTTGTTTGTTTTTTTTTAACGTAGCCATTAAGATAACAGCTGACCTGACAGTGTTTGTAAATAATGTCATGATTAGGAATGCAAGCTTTGTAGGCAGACTCAGTTCAGTTCAGTTGCTCAGTGGTGTCCGACTCTTTGCGACCCCATGGACTGCAGCACACCAGGCCTCCCTGCCCATCACCAACTCCCAGAATCTACCCAAACTCGTGTCCATTGAGTCAGTGATGCCATCCAGCCATCTCATCCTCGGTCATCCCTTCTCCTCCTGCCCCCAATCCCTCCCAGCATCAGGGTCTTTTCCAGTAAGTCAACTCTTTGCATGAGGTGGCCAAAGTACTGGAGTTTTAGCTTTAGCATCATTCCTTCCAAAGAAATCCCAGGGCTGATCTCCTTCAGAATGGACTGGTTGGATCTCCTTGCAGTACAAGGGACTCTCAAGAGTCTTCTCCAACACCACAGTTCAAAAGCATCAATTCTTCGGCGCTCAGCTTTCTTTATAGCCAGTCCAACTCTCACATCCATACATGACTACTGGAAAAACCATAGCCTTGACTAGACGGACCTCAGTTGGCAAAGTCTCTGCTTTTTAATATGCTATCTAGGTTGGTCAGAGTAGGTAGACTAGCTGGAGTCTAATTCCAAACCTAACACTTAATAGCTGTGTGACTCTAGGCAAAATACTTAAGACTTCCTCAGTTTCGACAACCATAAAACAGAAATGCCATTACTACCTACCTCATAAGGTAAGCAGTGTTTTTAAAGCATATGTTAATTTCAAAGAAGATAAAAGGTTATATGTTAAAGAAGACATTACCAACTCTAATAACATAACAATGTAAACATTATATTAATTTAAACAAAAAAATTGTAATATAATCATTTTAGGAGGCTGTAGTGACCAAAGGAGCGGAAGTATCAAAGAGCTACTGCTAAACTTGTAATATCGGGGAAAAAACATAAAAGCATGTTACTCAAAACAGAGAGAGAAATGCCAGAAGTATCAGAGTTTAAAGTTGCAATTTAGGGAAGTTAGAAGGGGGGGGGGTGTGGTTTTTCAATATTTGCTTTTTAGTGCTGTTTTATCCAAACGATGTAGGCATGTTGCTATGATAAAAATAAAAACGGATTTTAAAAGATAATTCAAAAAAATTTTTTTCAAAAAAAAAAAAAAGATAATTCACCATGTGTACAAACATAATCCTGGGTATCTTTATATACTAGGAATAACATAGTTTTACAATTTACCAAAGCTTGCTTTTTAAAAAACTGATTGATATAATCCCTGCAACTGTACCACCAAAATGTCCAGTTCATAGTAAGTAAATATTTACTACGTCCCTGGCATACTGTAAGTCCTAGAAAGACATTTGTTGAATTGAATTGAGAATAGCAGAAAGAAATACAAAGAAGTTCCTTTGTGCTATCAAGGTCACATCAGGGTAAAGACAGCACCTTCACCTGGGGTAACTGGGGTGAATTTAATGAAGGGTGTGGGCAAGGTTAAGGGAAACCGAGAAGAGACAACCGGCAGGCAGCCGGAGGTTAGCAGAAATAAACTGTTCTCCCCCGGACTTAGAGGGGCAAAGGGAAGGAGCAGTTACCAAATGGTGGAAAGAGCTGCAGCTGCAGGCAGAAGCCAGGCCCTTGACAGGAACCCTGGTGGCCTTCCTTAGAGGAATATAGCCAGGGCTGCAAGGAAGGCAGGGGACAATATTTCAACCTTGCATTCTCGGATTTTCACCCTGTGCCTTCCATGGACTACTCGAGTGGAAAACCAGGGAGCAAGGGAACCTGGGGAATGCTGACAACAGAAGCTAACCTCCTGGGACACAGAGCCTTTCAGAGGAATGAGAGCTGGAGGCACAGAATTCCAGCACAAGCACTGTACAGAGTTTTTTTCTATTTTTCTTTTTTTATCCCCCCTCTTTCCTATTCAGTCTCATAAAATAAGCCTTCGAATTTTCCATGTTTAATAAATATATACCATAATAATCACAAAAATAATACATGGATATTACATAGCACTTTAGTTTCCTAAGCACTTTCACATATATTATTATCCTGAGAAAAGCCCTATGCAGTAGATAGGATAAAGCTTATCCTATTTTACAGATGAGGAAACTGAGACTGTAAAAAAAAATGTTGGGTTTCTTGACCAAAGTCATAAAGCAAGCAAGCAGCAGAGCCCAAACTAAAAAGCATGTTTCCTAACACTTCGGCCAAGGTTCTTTCCACTACACAATGCTGCCATGCTATTTATTCACAGTAGGAATGCAAAATTGATGTTCCTGTGGAAAAAAAATCATTAACCAGATTTGTTCTAGGCACCACACAGAACACAGGAGTAGTCAGCAAACAGGACTCAAGGGGAAATAGAGCAAACTTGTCCATTCCATTCTCGGGGAATCATGAGTAACATCAGAGACTTAAGCAATTGAGTTTTCCATCACATTTTACACATCATTGAAAAGAAGGTGTTCAGCAGGGCAAGAGAAGTGTTCAAAAGAGGAATAAAATTTCAGAGGAAAGTAGAAAAAGATATTTAAAGAGTTTTGTTTTGGGATGATGGGATAAGTAGAAGGGAATCACAGTCCCTTCACAATCCCCACGCCACAAAGAGATCTGGGCCCCAGAAACTGAAAGGATGACCTCCTTGCTTCTCACTTCCAACTCTCCCCCCACAGATACACATATCCTTTGAGAGCTTGATAAACAGCCAAAAGTGATTTATTTTTACCAAATGTAAGAGTAGTGAAGAGTCCAGCAAAAGAGCTCATTTTTGAAATAATTGAGAACTCTTCACCTTATCTAATCTACTGCAAAATGTTCAGCTTTTTATACATGATGGAAGAAAGTAGTGACTGGTATTTTAACTGTAAACTTATAATCATGCCCCATTTATTTCAAATTTAACTCCCTAATGTGTAAAGTAGTCTATCACTTAGTTCTGTGACTGCAAGCAACAGAAACCAAATGACTAATGTAAGAATGATTACAGAAAGGAAATTTGAGGCTCAGCAAATCCATGAAAGAGTGGAAAATAAGGGTGGGAAACCATCAATGACCAGATAGAAGTGGAAGCTAGGAAACGGGAATGGCTACAGTGGTCTCATGGGAGGTACTGTCAGGGCAGAATGCCCCCTGGGAGAAAGGAGAATCCTTTAGCTTAAGATTCTACTTCCAGAGAGGAAGCAGCCATTTACCCAAGCTTGTGGTCATGCACCTATCCTGAGGCTGAATGTAGGGCCCTGAGTAAGGTCTCTGAGTACAGTTTCAATCAGTGTAATTATGTCAAAAGAAAATAAAATGTAGTTAAAAGGAGAAAACAAATACATCAAGAAACAAAAAGGGGGAGGAGCAAAGAAGTCATCTAAACTTACCAAGGCTTTCTTCAAAAATGCCTCCATGTAACTAGGTAGCAAAAGATCACTTGCTTCTTAAGACTATATTAGTTAGTAGCTGCCCACGCACAGTCAAAGACAGTGTTTACCCTCATGTCTGCAAAACTTCAGCTTTTTACTTACAGAGGCCTCACTTGTCTTATTAACCAAAAGTTATCTTTTCACTCCACTCCTAAAGCCAAAGCAGAATTCACCCTTCTTTAGTAACAACATGATAGTTTTCAAAACATTATCCTGACACTTCCAAAGAGAATAGACACCTCAAAACACATAAGGATGCAAATGATGATGATGATGACGGTAATATTCACAAGAGTAGCAGCAGGTAATAGCTCTTGAGTACTTATCATGGACCAGGACCTGTTCCAAGCCCTCAACACATAATAATGCATTTAATCTCCACAACAGCTTTCGGAGTAGAATAGTATTATTATCCCCATTTCACAAACTAAGAAACTGAGACACAGAGCAAGTGAATAACTTGCACATGGTCCAATAACTCATGAAAGTCAAACCAGAACTAAATCTATGCCTGACTCCAGAATAGCAGAATAACAAAAGGTTTTCACTGAGAGTAGAGGAAATAAAACTATACCATTGTGAAAACATTTTCCAGGAAGAAAGAGAACACCATAACTCTACCTAAAGATCACAAGGTTCTGAAGGCTGCTACAGCATCACTAACTTCAACAATTTATGAGAATTTATTTCTAAAAGCTATCAAATACGGCTTTTTTCCAAGATGTGGCTCAATGGTCCAGAGATATGTAAGTTACACAGCCGAAAATAAGAATCATCTATATCTTAAGATATTTTTTTCTTCACTGGTGGCCAACCATTACAGAAAAGTCCCAAGCCAACTAGCTGTCATGCATTTGAGTTTAGTCATCCCAAAGCAAACAAACCCTCAAAACAGTATTTTTATAGTTTTGATTATTCAAAAGGGATTTTTCTCCAATTTCCCTGTAAAATTACCCTCAAAATAAACATTTAAAAATCAGCTCCAGAATTAGATTTGTCACAAAGTTAGGAATAACTTAAAGCATAAGGTAAATCAAAATGGCTTTTCCAACTTGAACTAAAGTGGTCATGGTCATGATTGCTGTAATAAAAATGACAGGAAAAAACCTATAATTGTCAAAAACATAATTGATGATGAAAACAAATGTAAAATTATGGCATATTTCACCCTGGCCACCAAAGACTCTTGATGAAACTGCAGCCCTATAATTCCCCAGAATGAATTCTTTAAATTAAAATACTTCATGCAGAACAGAAATTAAACAATGAATCAAAGAACAATGCTGTACAGAAGTATGCTTATAAATATACCTAGGAAAGAGGAAACGATTACATTTTTTCCATGTAAAAACCAACTCGATTGTAATGTTTCACAGGAGGCTGAGTAGGTACTTTCTCCATTGCTTTGAACTTGGAAGTTCATTTCCTGTAACTCACTTAGTGTCCACAGTGACTGCGAGGAATGAAATTAGCTACACCAAACTGGCTGGCTTTCTCCTTTCGACAAAACTAGCTCCTCTACACAACAGCACATCTGACTTTCATGATAAATCTCATGCAACCCAATTGAAATGCCACTTTGCATTTTATCTTAAATGCTTTATTCAGCCAGCTGGTTTTACTTAACTATTGACCAGAAGTGGTACAAGTGCATTCTTTTTCCATCTAGCATTAATCTTAGTAAACTTAGTGCCACTGGAATGTCTTAACTGCTGAGAAGAAAGCAAAAGTCAGCAAGCATACAATTGCATTTGGCCACCCTCAGCACATCATTTTATTTCCTCCTTCTCCCTTCTAACTATTGCTCAGCACTTTTGCCTGTGAGGGAGGACAAGCAGGTGGTTAAGGAAGTTGTCCTGTCAGCTATATCTTTAATCCGAGTGTTTAAATCTCTGAATAAAAGAAAAATCAATGTTGTAAAGGCAATGTTTGTCAAGGCCATATAATAAATACACTTACCTTTACAGACTGTTCTCAATGGATTTCCCTTCTTTGCTGAGCTTCAAAGCTACAAAGAGATAAAAACGAAAGCACTGAGTTATCTGCAAGTAAAACAGCAAACGTTTTCTCTCCATGTCTTTAAGTAGAATTTCCATATGCCATTTTACGTGACGCTAGCCAAATAAACCACTGATAATATTCATGCCTCATACCTCCTGCACAAAAGGCCAATGAGAGACACAGTCGTAAACTGAAAACAGCACACACATCTACCCAGGATTGACTCACACAAACCTAGCCAAATCTACAGTCTAATCTTTTGGGGTGTGAACTCCTTAACAGAAGGGAGTGAACTTCTCAACAGAAGCCTTATAAAGTGAAGAAATGAAAATCAAATCAAACATTATGCAGCACACTTGATCTGACCAAGCATTTTGTATTCTTTAGCACCATCTTTCCTGTGCACTCAATTTCCATTTCCCTGGAAGTTTTACTTGGAATAGCCTCTTCCATTTATATGAGGTGTATGTGTTAGTCACTCAGTCATGTCTGGCTTTTTGCAACTCCATGGACTGTAGCCCACGAGGCTCCAGTGTCGATGGGGTTTTTCCAGCAAGAACACTGGAGTGGGTAGCCATTTCCTCCTCCAGGGAATCTTCCCTACCCAAGGATCGAACCTCTATCTGTCTCCGGCATTGCATGCAGATTTTTTACCACTGAGCCATGCAAGGTGCATGGCCCTCCCAAACCAGACCTCACCACTTGCCTCTATGAGTGTATGTGTGCAAGCTTACACATGCAATCCTCCTTTCTCAAGACAGAGTGTAGCCTTCTCTCAGGAGAGAGAAGCTCACAAAACAGAGTAAGCTACATTTGGCATTTTCAAATCAAATCTAGACATGTTAAATTAAGCTGCCTGTGACCAAAACAATGCACTAACTGCACACAAGTCAACATGATAAGAAAGGTGGTAAAGCATAGCCGCTAAACAGTAGTAAGAATTTAAGGTTTCGAGGGGCTGATTCTATAATGGTCCACCATTACTCATATGTTGATTCCATAATTAAAAATAAATGGCGGAGCTTCCCTGGTGGTGCAATTGTTAAGACTGTGCCTTGCAATATCAAATACCAGTTCGACCCCTGGTCTGGGAAGATCCCACATGCTGCAGAACAACTAAGCCCATGCAGCACAACCACTGAGCCAGCCCTCTAGAGCCTGCGAGCCACAACTACTGAGTCCATGGGCTGCAACTACTGAAACCTGAGCAGCTACAGCCTGTGCTTTGAAACAAGAGAAGCCACCACAATGAGAAGCCTACACATGACAAAGAGAAGCCCCTGCTCACTGCAACTAGAGAAAGCCCACACGCAGCAGCAAAGACCCACCATAGCCAAAAACGAAATAATTTGTTTTATTATTACAAATAAATAAATAAGTAAATGGTGACCTAGTTGTAAGATTCTGAGCTCCCAGTGCAGGGGGCACGGGCTCCATCCCTGGTCAGGGAAGTAGATCCCACACGCCACAGTTAAGAGTCTGCATGCTGTAACGAAACAGTCCACATGCTGCAACTAAGACGCAGTGCAGCCAACTAAATAAACATGTTTTTAAAGGAGCGATCACTCTGTATTAAACAAAAATAGAATATGCCTATTTCTCTCATTTGTGTCTAGGGCCTAGCATCTCTCAAGGTGTAGCAATTGGGAATGGTCAACAATTCCATGGTTTTCTCATGTTTCTCTTTTTTGTCCTTCAGTGTCCTAAGTAACTGCTTCAGGCCCGACTGCGCTATTTCTCTTCACAGCCCCCATCAAACCATAGAACCCATCACTGCAGATGCATGACCACCAAAGAACAAGGCCAGACTTGGGGGCTATGATGTAAACTTTAGATTGTTAATGCAGGAGATAAGGTGCCTCTATAGAACAACATCAAAATTTCTTCTTCCAGATACAGATGGTCAGCAGACACATGAAAAGATGCTCAATATTCCTCACTATTAGAGAAATGCAAATCAAAACGACAATGATGTATAACCTCATGCCGGTCAGAAAGGCCATCATTTTAAAAAATCTACACACAATAAATACTGGAGAGGATTTGGAGAAAAGGGAAGTCTTTTGCGCTGTTGGGGTAATGTAATTTGATAACATTCATTATGGAAAACAGTATGGGGATTTCTTAAAATACTAGGAATAGAACTACCATATGCCCCAACTATCCCACTGTGGGGCATGTACCCTGAGAAAACCACAACTGAAAGAGACACATGGACCCCAATATTCATGGCACAGTACTTTTTATAATAGCTAGGACAAGGAAGGAACCTAGATGTTCATCAACAGATGATGGATAGAGAAGCTGTGGTATATATATATACATACATACATACATACATACATACATATATACATATATATATATATATAATGGAATGTTCCGCGGCCATAAAAAGGAAGGCATTTGAGTCAGTTCTAATGAGGTGGATGAACCTAGAGCCTATTATACGGAGTGAAGTAAGTCAGAAAGAGAAAAACAAATATCATATATTAATGCATATATATGGAATCTAGAAAGATGGCACTGATGAACCTATTTTCAGGGCAGCAATGGAGATGAAGACATAGAGAACAGACTTATGGACACAGTGCAGGAAGAAAAGGTGGGGCAAATGGACAGAGTTGCATGGAAACATATACATTACCACATGTGAAATAGACAGCCAGTGGGAATTTGCTATATGACTCAGAAACTCACAGCGGGGCTCTGTGACAACCTAGAGGGGTGGGAAAGGGAGGCAAAAAGCAGGGAGGTACCAGAGGGAGGGGACATATGTATACCTATGGCTGATCCATGTTGATGTATGGCAGAAACCAACACAATATTATAAACCAATTATCCTTCAATTAAAAATATTTTTTAAAAAACTAAAAGAAAAAATTGTGGTACATATAGACAACAGATTACTCAACTATAAAAAGAATGCATTTGAGTCAGCCCTAATGAGGTAGATGAACCTAGAGCCTACTGCACATAGTGAAGTCAGAAAGAGAAAGACATATATTGTATATTAATGCATGTGTATGGAATCTAGAAAGATGGTACTAATAAGCCTATTTGCAGGGCAGCAATGAAGAGGCAGACGCAGAGAACAGACTTGTGGACACAGCAGGGGAAGGAGAGGATGGGATGACTAAAAAGTACCATGGAAATATATACACTGCCATATGTAAATTAGATAGCCAGTAGGAATTTGCTCTGTGACACAGGAGTTCAACTCAGTGCTCTGTTACAATGTTGAGGGGCGGGATGGGGTAGGAGATGGGAGGGAGGTTCAAGAAGGAGGGGACAGATGCATACCTGTGGCTGAGTCATGTTGATACTTGATAGAAACTAGCACAAAATTGTAAAGCAATTATCCTTCCATAAAAAAAAATTTTTTAATTTCTCCTTCCCCCTAGGCTATGTGGATTGAAATACTGTTGAAAGAAACATAATTTGTGGAAGACTAGATAAAACAAAATACTACATTTTGAAAAACCTGAGAGATTTATGGTCTAACACCACAGAGATTAAGCAGTATCCCTTTCTACTCCAACAACATAGAAATGCTTAACAAAGTACAATATAGCTTAAAAGAAAGAGATAAGATCAATATGAAAAAAAAAAGAGCGCAGATTTTCTAGTATGAAAGATATGAATCCTCTTGAAAAAAGCATACCAAGACCTCAACAAGCTAAGTGAAAGCAAATCTACGGGTAGATACAATAGAAGGAAACCATAGCACCAGAGATAGAAAGAAAGCCTTTAAGTGAACCAGTGAGAATAACCTGCCTCCCAGTTTCTGAGAAACCAGGCTCCACTTGCTTGAATACCTTGTCTTGAATAAAATGATCATGAATGGCAAAAAAAAAAAAAAAAAGCATGGAAGCAGTGAAATAATGTGTCTTAAGTTCCAAAAGGAAAAAGTTCAGGGAAAACTCTAAAGCCATGCTAAACTGATTATCATTCAAGAATGCCAGCTAGGTTATTTTTCAAAAAAAAAAAAAAAAAGTTGTTTCCTGCTCACAGTAGTTTACTTTTGCGGAGAGGATACTAAAAGATATCCTTGAATAAGAAGGAATTGATCTCAGAAGGAAGGAAAGAGGAACATAAAGCAATGCTCACCAAATTATACTAGCATGTATGGCGGTAAATCTAGTAAATTCAATAACAAATAATGGATACTGGATAATAATTAATAAGGACTGGTTGTTAAAAAAAAAAAAACAAACCTATAATAACAACCAGTTTTAAGGGTTTTCAAATAAGATGAAATAAGTAAAGAATCTTCCTGTAGTGCAGGAGCCGCAGGAGACGTGGGTTTAATCACTGGGTAGGGAAGATCCCCTGGAGGAGGGCACGGCAACACACGCCAGTATTCTTGCCTGCAAAATCCCATGGACTGAGGAGCCTGGAGGGCTGCGGTCCATAGGGTCACAAAGAGTCAGAGACTTCTGAAGTGACTGAGCATGCACAAATGGTTGGCTAGAATTATATAGAACAAAGGAGCACAGGATGAATTGTTTAGGAGGAAGACATTCTGATTCAGTTGCTACAGATATGCATTAAACCTACTGATGAACTTGTTGAGGAATATTGGCATTTCTTTCTCTGTGTACATAACCAAAGACATCCTTTCATATATGCTCAAAGAGAAACGCTTAGATTATCAATGTTAGGATGCCAAGAGACACTGAAGACAATGGAAACATCTATCAACAGTACAGTGAATAAACGTATTTACATTTGTACAGATTCTTACAATGGAATATTATACAGCTTCAAGAAATCAATGAACCAGTTACAGACATCAACATGTATGCTCTCAAAATTATGGTGTAAAAGAAAAGAAACATGTCACAGAAGACTGTATATATTATTCCACATATAAAATGTTCAAAAAGGCTAAAATAAATGCTATCTTGTTTTGAGATACAACATGAAAGTGGCAAAAAACTATGAAAAAAGCAAGAGAATGAATGATGTATACAGAATTCAGGCTATATTTATCTTGAGAGCAAGATAAGAGTTTTTAAGGATGGAATTCTCTAAAAGGATTCTGGAATGTGACAATGCTCTACTTCTTGGCTTGGGGAGTGGTATCTGGATGTCTGGCTTATTATTGTCTTTAAATTGCAGATATACATTTTCAAAAATTATTTTATATGCATATTATATTTCACAGTTGTAAAACACATAAGAGTAATCATCAAAAAAACAGAAACATTCAAACCAGTGAAGGGAACAATCTCTAGATAGAAAACACAACCAATTCTCTTTTTTTAGAAAATTGGAATAGAATGGAGAAAGAAGCAAAGGAAAGCACAGTAAATGGAAAACACAAATGTCAGGACCAGCCCAACAACGAACGGGCCTGTAAAATAAGTTTAAACATGTCAGTAATCAGAGTAAGCAGATTAAATGCATCTATTAAAATAATTTCTTTTCAAAATGAATGTTTAAAAACCTTGCTATCTGATGTTTGTAAGAAACACATCTAAAACAGATTTTGAAAGGAAAAGTATAGAAAACTATACACCAAGCAAATAGGAACTGAAAGAAAGTTGGTGGAAGTTAGTTAATATTCGGCAAAGTACAAGTTAGCAATAATAGAATAGGTATTTGCATTGGCTATGTATTGATTCAGTTCAAACTACTTAAAATGACTTGATAATAATCATTTAATATCTATTATGGTTTCTAAGGAACAAGAATTCTGATGCTACAACGCCTGAGGCCTCAGGTGGAAGACCTGAAAAATGGGGCATGGAATCATCTGAAGGGTCATTCCCTCAAGCGTCAGCCAAGTGCTGAGGGTTAGCTGAGGCTGTAGCTGGGGCTATCAGGGGAATACCTCCGGTGGCCTCTACATGTGGCGTGAGTCTCATCACAAAACGGTGGCTGGGTGAAGCTGTTACCACTATGGCAGCGTCCAGTTGCTGCAGCCTCCATGGTCCGCGACCCATGGAGATGGCCCTCCACTGCCATCTGTCACAGGGGGAGAAGGGATGGGGGAAGAGATTCACTGCTGCTTCAAGGCCTGGGCACTTCCAAAGCCGCCACTGCTTCCAGTGGGCGGCTGTGACGAGGTCTAGAGTTCTGTGAGACACAGCCCTGGGTCTGTCCCTGGGCCCCTCAGCTCACCTGCTGGCAAGGTCAGGTTCTGGAAGGCCTTGGGGAGAAGGCAGAGACCCGCTGCCCACCACACTGTCCCGAGGGCCACTGTCAGGCTGACTGAACAAGAACTCTGCCACGCTAACGGTCTCCCGCTAACGGTCACACAGAATGGTCTCGTGCAAACTGTCTCGCGATATTGGTCTCGCGCCAAAAGTCCCATGCTAACAGCCTCTCACCCTCACAGCTTCACGCCAGCTCTACCCCTTTTACAATGTGAAGGTCACTGAGGAACTGAAATGAGAACTGTTTTGTGATCTGGGACAGAATTCAGTTTGGAATCGGTTAAGAAATAAGTGGAAATCATTAAAATGAAGACAGTGAATAAGGACAGTATTAGGCATGTTCAGATGTGAAGGGGAGGAAAGAAAGTAGCATCTAGAAGACAAAGGACTCAAAGAGGGTTTCTGTGCACTCTCTGTAAACTGTACCAGCCGAGCAGGTGTCAACGTGATGGGAAGATCCAGTTGAGCTCAAGAGGCTGAAAGCAGAAGAGTGAGAAAGAATAGCTGATACAGAAGGCTCATTCCCAGAAAGGTAAGACCAGTCCCAGGAGGTGGGACTGGTCTTAAAACAGAGCTTTGTTCTCACCTTAATCATATACTGCCTCGTGGTAGACACGCATGCGTTAAGGTTTTTTTTTTAATTTATTTTTGACTGCATTGGGTCTTAGCTATGGCACACAGAATCTTTAGTTATGACATGCGAAATCTTAGTCGTGCCGTATGGGATCTACTTCCTTGACCACGGATAGAACCTGGGCCCCCTGCATTGGAAGCAAGGAGTCTTAGCCACCAGACAACCAGGGAAGTCCCTATTGTCTTAAATTATTATTTTCTCCTGTATTTATGTTTTATGATCTTAATTAACATCTAAACTCTTTAAAATCTATGGCTTTTATTGTTCAAGCAAACCTCACACTGCCTACCTAATCTGAGCCCCAGATTCTATACTAGCACTAGTCAGTCAGCCAATACTTGTTGAATAAACAAGTACAGTTGACCCTTGAACAAGTGTCTGAACTGCATCGGTCCATTTATACATGGATTTTTTTTTCAATAAGTATGTACTACACTACTACATGATCCATGGTTATTGAATCCACAGAAACCCAGACACAGACACACTCACAGAAGGCAGACAATAGTTATACACAAATATATACCGCTCGGTCTCCCTAACCCCTCCTTGTTCAAGAGTCACCTGCACAGTGGACTCCACAGTTTTTGTATATATCTCTGATACTCAAACATTTGTCCGTATACCTGTACTAGACATCTGAAGTAGGACAGGTCAAGATCAGAAAACTTACTCTAGTGTCCAAAGTACTTATCCCTGGACAAAAGTCAAGCATATTTGCTCAAACTTGTCCTCTCTTTCCCATGTTTGTCTTGACCCCAAAATTCAAGGACCTAACCTTCTAACAACGGCCATGAGAACATTTTCACCTGCAGCTACAACGCCTTCTCCCATTTACACCTACTCCCACTCCCTTCCTATGTAATTTATCCCCATTTTGTTCTAGAGCAGGTGGACTCTGTAACCTTCATGTGACCTCCTGCAAGACACAGACTAGATTTAAATGGATCCAAACAGGTTTAGGGTTTGGCTGCTCCTGAAAGACATGATCATGGAGGCAGAGTGGCACAGGCCAGTAACACAACTGATTTATCTTAGTGGCTTTTCAGAGGATCAGTTCAGTTCAGTCACTCAGTCGTGTCCAACTCTGTGACCCCATGAATTGCAGCACACCAGGCCTCCCTGTCCATCACCAACTTCCGCAGTTCACTCAAACTCACGTCCATCAAGTCAGTGATGACATCCAGCCATCTCATCTTCTGTTGTCCCTTCTCCTCCTGCCCCCAATCCCTCCCAGCATCAAAGTCTTTTCCAATGAGTCAACTCTTCACATGAGGTGGCCAAAGTACTGGAGTTTCAGCTTTAGCATTAGTCCTTCCAAAGAAATCCCAGGGTTGATCTCCTTTAGACTAGACTGGTTGGATCTCCTTGCAGTCCAAAGGACTCTCAAGAGTCTTCTCCAACACCACAGTTCAAAAGCATCAATTCTTCAGTGCTCAGCTTTCTTCACAGTCCAACTCTCACATCCATACATGACTACTGGAAAAACCATAGCCTTGACTAGACAGACCTTTGTTGGCAAACTAATGTCTTTGCTTTTGAATATGCTATCTAGATTGGAGTAAGCGTCTTTTAATGTCATGGCTGCAATCACCATCTGTAGTGATTTTGGAGCCCAAAAAAGTAAAGTCTGACACTGTTCCCACTGTTTCCCCATCTATTTGCCATGAAGTGATGGGACCAGATGCCACGAATTTCCGTTTTCTGAATGTTGAGCTTTAAGCCAACTTTGTCACTCTCCTCTTTCACTTTCATCAAGAGGCTTTTTAGTTCCTCTTCACTTTCTGCCGTAAGGGTGGTGTCATCTGCATATCTGAGGTGATTGATATTTCTCTCGGCAATCTTGATTCCAGCTTGTGCTTCTTCCAGTCCAGCGTTTCTCATGATGTACTCTGCATATAAGTTAAATAAGCAGGGTGACAATGTACAGCCTTGACATACTCCTTTTCCTATTTGGAACCAGTCTGTTGTTCCATGTCCAGTTCTAACTGTTGCTTCCTGACCTGCATATAGGTTTCTCAAAAGGCAGGTCAGGTGGTCTGGTATTCCCATCTCTCTTTCAGAATTTTCCACAGTTTCTTGTGATCCACACAGTCAAAGGCTTTGGCGTAGTCAATAAAGCAGAAATAGATGTTTTTCTGGAACTCTCTTGCTTTTTCCACGATCCATAGCTGCCCAGAAAATCTTTATCACCGCCAAGCCCCCTCACTGCATTATCCAGCCCCCAGCTCCCTTAAAAACTGATCTGAATTTAAAGAAACATTTTTCTCAAACATTAAAAAAAAAACCTTTTGTTTGTGATTTATCTTCCTACAATTAAAACCTATCTCTGGGAACCATCAGTTGCACCTTCCTTAAGGCAGCATTGCCTGGAACGGAGCAATCTGCCTTCACCATTGCATTCTGCAGTCCTCATATAACTCGACTGCCACATTAAGCGATTGGTTATCAACCTTTAAGTCTTTTAACAATTATGTACATACCTAAGAAAGAAGTCTGTTCACCCAAGAATGAAGACAAAGGAATAAATGAAGACAATGAATAAATTCAGCCCTGGTTTACGCTCTTATGTTCAGTGAGCTGTTACTGCAGACAAATTATTGCAACATTCTTTCAAATGACAGTCAGTTTTCAACTAAGAGAAGATTCTTAAACCATTTTCTACATATTGGTGAAAACCAGGCAGTTGGAAAACATAGCCTTGGTTAAACTATCTGATGATAAATGATTATTTTAAACACATAGAGTTATTTGAGAATCTGCATACTGATTTAGCTCAATGGTAGCTCAGTCGGGAAAGAATCTGCCTGCAATGCAGGCAGGAGACCCAGGTTCAATTCCTGGGTCCCCTGGAGAAAGAAATGGCAACCCACTCCAGTATTCTTGCTGGAGAATCCCATGGACAGAGGAGCCTGACGGGCTACAGTCCATGGGGTCACAAGAGTCAGACACAACTTAGTTACTAAATCACCATCTCATCATCACCATACTGATTTAACCCTCACAAGAAACAGCAGAAAAGATCCCCAAAACCTGACACTTCTCAGATATATTCTCAGAAGTTTTATTTCAATGTATAGGTGTGTGTTTCTTATATTTTCAGAATTTGTGAAAGTGATATATTTAGAGTTGAGAGGGGAGATCAGAACATTCCTTAGTTTTGGGGTTTTTTAAAAAATATTTGTAGTTATTAATTTGACTATGTTGGGTCTTGCAGCTCTTGGGATCTTTTTAATTAACTATGGCTGCTCTGGGTCTTTGTTGCTTCTCATAGGCTTTCTGTAGTTGTGGCAAGTGGGGCTACTTTCTAATTGCAGTGTGCATCATCGTGACTTCTCTCATTGCGGCTTGCAGGCTCTAGAGCACAAGCTCAGTAGTTGCGGTGTGTGGGCTTAGTTGCTTCAAGGCATGTGGGATCGTCCCAGATCGGGGATCAAACATGTGTCCCCTGCACTTGCAGGCAGATTCCTACCTCTGGACCACCAGAGAAGTCCAGCACCTGGGAACCTGCAACATTAGTTGCAACTTGTGGCATGCAAACACATAGTTGTGCCATGTGCAGGATCTTCCATCTTTGTTTGTGACATGTGGGAGCATACTGCATCTACAGTTGTGGCCTGCAGACTCTTAGCTGCACACAGGTTTTAGTTCCCTGACCAGAGATGGAACCTGGGCTCCCGGCAATGGGAGTGTGGAGTCTTAGCCTATGGACCACCAGGGAAGTCTCCATTCCTTAGTTGTGTCATTAACATGGATAATTGTCAATTCAGTTCAGTTCAGTCACTCAGTTGTGTCTGACTCTTTGCGACCTCATGAATCGCAGCACCCCAGGCCTCCCTGTCCATCACCAACTCCCGCAGTTCACTTAAACTCGAATCCATTGAGTTGGTGATGCCATCCACGCCACCTCATCCTCAGTCGTCCCCTTCTCCTCCTGCCCCCAATCCCTCCCAGCATCAAAGTCTTTTCCAATGAGTCAACTCTTTGCATGAGGTGGCCAAAGTACTGGAGTTTCAGCTTTAGCATCATTCCTTCCACAGAAATCCCAGGGCTGATCTCCTTTAGAATGGACTGGTTGGATCTCCTTGCAGTCCAACGGACTCTCAAGAGTCTTCTCCAACACCACAGTTCAAAAGCATCAATTCTTCCGCACTCAGCTTTCTTCACAGTCCAACTCTCACATCCATACATGACCTCTGGAAAAACCACAGCCTTGACTAGACAGACCTTAGTCGGCAAAGTAATGTCTCCGCTTTTGAATATGCTATCTAGGTTGGTCCTAACTTTCCTTCCAAGGAGTAAGCGTCTTTTAATTTCATGGCTGCAGTCATCATCTGCAGTGATTTTGGAACTATTGTTATTTTCACAGATAACAATACTGTCAAAATGTACATGAAAGTTTTTCCATTAGATTCTAAGTTCAACAAAGGTACAGACCACATCTTTCTTTTCTTTTTGTCAGTACCTCATTTTTATCTTAAACAAAAGCACTGAATATAGTAACCTTTCATATGCAGCTGATACAGACCACACCTTTCATGTACCTTGTTGAATCCACATCCTCCAGGACAGTATCAAGCATGTAACACTTAAGGAAATTTGTTTTAAGAAATTATGTTTGTGTTATTATTAAAACTGAAAACTGATTGAAAATTCTTTAGTTTTTTATTTTTGTTCCCTTTTCTCATTTTCTCAATTTGTACTCTAGGCTTTTTTAAGATGAAAAGGTATCTCTCTACAGAAGTCTATACTTCAATGGCCTGAGACACACACAAACATGTACACACACAAAATATAACACAACTCATCCTCACTACACTTGTTCAATGCTGTAATATTTGCTAGGCATTGGAAAAATAAATTTGCTAAGTAGCATGAGCCCTGGAAAATCATTAGGTGACATCTGGGGAGCAGAATACCAATCAACCAATAATTAGCATCTTAACATTCAGAGAGTTCAAGACAAATCAAATTCCATGAGATCTCAGGGAGCATGACCGTGGCCAGGTTGGCGCCCTGGCTATGGGAAGTCACTGGATTTGTCTGACCACAAGACAGGGCTGGAGGTACCGTGGCTAGTCTAATCCTAGGAGGAGACACTCTGACAATGTGACATTTGCACAGGGATGCCCTAATGTGGCCTCAGTATGTTTTCTTAGAATGAGATGACATTTTAAGTCAAATAGCTCTGTTCCCAATAGCACAAACCCTTCCTGAACTCTAAGAACCTGAATTGGAGAAAAAGAGGTTCATCTCAGAGAGAAACTAAGGTTGTACAGAAGCAACGTTAAAATAATCAACTTTTAAGTAAGGTTAAACCAGACATTCAGTGTTTAGCCTCATTCATTATTATTCCATTTCATAGACCTCAGATGACCTTAGTCTTAAAAAACAGTTCTCATTTGAGCAAAACCCTATTCCTGAAGTATCCATACGGGATACTTTTCAATGAACACAGAATCTCATTACAAAATCATGCTACCAAGAAGTGTGGGGAGTGAGTGTCAGTGCACCCCGTCTCGCCAGACCCCTGCTGCCTGCAACTGCTGTCCACATGCGAGTCCATCCAAGAATGTAGGGTCACTGCTGCTCCGACTGCCTCCTGCCTATCTAAGGTCACCTTTCCTACACGGCTGATTCATTCCAAAGGAAGAAACAGAGAGGTTAGAGAACACCAATTCCCCATTTGGTTTTTGCAGCTATCTATGTGACTTGGGGAACTCATCCTTTAAGAGCAATCCAGAATGGAGGGCCCTACCTCCAAACAGCCTGCCAGTCCTAGGGATAAAATGCTCTGCTTCCACCATGTGGCCTGCATGTGCCTGGTTTGCTAGCACTTCCACCCAAAGCCAGGGGTGGCTGTTCTGGCGGTCCCCACTCCACTCCACTGCAGGGTCAGGCAGCAGCTTGCCCTCCTCCTGGCTCCTGGCCCAAGGCCTGAATGGCCTGGCTACGTCACTGCCGAGAGGGAGTCTGGTTGTGCCCTCCTCTGAACTCTCCATCTGGAAGATTCTCTGGCCTCCTTCCCTCTCGTTTTTAATCTGACAGACACTGCTGGACCGGGAAACTCAGAGCGGACCAAAGTTCATCTTCTCTTCCCCGCTTCTCGGCTGGCATAATTGCAGGGGCAGAACAAGGTTGGCAGGGACCAGGATGCCAGGAATTAAATGAGGGTCCCTGACCACTGGACCACATTGGCCCTGCCTTCCAAAGTCTTAATTAGTCCTCTTCTGCTTGGCACACCCACTTGCCTTTGGAACCCAGAGAGGTAGTCGGGTAAGATGCCATGCTCACAGCAAGTATTCAACAAAATACTGGTTGAGAATGGTGGTCACAAATGCCTGCTGGCTCAGGGCTTTGCAGCAACAGTCAGTTTTGAGGTCTGGGCCCCAGTGGCAAGATTTTTGCTCCTCTTTCTAATGCATACAGTTCGAGCAGCAGTATTCTGAGTGATATTCAGTCACTAGCTCAATTTGGAAGCAAAATGATCTTAACAAACGATGGCAGACTTGACAGACAGGCTGTTGAGCCTGGGGACCGAAACAAAGGACAGAAAGAAAAAGAAAGGAAGGGTTGATGGTAAATGGAAGAGAAGAAAATGAACACTGCAAAGAGAATTGAGCAGGATTACAGGGCAAGAGAGCTCAGTTCTGCAAGTCTGAAATGAGCTGGAAACATAACAACAGACTCAGAGGCGGAAACAACAGGGTTGGGGGGAGTCACACAGAAAGGGGACAGAGCCCAGCAGCTTTTGGGAATTTTGATGTTGGGACACACTTGGGCTACAGCAGCGGAAGATGTAACAGTAAGGAACATTTGAGAGGCTTCAAAAGACAATGACTCTTAATCCTGTCTTGTTTTGCCCCTCTTGAACTGTAGTGATACACCAAAATTTGCTATTTTTCTAAGAGGACCTTGACAGATACAATGGAAACTCTGAGTACATTTTTTCCCTCTGCATTCATTATCTCTGGCCCTTATCCACAGGCCTATTGCAGACTAAATTGGATTTTGGATCACTGGTACTGAGGCGCTGCAATTAATTAACAATAGAAACATAATATTTATATCCCAGCCTAACAACATCTGACATTTAAACTATTCTGCCAGTCGGGCAAATTCCATTCAACAAATTTTCATTTTAATGAACATGACAGGCCACAGTTTACATGACAGGCCAAGAAGCAGAGCAGAGGTGATCTCTCAGCATGTGCTTTTAAGGCCTAGCCATGCTGCAGGAGAAACAGTGGGGGAAACTGTCAGAATAATAGAAAAACCAGATCCCCAGTTCTGCTCAGACACACCAAGGACACATGTCCCCGCAACAAAGATGCTGGTACGAAACTGTCCTGCGAGCTCAAAGTGAAACACCTATTGCCCCTGATGACCCAGTGGATAATTTTTCCTTCTTTGGGCTGTTGACATTTTCTTTGGGGTACTAAGCTCCTTCAGTCCTTCCTAATTAAAAAGTGATAAACGTTTTGCAAGGCAACTAGTAATGTGCAAAGTACACAAGAGTTGGAACTGATGCAGCTTTTTCAGTTGGCACAAGACTGGCCTTCCTTATTTTGCCAGATGGTGTGTCTCAGTAAGTCCCCAATCTCTGACTCAAGCGAGGGACACTGTCAATATGATGCTGAAGCAGAGACTTCTTAAATGCTATCTTATTTTGCATTAAACTAACACCAAGAAGGCCTAACATTTTCTTCTTGCTGAAACTTTCACAGTTATAGAAGTTTTCATTTTCCTGTGACTCATTATTCAAGCAGACATAAGATGGTTTTTCACTGACTTATCTGTTTCTCATACCTTTTAAGCTTCTCTCTAATTGCTTTGCTCTCTCTACACTTTCCTTTATATCCACCATTTGGGGGTAGTGTATATGGGTTTGGAGAAATCCACACTATGTCACCTGACCAGTAATCCATAGCAGAGTAATAGGAGGTCAGGCTATGAGATCCAGTGTTTGCTATTGGTTTTCAGCAAATTTACATGGTTCTGTTGAGGATGGAAATTTCTCCTCAAGTGTACCAATAACAAATGTCAACAGGAGCCCTTCTTATTGGAAAGGCTGTATATTTCTATCTCACATATTTAAAACACTCTTTAACTCAGTTTTTACATCAATTTAAAATAACTGAAATAAAGTTTCACTTTAAAAGTAAAGATGTCTTTGGAATATGGATCTGGTTCCAATTTCAGCAAGTGAAGTAGCCATCTTCACAGTGATCTCTCTTTAAGCTATAACTCTGAATAGATCCAAAACGATAACTATGCTCCATGTCACTTCTAGATATGGTCACGATATAGGAATATTAAGTCCTGAAAGGAGAACAGTGTTTTCATTATTATAACCAAATTTACAATCAGCAAGTTTCAATCAAGTCAACAACATATATGTAGTGTGTGGACACACACACGCAAATATGAATTATAATAAAAATCAGGGTTTTTGAGTTCTTTACACACATCCCCTCATGTATAACACTATAGTACTGATATGAACTCAATTACATACTGAGGAAAGGATGATTAGAGTTACCTGGTTTTCCTAATAGGCAAAATCCAAAGTCACAAGCAATAAGTGGAAGAGGCGAGGTACAAATCCAAGTCTGTCTCCCCTCAGAGCCTGTACTCTACACAACCCAGTGGCATATGACGGCATCCGCAAGGGAGACAGCATGAAGGAATTGATTTCTTTTGGCAGTAGTCAAAATATCTTTAAAATATCAGGTATAAAACATTTTCAGTCCACCAGATGCTTATTTAATTTTGAAAAATCAATTTTTATGAAGCTGCTCTGAGAAGCAGTTTTGTGTTTGTTAATGCCTGATTATATTCTTGAAAAAGTAGAAGCTTGATGGCAAAAAAAAAAAAAAATACATTTCTTAAAGTCAAGAGGAAAAACAAGATCCTAACCGGATTGAATTGATAATGTTTGACAGAACACAAATGAATAGAATCTGTAACTTTAACAGGGCTTTGCAGGAGGCATGTACTAAAACAGTCATATCAAATTCAGAACACAAAAGATTTAACATGCTTATTGCTGTAAACAAAGGCATTTGGTTAAATGAAAGTTCCATCAAAGCTTAATAACCAAATTCAAGTGAACACAAAGTAAGGGGTTATATACTTTCTGCGGTTTCAGTAATAGCTAATCTAATAATGGTAAATGGAGGGTTATTGTTGATTCCTTTGCCTCTGTTTCATAAATTAGATAAAGCAACCTGGCAGTTACAGTACTTTAGAGTTTTATTCGACTAAGTGATTTGAAAGCTATCTTGAAATATAACGAAGTCATGACGTGAATGACTACTGAACTGTACCTTGTACATTAGTATTTTCGACCAGTGCTAAGTAAGAATCTTCCTGGGAACTAAAACTGTTCTACAGAGCTCTATTTGTATGTACAGGACCAACGATTTAGAAGGCAAAGCATTGCTGACACAGTATTATCTGATATTCGGTTGCACCAAGACCAAGCTTGTAAAACACAGACTAGAAGAGCAGTCAAGTGTTATTATTTCTTCTGATCCAAACCAGGAACAATAGAATTTCTCTGGTTAATGGTTTTTCATAGCACATTTCCAGTTTTCTACTATACTTTATTGATCTGGAATATTAAAATGGTTTTCTTCCCTGGCTGAAGAATACACAAAGCCTATGTCTTGCATCCAGTGGGAAATACTTCCAAAGGCCCATGGTGGTGGCATCTCAACAGGCGACCAAGGGATGGTAACATGAACCAAGGCATCTTCTTTACTGAAAAAATGTTCTGGTCGAAGCCTGGGCCTTTTGATCACAGAAAATGCTTCCCGAGCCTTTGCACTTGGAGGCACGACAACCTGTGGTTCTGAGAACCGATGAGCTGCCCTTCACAAAAGCAGTCTATTTTCCTGCATTGTCCCCCGGTGCCCTGAAACGGTTACTTTCAATTACTCTGATAGCCCAGGAAGAAAAATATCCCTCTCTTCATATTTCATTCACATAATAAGAATCTGCAAGCTGTTCTGTATGACAGATGAGGACTGTGAGCTGAAGCAACTTGTTCCGCCTGTCAGCCTCCAAGAACCCACAGCAATGAGATACAATCGTGATGACATTACTAGAGAAGAAGTGGGTCAAATACATGGTCACTTTAAAACAGAATGTCAACTGTTCTTTCTACTTCAGTAATTTGATGCAGTGGTACCCAACCCCCACCCCAAAAAAAGAAAAAGGAAAATAGGAGCTCATTGCTATTAGCTTGGTGCGTGTGCGCACACACACACAAACACAAAGAAATGCAAATATTGTTAAAATTATTGTTTCACATAAGCCCTTAAATGACTTTTGTCAACATCAGTCAACAAAAATTCACTAAGCACCTCCTAAGGGCCAGACACTAATGTAGGGAAAGTGTTGAAAACAGACACAGCCCCTGCCTCATAGAGTTTACAGTCTGGGAGTAGACAAGTTATAGCAAGGTGACTGAAACTGATGTAATGAAATTTGCAAATGAAGTACAAGGGGGCTTATAAAACAAGAACTAACAGTCTTACCAGTCAGAATAAGTTATCCTGTAGAAGAGACTTTTAATCTAAGACCTCAGGTAGAAATGGTAGCCAAGTAAGGAGTGAGGGGGAGGCGTTCCAAGCAGAGGACTTTCTCTACAAAATGTTTCCTTTCAAAGAAACTGGGCTTCAAGAGGTAGAAGTATAATGGAGTAAATGAAGCCATGGAGTCTACCCCTGGGAATTATTATCTTTTTCTTGTTTTAACCTCTAGTTTAAAAAATTGATTAAAAGAAAAAAAATTAAAGCATTAGTATGCCTCTAGTATGCTTTGGTCCTATCTCATTATGTACAGGCAAAAGTTAGTCATAATGACATCTTCTTGCTGATCTAAATATTACAGTGGATTTTACTTTAAAAAAAAAATCTAATTTGTCTTGGTTAAAACCCATGGGTTATTTTTAAAAACATGTTTTGACAGCAGCGAAACTTGCAGCACATACAACACCGAGCATAAATCTGTCCAGGGTACAAGCACATAAAAATTAACACAAGTATTAGGTAAATGGGATTTAAAAAAAAAACTCTATCCAACTTCAGGCCACAACAGGTAGAAACGGAGAAGAAAAAACTCTCTTCTCTAACACTTGGTCATGAAAATTCTGATTCATTCTTGCAAAAATTATACTGGATCATCACTCACATCTGTTAAAAAATACAACTGTTTTCCATGGATTGAACAAAATGGAATGGAGAGAAGCAATGCTTGCCCTTTCTACTAAACCCTAGAATGTGACATTTGGACCATTTTTCTTTCCAAATTCAAAATCCATCCCCAGAATCCAAAATCAATAAAATTTGTGTTAGCATAACTGAGGCTGTATTTGGCCCTAAAAACTCAATGACTTAGTAAGTCTACTAGTATGGCAGAGTTTTCCTGTGTTTTTTTCTTTGTCTTTGGCTATTAACTACCAGAAATGACCTTTAGCACCTACTCTAAAGTAAATACAACCTAGAAGTACTTTAAAAAATATGGAGTACAAACCAGGAGAATTAATAGTCCCTTTCTACCCCATTGGACTTCCCTAGTGGCTCAGACAGTAAAGCGTCTGCCTACTAGGCAGGAGACCTGGGTTCAATCCCTGGGTCAGGAAGATCCTCTGGAGAAGGAAATGGCAACCCATTCCAGTACTCGGCTGGAAAATCCCATGGACACAGAAGCGTGGTAGGCTACAGTCCATGGGGTTGCAAACAGTCGAACGTGACTGAGCGACTTCAGTTCAGTTCAGTTCTACCCCATTACTTACATCTTACCAAGAGTTCAGTCTAGAAGTCATAAAGAAGACTGACCAAATCAGAAAGTACCTACAGGATGGCAACCAGAACAGTGGGGCTTCTGAACTTCACATAAGGAACAACTGAAGTACCAGGGGAATATTCAGCCTGGAGAAAAGCAATAAGAGATATGAAAACTGCTTCCATAATTTCTATGGAAATTCAGTGTTTAAAGCCATTTCATTTTACTGAGCACTTCCTGTGCACAATGCAATGAAAAAACAACACTGAATGAATACGCCTTAGTCCTTTACTACCTTGTGGAATAGAAAATGGACTTTCTCTGTAGCACTTCACAGGATATGATCTAGCAAGGAAGAGCACAGATTCTGGAATCAGAGCCCTAGACTCAAAGCCTGTTGTGAGCTAAATGGTAGCCCCCCAAAGATACATCTCCATCAAATCTCTGGAGCCTGCAAGTGTTACCCATTTCAGAAAAAGGATTTTTGCAGATGGAGTTACGAATCTTGACATGAGCTCATTCTGGATTATCTGGGTGGGCTCTAAGAATAATGACTGGTGTTCTTGTAAGAGAAAGACAGAGATTTGAGACAGAAGAGGAGAGAAGATACAGAAAAGCGAAAGTGAAGGACATTTCTTATGGAGCCACAAGCCATAGGATGCTCAGAGCCATCTGAAGCAGGAAGAGGCAAGGAAGGATTCTTCCCTAGAGCCTCTCAAGGGAGTATACAATACATCTGGCCTTCTGTAACAATGAATTCATTACAAAGCAACATAGGATATAATTTCCTATAGGAGCCATCATCCCTTGGATAAGAATGGAGGGGTTATTCTTTACCCGAACTAAAACATGAAAATATCTCACAATCACAACTAGGAGAGAAAGACAAACCAGCAGTTCTTCAGAGGATAAACCTACCTGCGCAATTCCCTCCCCTCTCAGATAAGAATATTTCAGACACTGCCAACCACACCTGGGAGGCTAAGTCAAAATGTGCAGCTAGCCAGGCAGTAGGTTTAGGAAATTCAGATAAAGCTGCTTACTCCTATTTGCGGTCTAGCTCCAGGGCCAGAATAAAATGGTTCACTTGGGCCTGGTTTCCCTAAAAAGACACAGGTTTCAAATACACCTAGACAGGAGAACAGACAAATAAAACTATGGAATATTCACATAATGGAACATTAGACAGCAGTCAAACCAAATAAAGCAAGATACAGAATGGTGTGCCATTTTTTGCGTAAGAAAGGAGGGGAAATAATTTATACACATATTTGCCTGAATGCATTAAAAAATACTGAAAGGATGCAAAAACACCTAGTCAGTGGTTAACATATAAGAGAAATGGGGGCCGACATGAGAGTATGGGGACAGGAACAAGAGTAAAATTTCACTTTATGCCTTTTGTTTAGGTTTTTGAATCAGACAAATATACTACCAACTCAAAAAAAAATGTCCATTAAAAATAAGAAAGTAAAACAAGGTTATAACAACTCACGTTGCTGGTAGTAAGTAAAATAGTCCATTTGAAGAGGGCAGTTTCATAATATAAATCAAGGACCATAAAACTGGCATTTCCTTGGGCCCACTGATTTCACTTCTGAAAGGAATTTATCTAAGGATATAAGATTTGTGTACACATACACACACACAGATGTTCAATGCATATTATTTGTCACAGTTAAATTTTTTTTCAAATCTACATGTAAAATAATAGCAATTCATTGAAATAAATCATCAAACATTCAAACAAATGTGGGATATGCAGCTGTTAAAAATTATACTATAAAATACTGAGTGTAAAGACTACTCAGAGATACAGAAAAATAATATGCATAGTGTATTTTTTAAATTATTCATAGAATTTGCAGTGAAATCTTTAAACCATCTAGCCAGTGCAAGGCAGTGAGATAGATGCCAATTTTAAAAGCCAGTTATGAGGCAGTACATAAATTTAAAAATCCCACTTTTTGTGCATTTTTAACTAAACTAGAAAGATAAACACCAAAATGACAGCAGTGATTACCTCTGGATGGTAAGATTATAGGTGAAATATATTTTCTATAATGAACATATATTATTTCTGCAAAAAGAGAAAAAAGCACCACTTTCTAAACTCAGGCTAACAACTCACAGAATCAAAAATGTGTCTCATTCATCTGTCTCACACCCCTTCCCTGACTCCCAGAACACAAACATGATACCTGCCTCACCCACAGCCATCTTGTGACCATTTAGAAAAGACCAAGAACACTGCAGACACACTCTACTTAACATCTCTGAGCTGCTGAACTAAAGCCACAGCCACCACACATTTCTAAATTTATTTTCTGCTGCTAAGTCTGCTAAGCCACGTCAGTCATGTCCGACTCTGTGCAACCCCACAGACAGCAGCCCACCAGGCTCCGCCGTCCCTGGGGTTCTCCAGGCAAGAACACTGGAGTGGGTTGCCATTTCCTTCTCCAATGCATGAAAGTGAAAAGTGAAAGGGAAGTCGCTCAGTCATGTCCGACTCTTCGCGACCCCATGGACTGCAGCCTACCAGGCTCCTCTGTCCGTGGGATTTTCCAGGCAAGAGTACTGGAGTGGGTTGCCATTGCCTTCTCCAAATTTCTTTTATATATATAAATATATATATATATTTTTTTTATTTTTTCATTTGGCTACACTGGGTCTTAGTTGAGGCAGGAGGGATCTTTAGTTGTGGCATGTGAGAACACTTGGTTGCACCATGTGGGATCTAGCTCCCTGATCAGGGATTGAACCCAGTCCTCCTGCATTGCAAATAGTCTTAGCCACTGAACCATCACAGAAGCCCCCCAAATTTCTTATTATGTGGAAGAAATAACTCCCTACTTTTTAAAGCCACCATAAGTCAAGTTTTCTGTTACTTGCAGCTGAAAGAATTCAGAGCTGATGGTTAAAATATTAAACACAGGATATGTTAAGGCTGGTACCAGAAACCCAACATGTTTATTTTGATCCATGAGTAGAATCTGAAGACTGATGTTGTTAATGTCCCACCAGCTTCCTGCTCCGTAGTTTTTTCTCTGAAGTTCCTGGAAAACGGAGCCCAGGAGATGCTGTTAGTGGGGATTCTAGGTGCAAAGGGATCACTGCCTGCAGCGAAGCAAAACCAAATAGTTACTCCTACAGCATACCATATAACTCAGCATTTCCAATTCTGAGAATATATCTTAAGAAAAGAATCATAGATGTGACTACAAATATATGCAAATATTCTTCACTAACATACATCAGAGAGCTTCTCAGATGGCCCAGTGATTTAAAAAATCATGCCTGCCAATTCAGATGTGGGTTCAATCCCTGTATCAGGAAGATCCCCTGCAGGAGGAAATGGCAACCCACTCCAGTATTCTTGCCTGGAGAATCCCAAGGACAGAGGAAGCCTGGTGGGCTACAGTCCATGGAGTTGCAAAGAGGCAGACACAACTTCGCGACTAAACAACAACAAACTTATATTGGAAGCAGAGGTGGGGAAACCTACTGTTAAACAATTAGGGTAAGTTGCAGGTTCTAACAGAAAGAGTACTTCACAATCATTAGTGACATAGGAAAATGAACATCACAATACACTGATGAGTAAACAGGTAACACAACAATATATAACCTGTGATCCCAATTTAGAAAACTAACAGAAAAAATACACATATGCAATAAAAAAAAGATGGAAAGGGTATTCATTAAAATATTGATAGTGGTATCATAAGGGGACAAAATGCCAATATTACTTTATTTTTTGAGCATTTTTGTCTTTTTTTTATTTTTGAAAATGAATTAATTTTCTTATGCAGTTGGTAAGAAAAGTTTTGGCTTTTGTTTTTTTCTCAAATAGCACCTTCTGATAGAATAATCTGGGCCCTCTGACCAAGATGCTGACCTCACCGACAGTAACTCTGTCTAGCATTTGTCTGCAGACCCAAAGGAGTTAACAAGAACAATTTATTTTTCTGTTTTAAAAATAGACTGATGCCAACAGCTGCAAGCTAAGCTACAGAAAGAGATAAAGAAATCTTGTTTCCAAGTGAATTTGCATTATATAAATGCAATATGTTTTAATTCCATAAATATAGTTTTGATGCTGCCAATTTGAGAAAAATATTGATGTTTCCTTAAATAAGTCTATTTCATATTGAAATTCATCCCCTTACATGAAATGGAACGATCCTGGAAATAATAAAAATGAATATTAATCTGCTATGTCATTGGTAAAAAGCAAGTCCATTTATATCCTTGTCTTGGTCCATCAGACTTCATTAATACAGAAAGAGTAGCCACCCGGCAGGTTTGACCTCTTGACTAGCTGAGGACTGGTATAGCTCAAGCTCTCTCCCATGTCAAATGACATGGGTCCACGTGTCAGCACTACCACTTGCCAGCTGGGTGTCCTGAAGCCTATATCTAACCTCTCTGTTTCAGTTTTCTCTTCTGTAAAAAATAGAGAAGAGTATCTATTCCCTAGAGTTGCTGTGAGGATGAAATGAGAGAATCCCCACAAAGGCTTAGTTTAGGGTCTGGCCCACAGTAACCTGATAAAAAGTAAGGTCTCTTCTAACTAATATATGTCATCCATATGTGGACATACATCATGGACCTGGAACATTAGTTTTTTTGTTTTTCACTTTTAGCAAAATAATTCTTATTAATTAATAGTTTAAATGGTTTAGCTCAAATGGAAATACATAGACTTTAGGGGGGAAAAAAATCTCTTGCTTCATTTCTTCCGACTTTCCAGCTGTCATCCCAGAAGTACCATGTTCCACTATTTTAGTTGTCTTCTATTTCTCCATTTCTCCACTGTATACATATTACCTTTGCTCCCAGTTTTATTGAGAAGTAATTGATATATATCACTGTATGAATTTAAGGTGTACAGCATGGTGGTCTGATTTACATCTACTGTGAAATGATAACCATAAGTAGATTTAGATAGCGTCCATCATCTCATAAAAATACAATAAAAAGAAAAAAAAAATTTCTCCTTGCGATGAGAACTTAGTGTCTATTCTATTAAAAATCTTCCCATAAACCATAGAGCTCTGCCAACTATAATCATCATGTTCTACATTACAACCCTAATTTTTATCATACAATTGAAGTTTGTACCTTTGATAACAACAAATCTGATCTTGTCCTGTGAGTTTGGTGTAGGTTTGCAGTGGGGGAGGGGTACAGCTTGCCTTTTTTTCTTTTTTTAACATTCCACATGTAAATAAGATCATACAGGATTTGTGTCTATCTGACTTTATTTCACTTCATATAATGCCTTCAAGATCCATTAATGTATCAGAAATGGTAGAATTTCTTCATTTTTTATGCCTGAATAATATTCCATTATATTATAATACCACAATTTCTTTATCTATTCATCCACCAATGGCCACTTTGGTTGTTTCCATATCTTGGCTATTATACATAATGCTGCTATGAACATGGGAATGTAGATATCTTTTCCAATTAGTGTTTTTGTTTCCTGTGTATGTATATGGAACATTTGATGTTAAAGAGACTATAGCATCCAGGTTTAAGAGCTCATGTTGGATACATATAGTTTACTCCTAAGTACAGTTTTGACATTATTTATTTACTGTTCCCTATGATAAATGAGATGCTTAGGGAAAACATGGAATCTTTTAGACAACTGGGAAATGTGCTTCAGCATGTGTATTAGAGAAGGTAATTAACCCCAATCACCTTTTCTTATCTAGTTCTTTTTTTAAGATATTGCAACTAACTTTTTTAAAAAATGATAGCTAAAATAACTGCTACTATGTATCTGGTATTTTATACCAGGAAGCATCCCATGTGTTTTCATGTATTATCTCATTTAACGCTCACAATTAACCAATAAGATAGATTCTCTTATTATCTCTATTTTTTAGAAAGAAAAAACTGAACCATAAAGAGACAGGAAAGTGCTGAGTCAAGATATAAACATAATAATTACAGTAACAACATAATAACATAATAATAACATCAAAACAGCAGCATCATTAAATTCCTCAGCACTGAATGCTTTCACAATCATCTCCTATTTACAACAACCTTGTACTATTTCCATTTAGTGGATGAGAAAACTGAGTACTTAAGTAAATTAGCTAAGGCAAGATGCAGGTCTATCTGGCCCCAAAGAGTGCCTCGCCAGGCAAATGCCCCTTGGCAGAGGGTAGCGGGAAGGCTTATCAGATCCCTGAAGCTCTCCGCCTGGTCAAAGGATATTGGAGAGCCCAGGACTTCAGAATTAACAGATCCAAGTCCCTCACTTGAAAGGTGTGGAAAGGGAGGCCCAGAGAGAGAGAGGACAGAACTTGCATAAGGCAGTGAAAGAGCCAGAACTAAAACCCAGGTCTCCCAACCTCCACCAGGACTGTGTTTTTGTGGTGACGTGATGAGGCTCTCTCACGCTGAGTCAGCCAATCTCAGACCCTGAAAGCAGGAAGGGGGGACCCTGACAGCTGCAGGGTGATGGCACCAGTCTGTCATCTCTCCCTCTGCTCCCTCCTGACCATGTGGGATGATGTACATGGTCCTGGCACATTCAGAACTAGATAGAGTAGAGAAGCAAAGCCAGGAGGCACCCTGGTGCCCTTCCATAATCTACCCAGAGCCAACTTCCCAACATGCTTCTCCTAAAATAGATAAAGATCAATGGAGAAGGATTGGCTCAGGCGTATCTAGGTCTCCCTTACAGACATAAAACATAACAAAGCCCAGGTCTTTGAATCAGCAAATCCCCTGAATTTTTTCTGACTAAATGCACATCTCCTAGTTTGTGTACTGGATAAAAACAAACTGCCTTACACAGAAATCTTAAAAAGAGACTTTCGGAGGTGCTGAATTAAAATTCATTCAGGATTATGTAATCGTTGAAATACAACAGTTGTTTGCTCCGCTTTGATTTCTAAGCTTTCCTTTGATGACAAATATTAATATTTATCATTTTTCTGATGTTGGGCTAATGAGAATCTTAAGTGTCTCACTTCTCAAGTGAGAAGGCATTTAAATATTACAGCATGGTAGATGTGTTTTCTAACTTACAGTTCTTTGTATTGAACATCAACCAGCATTCATTTTTTTGTGTGCTGAATTCTAGAGAGTTGTTCACCAACATTTTTGGTAAACCTTATATGGCCAGAACCACTAGCCTCTCCATCTATTTCATTGCCAAATATGAGACTTCCCCCCAAAACACAATAAAATGAGAAACATCTAGCTATGACCTTCAAAGTGAAAACTAGGATAACTACTTGCCAGGAAGTAGACAGAGCAAAATTCTAGATTTAATGACAGTGCCCACGGGTAATTTATTGAGTGCTGACTACTCATCAGGCACTGTGCAAGGCAGTTTTTATATCAACACATCTCACTGAATCCTCACAAAAACTCTGAAGAGTTATGTAGTATTATCATCTTTGTTTTACAGAAAAACGAGACTCAGAGAGGTTGAGTACTTTGCTCAAGATTACACAGCTAATGAGAAGCAAAGCCAGCAGTCAGCGCTCAGAACCAGACAGTAGTCTCCTCTCCATACTCCCTCCCTATGAGCCCCTCCTTGACTCCCCAGCATTTGACAATTCCTATTATCTGTACAACATCAATGACCCATCTGTTTGGAGCAGCAGCCACAGCATGACCCAGACTTTCAGATCTTGATGGTAATGAGGAGCCAAAACTCATTCTGTCTACCATGGGCCAGGGGATAGGACCAATGAGGTCCCTGCCCTCGGGGAGCAAACTTTCTCAAGAGGGAAAAGAGACAATATTAACACAATATACAAGGTGTAATCTCCAATAAAGAGAGGAAATGAATTTCTGTACACATTCAGAGAAATGATAAGAAGAACTCAGGTCTGAGACTGCTGTAGATTTTACTTACTATACTCCCCATTCTGGTATGACCTAAATCAAATCCCTTATGATTATGCAGTGGAAGTGACAAATAGATTCAAGGGATTAGATCTGATAAGACAGAGAGCCTGAAGAACTATGGATGAAGGTTTGTGACACTGTACACAAAAAAGTGATCAAGACCATCCCCAAGAAAAAGAAATGCAAAAAGGCAAAGTGGTTGTCTGATGAGACCTTACAAATAGTTGAGAAAAGAAGAGAAGTGAAAAGCAAAGGAGAAAAGGAAAGATATACCCATCTGAATGCAGAGTTCCAAACAATAGCAAGAAGAAATAAGAAAGCCTTCCTCAGCCATCAATGCAAAGAAATAGAGGAAAACAACAGAATAGGAAAGACTACAGAGATCTCTTCAAGAAAATTAGAGATACCAAGGGAACATTTCATGCAAAGATGGGCTCAATAAAGGACAGAAATGGTAGGCACCTAACAGAAGCAGAAGATATTAAGAAGAGGTGGCAAGAATACACAGAAGAACTGTACAAAAAAGATCTCAATGACACAGATAACCATGATGGTATGATCACTCACCTAGAGCCAGACATCCTGGAATGCAAAGTCAAGTGGGCCTTAGGAAGCATCACTACAAACAAAGCTAGTGGAGGTGATGGAATTCCAGTTGAGCTGTTTCAAATCCTGAAAGATGACGCTGTGAAAGTGCTACACTCAATATGCCACCAAATCTGGAAAACTCAGCAGTGGCCACAGGACTGGAAAAGGTCAGTTTTCATTCCAATCCCAAAGAAAGGCAGTGCCAAAGAATGTTCAAACTACCGCACAACTGCAATTATGATAGCAAAGTAATGCTCAAAATTCTCCAAGCCAGGGTCCAATAGTACACGAACCGAGAACTTCCAGATGTCAAGCTACGTTTAGAAAAGGCAGAGGAACTAGAGATCAAATTGCCAACATCTGTTGGATCACAGAAAAAGCAAGAGAGTTCCAGAAAAACAACTACTTTTGCCTTATTGACTACACCAAAGCCTTTGACTGTGTGGATCAAAACGAACTGTGGAAAATTCTTAAAGATATGGCAATACCAGACCACCTGACCTGCCTCCTGAGAAATCTATATGCAGGTCAAAAAGCAACAGTTAGAATCGGACATGGAACAATGGACTGGTTCCAAATTGGGAAAGGAGTACGTCAAGGCTGTATATTGTCTTGATGAAAGTGAAAGAGGAAAGTAAAAAAGCTAGTTTAAAACTCAACATTCAAAAAACAAAGATCATGGCAGCCAGTCTCATCATTTGATGGCAAATATATGCAGAAACAATGGAAACAGTGACAGACTTTATTTTGGGGGGCTCCAAAATCACTGCAGATGCTGACTGCAGCCACAAAATTAAAAGACACTTGCTCCTTCGAAGAAAAGCTATGACCAACCTAGATAGTATACTAAAAAGCAGAGACATTACTTTGTCGACAAAGGTCCATCCGATCAAAGGTATGGTTTTTCCAGTAGTCATGTATGGATGTGAGAGATGGATCATAAAGAAAGCTGAGCGCCGAAGAACAGATGCTTTAGAGAAGCATGTGTTGGAGAAGGCTCTTTAGAGTCCCTTGGGCTGCAAGGAGATCCAACCAGTCCATCCTAAAGGAAATCAGTCCTGAATATTCATTGGAAGGACTGATGCTGAAGCTGAAACCCCAATACTCGGGCCACCTGACGTGAAGAACTGACTCACTGGAAAAGACCCTGATGCTGGGAAAGATTGAAGGTGGGAGGAGAAGGGGACAACAGAGGATGAGATGGTTGGATGGCATCACTGACTCAATGGACATGAGTTTGAGTAAGTTCCAGGAGTTGTTGATGAACAGGGAAGCCTGGCGTGCTGCAGTCCATGGGCTCACAAAGAGCTGGACACAACTGTGCCACTGAACTGAACTGATACTCCCCATGCAACCAGGACTTGGCTAACCAGAGAAGGAATAGAGGATGGCCAAAAGTCACGTGGTTCAGTGCAAAGTACAACACTGAACTCCAAATTAGGGACCTGGTGTGCGTGTGTGCTAGTTGCTTCACTCGTGTCCGACTCTTTGTGACCCTATGGGCTGCAGCCCACTAGGCTCCTCTGTCCAGGGGATTCTCCAGGCAAGAGTACTGGAGTGGGTTTCCATGCCCTCCTCCAGGGGATCTTCCTGACCCAGGATTAAACCCAGGTCTCTTACGTCTTCTGCACTGGCAGGCAGGTTCTTTAACACTAGCACCACCTGGGAAGCCCAAGGACCTGACATGGACCACACACCCTGCACAGGGGCCACATGCTGAGGAGGCAGCATCAGCAAAATAGCCACGACTTGTGCCTTAATGGAGCTTACAGTTGAGAGGGAAGAGAGGCACTGATCAAAAATTAAGAGTTGAAATGAAAGATATAAAAAAGTTTAAGAGGATATTCCTTCAAAGAAGACATATACAGATGGCCAACAGGCACATGAAAAGATGCTCAGCACTCCTAATTATTAGAGAAATGCAAATTAAAACTAAAATGAGGTATCACCTCACACTGGCCAAACGGCAATCATCAAAAAGTCTACAAATAATAAATGCCGAAGAGAGTGTGGAGAAAAAAGAACTCTCCTACATTGTTGGTGGGAATGTAAGTTGGTGCAGCCACTATTAAGAACAGTAGGGGGAATCCTTAAAAAGCTAAAAATAGAGTCATGATACAATCCAATAATTCCACTCTTGGGCATATATCCAAATAAAACTATAATTTGAAAAGATACATGCACCCCTGTGTTCACAGCAGTACTGTGCACAACAGCCAAAACAAGGAAACAATCTAAGTGTTCATTGACAGATGAGTGGATAAAGAAGATGTGGTGCATATATGTAATGGAATACTGCTGCTGCTGCTGCTGCTGCTGCTAAGTCGTTTCCGTCGTGTCCGACTCTGTGCGACCCCATAGATGGCAGCCCACCAGGCTCTGCCATCCCTGGGATTCTCCAGGCAAGAACACTGGAGTGGGTTGCCATTTCCTTCCCCAATGCATGAAAGTGAAAAGTGAAAGTGAAGTTGCTCAGTCGTCTCCGACTCGTAGCAACCCCATGGACTGCAGCCTACCAGGCTCCTCCGTCCATGGGATTTTCCAGGCAAGAGTACTGGAGTGGGGTGCCATTGCCTTCTCCGGCAATGGAATACTACTCAGCCATAAAAAAGAATGAAACACTGTTATTTACAGCAGTACAGATGGATCTAGTCATTAAGCGAAGTCAGTCAGAAAGACAAATAGATAATATCACTTACATGTGGAATTTAAAATATGATATAAATGAACTTTCCTGAAATAGAAGCACTCATAAACATCGAGAACAGACTTGTGGTTGTCAAGGGGGAGGGGATGTGGGAAAGGAATGGAGTGGGAGTTTGGGGTTAGCAAATGCAAACTATTATATATAGAATGGATAGAAAACAAGGTCCTACTGTATAGCATGGGGGACTATATTCAATATTCTGTGATAAACCATAATGAAAAAAATACAAAAAAATATAAATATATATATAAGAATATAATTTAACTTATTTAACTAACATGCAGAGAAATCATGAGAAATGCTGGGCTGGATGAAGCACAAGCTGGAATGAAGACTGCCAGGAGAAATATCAATAACCTCAGATACGCAGATGACACCACCCTTGTGGAAGAAAGCAAAGAAGAACTAAAGAGTCTCTTGATGAAAGTAAAAGAGGAGAGTGAAAAAGTTGGCTTAAAACTCAACATTCAGAAAACTAAGATCATGGCATCTGGTCCCATCACTTCATGACAAACAAATGGGAAACAGTGGAAACAGTAACGGACTTTATTTTGGGAGGCTCCAAAATCACTGCAGATGCTGACTGTAGCCATGAAATTTTTTAAAAGACACTTGCTCCTTGGAAGAAAAGCTATGACCAACCTAGACAGCATATTAAAAAGCAGAGACATTACTTTGCCAACAGAGGTCCATCTGATCAAAGCTATGGTTTTTCCAGTAGTCATGTATGGATGTGAGAGTTGGACTATAAGGAAATCTGAGCACTGAAGAACTGACGCTTTTGAACTGTGGTGTTGGAGAAGACTCTTGAGAGTCCCTTGGACTGCAAGGAGATCCAACCAGTCCATCCTAAAGGAAATCAGTCCTGAATATTCATTGGAAGGACTGATGCTGAAGCTGAAGCTCCAATACTCTGGCCACCTGATGTGAAGAACTGCCTCACTGGAAAGACCCTGATGCTGGGAAAGATTGAAGGTGGGAGGAGAAGGGGACAACAGAGGATGAGATGGTTAGATGGCGTCACTGACTCAATGGACATGAGTTTGAGTAAGTTCCGGGAGTTGTTGATGGACAGGGAAACCTGGCGTGCTGCAGTCCATGGGGTTGTGAAGAGTCAGACACAACTCAGAGACTGACTGAACTGAAGAATGTAATATTTATATATATAAATATTGTTACATTTTACCTACTTCCCAGGTGGTGCTAATGGTAAAGAATCTGATTGCTAATGCAGGAGACCTAAGAGACATGAGTTCAATCCCTGGGTTAGGAAGATCCCCTGAAGAAAGGAATGGCAACCCACTCCAGTATTCTTGCCTGGAGAATCCCATGGACAGAGGAGTCTGGTAGGTTACAATCCATAGGGTCATAAACAGTCGGACACTATATATATATATATATATATCTGAATCACTTTCCTGTAGAGCAGAAATAAACCTAACATTGTAAATCAACTCTATTTTAACTTAAAAAAATAGTATGGCAACACAGTGGAAGCTACAAGGATCTAGTTGCTATTCCAACTGTGACCCATGGTTCCACATCTGCAGCACCTGGGAGCTTAGCTAGAAGTGCAGAAGCTTCTGGCCAAACCATGCTTGCATATAATTCCAGGAAGGCCCTGACACACAAGAGCTGGACTCAGCTGTTTCATCTGCACTAGAAAGCCAAACAGAGCTAATTCCTCTGGGCCAGGGAGACCTTGGTCTGTTGCCTTGTTGGAAGTTCAAGAGATGCTTAGAGGAAATGTTCTGTCCTGCAGACATAGGCCAAGAGAGGGCCTCAGCTGCGGATTTATCTGTGGCCGCTGTCTACTGGCCTTGCTTTTACCCCCTCAGCTGGCAGAACCCAGCAACTGGGAGCCACCTGTTGTTTTTGTGGCCCCAGCATCACTTCCCTGTTGATGAAGGTATCAACACTTCACATTAATCAGGCCTCTCTGTGTGTAGAGCCATGTAAGCTGTGCCCAGCACAACCTCAGAGGCACCATCTACATACATATTTGTGGAATGAAAAACCGAAAAACAACCTTCCCTTCCCCTCCTTCCAAGCATCCTCTTGTTGATTTACCCCTTCCATCCCCTCCGCATTTGTTTCTCTTTCTCTCTCTGTATCCCTCTGTGTCTCTGTCTCTCTCTCCCGCTTTTCCCTGATCTCCTGCAAATTACTACCTCTTCCCGCACTAGGCTTGTTCCTGGAAGAGGCTGGACAGAGACTGACGGCACTTCAGGGTTTAGAGAAACAATCTTATTCTAGCAGGTTCTAGCCCCTTCCTCTGCCTGTCCTCAGGGCTCCAAGCACACACACAAAATCCAGCCTCGAGGCATCACTCAAGCATCTACTGACATGACCAAATAGGTTCTGTCCTGCAGTGGACGTGGAGGAAAATAGCAGCGAGTTTTTTGGTTTTTTTTTTTAACTGAAGACACACAAAGGAGACTTCACGTCTTGCAGAAAATAAAAATTTTGTTCTTATCACATAAAACGAACTTTAGCAATTAAATGACTGCAGACCATACTCTCCCCAGCCTGTGCGCAACTAAAATATGCATGCATTAAACCTCACGAGGAAGCACTGATACTTCAACATTATCTATGATGGGTTTTAGTTCCAAGAGCTGTGAGCCTGAGAAACTGAAAAATATACTGAATTTTAATGGAACTCTGATTGTTAATAAAAAGAAGTAAATCCATAATGAGGAACACTAGTAAACACAAAATGATTCAGAGTCTTTTAAGTTCCAGAATATGGTCAATGAGTGCCTTTTGTGAACCTCTTAACCAGTTTCTCAATTTTCTTTTCTTTTCCTTCTTATTTATCATTATAAGAAAACCTTAGGATACATGTAAATTCACCCAAAATATGTAATATTTAAATTGTATTGAACCCTCCAGCAAATCACTTTTCCCTTATTTTTCCCTCAAATTTAGAAAGAGCTTAGATTTTTTTGCCATCAAATCCAGAGTCAATTGCTGCAAGAAATATACTTCTTTGCCCATAAAGCTCAAATTTTCACAAATGATTGGAATAAGTTCAGCACTTCACATGTGAGACATGAGCAAAAACAGCAGAATTAAAGGAAGCCTACCTATTTCACCTAGTATTCAAAACATGATAAGGAAACATGGAGCAGGATGCAAAATGTGGTTTTTTACTAGTAACACCGAGAATAAAACCAAAGCTGCCATGTACTGAATGCCAATTACTGTATCAAGCACAATAACCCTTTCCAGGGGTGACCTCATTCAAAATTTAAAACATGATTCAAGGAGCAGAAATTATTACCCCCCCATTTCACAGAGAATAAGGAAATTGAGGCTCAAAGAGATTAGGTCACTTTCCCCAATGTCAAACAGCAAGTAAGTGATAAAACCAAGTTTAGAATCCAGGACTTCTGCTCTCTAGAGTCCATTCTCTTAATCACCACAGTCTCTCACCTAGAACACTGAAGCGTCTCTTAAGTACCTGCTTGCTACTCAAAGTATAGTCCACGGACCAGCAGCATCAGCCTGTTAGAAACACTGAATTTCTGGCCCATTCCAGATCTGCTGAATCAGTCTCTGCATTTTAGAATTAGCAGGAGATTCAAATGCACATTAAAAAAACGCAGGCCTATCTGCTTTTCTCACATCAACTATGACCTCACACAAATTCATCATATATACTGCACCCAAACTCTTTAAAAAATAAATCAAATAATTTTATTTGTCCCCTTAAGATTTCCCTGGTAGCTCAACTGGTAAAGAATCCACCTGCGATGCAGAAGACCCCGCTTCCATTTCTGGGCTGGGAAGATCCCCTGGAGAAGGGATAGGCTACCCACTCAGGTATTCTTGGGCTTCCCTGGTGGCTCAGCTAGCAAAGAATCCTCCTGCAAAGAGGGAGACCTGGCTTCGATCCCTGGGTTGAGAAGATCCCCTGGAGAGGGAACTGCTACCCACTCGAGTATTCTGGCCTGAATGTGGACTGTTTAGTCCATGGGGTCACAAAAAGTCGGACACAACTGAATGACTTTAAAAAAAAAAAAAAGATGTTTAAATGGTCTCACAAATACCTTTGAATAAAAGTCTGGAATTCTTTTACAATACAGGTAACTGGGCTCTGCAAACTATCACCCATGCCTGCCTCTGCAGCCTCATCTCTGCCTTTCAATGATTTGTATTTCCCAAGCACAGAGACCCTTCTGCTTATCAAACCCCAACACACTCTATCCTCCTTCCTTCTCCCCTTCAAGTTCTTCACTGCTTAGGATATACAACCAGGATCACCTCTGTATCAGTAGCATTCAAGGCTGTATCTCCAATACACAGCAGTGCAGTGCCTGGCACAGAGCTAGAAGCAGGATACATGTGCTCAGTAATTACATTAAGATAACTCGACTGAGGGCCTTGACTGTTTCCTTCATTCCTCTTCTCTTTGCTCTTGCTATGATCTTCATTTGTGGTTGGTGCTTTAATATTTATTTAATTGGCTGCGCTGGGCCTTAGTTGCAGCACGTAGAATCTTTAGTTGCGGCATACAGGACTCTTAGTTGTGGCATGCGGGATCTAATTCCCTGAAAACCAGGGAGTAAACCCAGGCCCTTTGCACTGACAGTGTGGAATCTTAGTCACGGAACCCCCAGGGAAGTCCCCTATGATCCTCATTCTGTTTCTCCTTTCCTGTCCCCTATATCACCAGTTTTCTGGGACTTCCCTGGTGGTCCAGGGGTTAAATCTCTGTGTTTCCACTGCAGGGAGTGTCAGTTCAATGCCTAGTGGGGGAACTAAGAGCCCACATGCTGCCTGGCCAAAAAGAAAAAGAGTAAACCCTTTTTCCGTCAGTAACCTCGTGACTATTGAAGTTGTCAGCTTTAGAAAGCAGCACTGCCGTTGGCCATTGCCCTGGGCTTACTCATCAGCTAGATGACAACTGCTTCACTTTAACCCTGAGGCTCCTGAGATAGGCCCAGTCCTTTCTAGAAGTGGACACAAGGCCCCATTGACAGTCAGCCGCTTTTCAACCCAAGATTTCATATATAGATGAAACCAGAGATCAGGCACCTCTCAGCAGGCTATGCAGAGCCAAAAGCTTCACTATCTGCCTACACAGGAGAGTTTCACTGGGCTGACAAGATGGGTCATCAAGAGTTGCAGTTAACTACACTTTTTTTTCTAAAGATTTATTTATTTTTGGTTCTACCAGGTCTTTGCCGCTGCATGCAGGCTTTCTCTAGTTGTGGCTGGGGGGGTCTACTCTTCGTTGCAGTGCATGGGTTTCTCACTGCAGTGGCCTCTCTTGCTGTGGAACACAGGCGGTAGGCACATGGCCTTCCATGGTTGCAGGGGCTCAGTAACTGTGGCTCCTGGGCTCCCGAGCACTGGCTCAGTAGTTGTGGCACACAGGGCTTAGTTGCTCTGCGGCATGTGGGAACCTCAACAACCAGGAATCAAAGCCCTGCATTGGCAGGCAGATTCTCAACCACTAGACCACCAGGGAAGCCCTAACTTCATATTTTATATGTATTCGCCAAGCTTGTTACTCTAAGAAAACAAATGAGACACTTTTATCAAATAGGGATCTACCTCTAGTTTAAATCTTGAGCAAATATATTTTCATAAACAACTTAACATTAATAATAACAAAAATAAGATCTATTCATCTATTGAACGCAAGCTATTGAGTGCCTGAAAATATACTCAGAGCTTTAAACACACTATCTTATTTAATCTTTATCATCACTTTATAAGGTACAAGTGCTTATTATCCCTATTTTACAGAAGAGGAAACCAAAAGTTTAATAACATGCTGAAGAGGCAGGGCTGGGATTTGAATCACAGGCCTTCAGACTACTCTCTGTGTTTTGCTATTTGAATCACTTTCTCATCTTAGAAGTCACAGACCTGGACATTCCCAAAGAAACAGTCCCTCAGAGGATGACCTCAAAGGCTGAAATTTTTCTCTGCAATGTAGACATTGAAAGCAACCTGCTACAGCTTATATTTCAAAACTGCATTTCAACATTAAAAGAGAAACCTGAGATTCAAGGGGGAAATGTGAGAACAGAGCTCAAAGGTGCTTATGGATGCAATCCCACAAATACTTTTTCAGTGTCTACCAGTGGTCAAGCAGTATGCTGGAAGATGATTGATCAGACTGTCATTTAGAAAAAAGCTGGTAGTACAGGGGTGATAAGCAGAACATGTCCCATAGTGACTGTCTCAGGAAGGTTTAGCCAGTAATTTTAAAAACTGCTGCTTTAATTTTTGTATGTATTTATTAATATTTGGCTATGCATGGTCTTAGCTGTGGCAGGTGGCCTCTTCGATCTCAGTTGCGGCATGCA